>NC_056523.1:123691754-123697053 GCF_019175285.1 Sceloporus undulatus | reverse complement strand
ATAATAATAATAATAATAATAATAATAATAATAATAATAATAATAATAATAATAATAATAATATAGCTTATTTATACCTCCCGCTTCTCCCACAGATCGAGGCAGGATTACAACCTTAAAAGACACTTAGTATTTTATTGTTGTATTGATTATAAATTGTACTAACATTGAATTTACCAAGAATTCCTATTAGTTCTCTAAAAATTACAATTCGTCCATTAGCCAACAATCAGAGTCAAGGAAGAGCCGTCGTCATAACCTTTTTATATGGAATTCGGTGGATAAGCCCGCCTGAAGAGATCCGTTTTGAGTGCCTTCTTAAAGGCCTCTGAGGTAGTAATGAGACGGATTTCTTCCGGTAGGTAATTCCATAATCTTGAGGTCGCAGCAGTGAATGCCTTATGTGAAGTTGTCATTAACCTGGTATTATAATATTCTAGTAAGAACTTCCCAGATGTTCTAAGAGTGCAGGGCAGATTATGTAGGGAGAAGCACTCCTGCAAGTAACTCGGTCCCGAGCCATGTAGGGCTTTAAAGGTAATAACCAACACCTTGTATTGCACTCGGAACAAGAGGTTGGAGTTTATCACACAGAGGTTTTTGCAGTTCAGATCCAGGGTGACTCCTGGTTCAGCTATGCGAATTCACATTGTAATGCACATGTTTTATCATACCTGGTTGCCCTTCCAAATTGAGGGGGAAATCGAATCCAAGGCAGTTCACGTGATGCGGATTCACGCAAAGCGGAGTGAGTGCACATTCTATTACCACACTGAAGCATATCATGCGGATTCAACTATTCGAATTGGGAGCCTTGCACATGCTCAGTGGGGCTCTGAACACATGGAGAACCTTTGCACTTCTGGGGTGAAGAAGGGAGACACTTCCTGGTTCCACTTTCATGTGAATGCTTGCCGCACGTTAATGACAACTTCATGTTCTATGGGTTTTAGTGTTCAATCTGGCACCCAAACTAGCATTCTTTTTCTGGGCTTTCTAGTCCGTTTTCCCATGCACACAAGCACCCTTTTCTATGGGAGACAGGGTTCGTTTTCCCATGCGCACCAGCACCCTTTTCTATGGGAGACAGGGTCCGTTTCCCCATGCGCACCAGCACCCTTTTCTATGGGAGATAGGGTCCGTTTTCCCATGCACACCAGCACCCTTTTCTATGGCAGACAGAGTCCATTTTTCCATGCACACAAGCACCCTTTTCTATGGCAGACATGGTCCATTTTGCAGCCACACAAGCAGCCTTCCCCAGCAGCATCGGAAACGGCTGGTTTTCCCCTCCTTGCCAGCATGTTTCCTGTCCACGTTAAAATGTGAATACATTCATTCCCCAGTAACTCTCTGCCCTTTCCCCAGCAACATCGAAAACAACTGCATTTCCCCTCGGCAGCAATGGAAGCGGAGGGTGGTGGTGGTGGTGGTGGTGGTGGTGGTACCGGAAGCAAATGGGGCAAAATTGCATCACGGATCATGGGAAATGTGGGTCCTTGGAGGTTTGGGGGGGTGTACCAGGATGGAAGCAAAGTTGTATTCCACACCATACCAATTTGGACTGAAATCAAAGTGAGCTTGGAAGCAATTTTTCTGAATTCGCTTGTTACCGAATTCACAAAAATGAGGATTCACTGCGGTTTCACTGTGGATCCACCTCGGAACAACCCCCCATAGAAAGCAACCAGGTGTGATAATACATCACGTTATAATGTGAATTCGCATCATTGGACCCGCAGTCACGTCGGATCAGAGCTGCAAAAACCTCTGTGTGATAAACACCGTTGAGAGATATGCAGTCAGAACAATGGCTGCTTTTTCCTTGTTTACTCTTATTAAAGTCAGAAAACTTTGGTGACCTACTGCAAACAATTCAGAGATCTACCAGTCTTTATCTACATTCTGTCCACTTCTGCTTCAGAGCACAGTGGTATAGTAGAGAGCACACACAATTTGCTGTCATGGCAGCATTCTGTCATTGGTAATGTTTCCCCAAGTGCTAAAACATAACAGTCACAGTTCACAATGCTAGCTGGGCAGAACAACATAGGCTATAGCTGAACTACACTGGAATGACAACTTTATAAAGGTGTAGCTTGCTGAATCCCATTAAAGTGCTGAAAAATGAAATTGGAGGCAAGAATTGAATGTTAAATGTTAAACTATGGATTTGTAACATTTAGGATATTACAGAGTACTCAGAACAAGCGTGGGAGGAAAAAAATAATTGGAGTCTATTGTATGCTGTCACCACTGCCACCAGAAAGGCTCTTAGTAAGCAGGTATTCTGAAAAGCACTATATTCATTTCTTATATGCCTGTTTCATAACAGGCTGCTTTTTTTCACGGAGCCCTTGTACCAAATAGCCTTCCTTGCATGCGTAGGCATAGTTACCAGAGTGCTCTGCTGCACAGTTAATTTTTGAGGTATGCTTCTCATATCGAGTGGTCCAGCTAGGTAATTCTCAGCTCTGGGTCTTATAGTCTCGGGGAGTTTTCCTTTAGATGGCCATATTGTATTATCTTAGCTGCAAACTACACAACTGACATTTCTTTTTGTCCCTTCCTTCCACTACTGCCTCTCTATAACTTCTTCCATATCCATGCTGTGTTAGAACAAAAACAAAGAAAAACTTGTTTGCCAACACTGATGAAAGAAGAAATATTCTGCAGATGTGCATTGTAATTAAATGTTACAGCGCTATCATGATGATAGGGATACAGTGGAGTTTGTTTCTGTTGTCCTGATGCTAAACATTGATATGCATCATGTTGTACTAAAGCCAGAGTAAAATTCATGCATCCCTTCAGGTTGTTGGGCTCCACTCTGATTAGCCTGGCTAGGGCTGTAGGGAGTTGCAGTCCAACAACATCTGGAGGTTTACATCATTTGTCTACCTGTAGAAAAAGACAGGAAATGATTTTAAAAAAAAGACAAAATAATAAAACAAGCATCTCACACCATATACATCAAATGTTTTTAAGCAGAAAAGACAGGAAAAAGGCTAGAGCAATCACACACTAGCATCACACATGACAGGCCCCAGAAGCCTCATTCTAGCCCAAGTGGTGATGGCAAACATACAGGCACAGCACCCATTACCTTCTGCTCTCAAGGTGCTCATTTAGTGGCCATTTAGTGGTTCCTGAATTTGATCCCAAAGTCCAGCTCTAGTTGCACCACTTTGAATCCAGAATCTTGTTTTTACCTTGAAAGGCTGGCTAAGTCAATTTTTCTAGCTGACCTGTGTGACCTAATTTAACTGTTAGGAGCAACTCTTGGCTGGTTTAACAAATACAGGAAAAGCGGAATGAGGTGGGAGGATGAAGGAATCCAGCAACACTTTGGAGAGTAAATGGTTTAGTTTCTCTTCTGGCAGGCTTATGCAGACAATTTTTAAATTGTGAATTTGGATGCATAATTTTTAAGTGTGGACTGTTCTAAATTGTATATGTCTTATTTGTCCTTTATTGTTGCATGTTTTAATTAATGTGTTTTAATTGATATTGTTCATTGTTAATTTGTTGTTGTTCTCTGCCTTGATCCATGAAGAGAGGTAGGTAAGAAACAACAACAACAACTTTATTTATTTATTTATTTATACATGGGTTTTTGTGGATATCAATCTTCAAGTCCAGCTCAAACATCTCTCCAATTGTCATGTCATTACCATATCCTCTAGTACCGTACTTTGTTGCATTCTCAGGTCCTTTGTTTTAAGAAGCCCAAAATTTCTACCCTGAGCCACATGTTTTATCCTTTCTTCTAAATAAACAAAATAATCAAAAGGTATCTCAGTAAGGTGTACCATGCCTTCCTGGTCTGGAAAAGGGGAGAGGGTGGGGTATTGTTTTCCCAAAAAAGATGTTGATTTGCACTTGTTGGAAGTTTGCTTCAGCTTGTGTAAGTATAAGAGGGGGTAGTAAAGAGGAACTTGCCTTGAAGGGATCTGCTTTGAACTAGAGCTCCTGAAAACAGCCTTTCTCTCAGTCTCACCCACACAGATTGCCGTTATTGCAGAGTGACCTCCTCCTATTATAGGACATGTCCTACATTTCAGCCTTCTGTCCAGGAAGAATTCCAAAAATGGACTAAGAAGCATGACTTTATATTTAGATCAATGTTTGTAGGTTTTATTTTGTAATGTCCTACATCTCCTTGAATGCCCTACATTTTACGGTGCCTTGTCCTCCTTAGCAATTAGGACATCTGGCCACCTGCCTTCTTGCCATTAATACATTTCAGAGTACCCTTTCATTTCCCTAAAATAAGATAATTATTATTGAAGAGAAATCTTCTTCATTTAAATTCATTTTCCTTCATTTCTGTAGATATATTTGATTTTGTTTGTTTTTAGAGTCTTTTTCAGCCCAGCAGTGTTTCATTTACATTAGTAATGCAATCATACACATAACTACTCAGAAGGGAGCCAGAGTAAGTTCACTTATTCTTAAGGAAATGTGGACAGGGTTGTAGCCTAAGTGCGACATACCAAAAGACTGTTAAATGCATTATGACAACCAACGTTTTCAACAGTATTTTAAAACTAATTTTATTCCATTAATCTTTGAGCTTAAAGTAGTGTGCATTTTCCCCACCTGCATTTTTATCCCAAGGAAAAATGTGTAAAGTAGGTCAGGCTGAGAAGCTGATTGGTTCAAAGTGACCCCATACATGTAATGGAGAAATTAGGATTTGGCCTTATCTAGAATGTGCATGGAGTGGGAGGAGAAAGTGTGAACAACAAATCTTATAAAGCACAATGGATCAGAGAAAGGGCTGTGATTTTTAACAGGGCCAGATAAAGGCATTTTTAATTTACAATAATGTGTTATATAATGCTGCATTCTTTGTTAATCAAACTGCATGTGCAGTACACACACATCCACAAAGAGATGAAGATATTGTATTTGTTGAGCTGGACTTTCTCCCTTCCCCCCCTTTACTTTTTAAAATGTCTTTACTAAATTCAATACATAAATTCTGCCTTAAACAATAGTATTGTGTATTCTTCCTCCCTAGTACTTTTTTTTTCATTCTTGTTGTCTGGCCACACCATTTTCACCACACACTGATGTTCTAAAGCTACATGTGTCCCAGTTTTTACATGTGAAATGTTTGTGGATACAGTATGTACTTTTCTAATTCTAAAGTCTAGTCTACATTGTGTAACCTGGAGCTCTGATGGAGAAAATAAAGTGCTTACACATTCCTGAAGAACCTCCACTTCCAGTAAACCTATTAGCAGTTCTTTCCAGCCATTAAAGAGGGAATCTTAGTTTGGAACTAAGACCC
>NC_056523.1:123680801-123691744 GCF_019175285.1 Sceloporus undulatus | reverse complement strand
ATTATTATTATTATTATTATTATTATTATTATTATTATTATTATTATTATGCTTTATTTATATAGTGCTGTAAAATTGCACACTGCTGTACATACAAACAATAAAATAGATAGGAGTAAACCTGCCCATAGCATACAATCTAAGAAATAATAGCACAATACATAAAAATAATACATAACAATACAGGAAGGGTTAAATAAAACAGGCAACAAATTAAAAGTGTCAAATAGCAAATAATAGTCACACAATGCCTGGGAATGCTTCTCTGAAGAGGATGGTCTTCAACTCAGTTTTGAAACTAGTTAAAGAAGTGATAGTCCTTGCTCATGAGGGAAGGAGGTTCCAGCAGTGAAGGGCAGCAAGTGAAAAAGAACGAATTCGGTATGGGGCAGAGAAAATCCTGGGCTGAGACAGCAGACCTTGACTACCAGAACAGAGGGCCCAAGCGGGAAGGTGAGGAGAAAGAAGGTCTGATAAATAAGGAGGGGCCAGCCCATGGAGGGCTTTAAAAGTCAGCACACGAGTTTATACTGAATATGGAAGGGGAAGGGGAGCCAGTGAAGGGATGATAATAAAGCAGAGATATGGTTGGAGCAGTGGGCAGATGTAATAATGCGTGAATTCTGGACAGAAATTAAAGGACTGATGTGAGGGAGAGGAAGCCCTGCCAGAAGGAGGTTACAATAATCTAGTCAGGAGACCACCAGAGTGTGGACCAGAGTCTTGGCAGTAGAGGCCGAAAGAAATGGACGGATTTTAGCAATATTGTAGAGAAAGAATCTACAGGCCTTGGCTGTGGCCTGGATCTGAGGGATACACAACAGAGAAGAATAAAAAATGAAACCAAGACTGCAGGCTTCATGGACTGGTCGAATAGAGATGTCATCAACAGAAACAGAAAAGTAGTATTGGAGGGAGGGCTTAGGTGGAAAGACAAGAAGCTCCATCTTGGACATGTTGAGTTTCGAATGGCGATGGTGCATCCACTGAGAGGCAGCTGTTAGACAAGATGAAACTTGCTGTTCAAGACCAGGAGAAAGGTCAGAGGTGGAAAGATACAGCTGAATGTCATCAGCATACAGGTGATAGGAAAAACCAAAAGAGCTGATAAGTTTTCCTAGGGACAATGTATAGAGAGAAAACAATAGGGGACCCAAAACAGAGCCCTGAGGACTCCAACAGATAAGAGAATGAGGTTTGACCACCCGTGACCACTGCAAAAGATCTATCTGATAAATTAGATCTAAACCAGTCAAGAACAGAGTCCAAGAAACCAAGGTCAGAAAGTATGTCAACTAGAAAACCGTGATCAACGGTGTTAAAGGCTGCAGACAAATCAAGAGGAATGAGAACAGAGTAAAGGCCATTAGCCTTGGCCAGTAAAAGATCCTCCAAGATCTTAGTGAGAGTCATCTCTGCAGAATGCTGTGGGCGGAAACCAGACTGAAAGGGATCAAGAATGGAGTTGGCTTCAAGAAACTCAAGACAGCGAGAATAAACAACCCGTTCCAAAACTTTAGAAAGAAAGGGAAGAAGAGAAATTGGACGATAGCTAGACAAAGAAGAGGGGTCAAGAAAAGTTTTTTTTTCAGAATTGGAGAAACTAAAGCATGTTTAAAGATCGAAGGGAAAGAATCCGTAGAGAGAGAGAGATTAAAGATATAGAGAAGCGAGGGCAGAAAAGAGGGAGCTATAGAAATTAGAAAATGAGTGGAAATTGGATCAAGAGAACAAGTTGCAGGTTTGGAAGAGTTCAGCAGTGTAGAAAGTTCATCCAAAGAAACAGGAGGAAACACATAATATTTTTTAGGCGAGAGTGATAAAAGATTAGGAGTAGAAGAAGAATCAGGAGGAACTATATCAGAGCGAATAGTGGTAATCTTTGAGATGAAATAGTTAGCAAAATCATTAGGAGAGAATGATGAAGAGACAGGAGGAGAGGGAGGTTTACGCAAAGTGTTGAAGGTGGAGAACAAATGCTGTGGGCGCCTCTCATTGGCACAGATCGATGATTTGTAATAATTCTGTTTTGCCATGGACAGGGCACGTGAAAAGGAAGAAAGAACAAATTTGTAATGAATAAAATCAACCCACTCCCTGGACTTTTTCCAAAGGCGATTGGCCGCTTAAGAGCAGGACCAGAGAAACCTAACAATAGGGGTAAGCCAGGGCTGAGGCCTAGTCATAGAGGAAGACATGCATACAGAGACAGGGGCAAAGCTGTCGAGAGCTGAAGAAAGAGTGGAGTTAAATAAAGACATTGCTGAGTCAGCAGAGTCCCCCAGATTTAGAGAAGAATTAACAGACTGAAGATCGCGAAAATAGCAGTTGAACAGTATGATGAGGTTGAGTATAAGTAAGAGTAAAAGAAATTAAATGATGATCAGATAGTGCAGGGGTCGGCAACCTCCGGCCTGCGGGCTGGATGCGGCCGGCGGTGGCCTTTCCGCCAGCCCCTGCCTGCCCCTGCCGCCGCCACCGATTGCGGCTTTCGCCGCTCTTGGCCACCACCATTTTGTTTTTCAAAATGGCGGCAAAATCTCGCGCGACCACAAGTAAGGTTGCGTGAGACTTCGCCGCCATTGGCGGCGGCCTCTGAGAGGCCCACTGCGGCCGCCGGAGCCCTCGAACAGGGAGCCCTTGGGGAGGCCCGCTGCAGCCGCTGGCACACTCCAAGAGACTCCAGTGGTGGCAGCGGGCCTCTGGGAGGACCATTGCCCTCACTGGTGCCCTCCAAGAGGGCTCTGGCAGCGGCAGGGAGCCTTTGGGGAGGCCCGCTGCGGCCGCTGTCACCCTCCAAGAGGACTCCAGTGGTGGCAGCAGGCCTCTGGGAGGACCGTTGCCCTCGCTGGTGCCCTCCAAGAGGGCTCTGGCGGTGGCAGGGGGCCTCTGGGAGGCCTGCTGCAGCCGCTGGCGCCCTCCAAGAGGGCTCCGGCGGCGGCAGCGGACCTCTGGGAGGCCCGTTGCCCTCACTGGTGCCCTCCAAGAGGGCCCCAGCGGGGGCAGGGGGCCTCTGGGAGGCCTGATGCCATTGCTGGCGCCCTTTAAGAGGGCCCTGGCAGCGGCAGGAGGCCTCCCATAGGCCTGCTGCCGCCGCAGGAGCACTCTTGGAGGGCCCCAGTGACGGCAAAAGGGCCAGCAAAGAGGGGGAGGACTCCAGCGCTGGCGGCCCCCGCCGGCTTTTTTGCCGCCTTCTGATGGGGCCTGGGACCCCGTCAGGGGCCGGCAAAGAGGGGGAGGCCTGGCCCCCAGAGGGTGGAAACTCCACCCCCGGCATGCGGCTCTGCCCTGGCTTTGGCCCCCCAGTCGCCTGAGGGACAGCAACCCGGCCCCCGGCTCAAAAACGTTGCCTACCCCTGAGATAGTGGAAAGTCAAATGCCAGGTAGTCAGAAATGACACACTTTGCAGTAAGAACTATGTCAAGACAGTGACCGAGAGAATAAGTTGAAGAGTTGGAATGTAGTTGAAGGCCAAAAGTAGCTAAGAGAGACCTAAAGTGAGATGTTATAGGATTGTTGGAATCGTCAAAGTGAATATTAAAGTCACCTAGGATCAAAGTGGGGACTGCATCCGAAAGAAAAAATGTCAACCATGACTCAAAGTCTGAGAGGAACTGGGTAGCAGAACCAGGAGGGCAATAGATAACCGGAGCTGTAAAAGAAAAAAGAGTATAATAGAATGAAACTCAAACAAAGAGAAAAGATAGCTGGGGGGAAAAGATAGAACTTGAAACTGGCAGGAATTAGACAGTAAGATATACTATTTTGCATACAGGACTCCAATAACGGAGAGCTCACTCTGCTTAGCTACCTGTCCAATTTGCTCAGTGCCCTGATGGAAAAAGTCAACAAAGCAACAGAATCTTTCTTTGTTTGGATAACAGGTCTCCACAGTAGCATGAGGTTTTAAAAATAGTTTCTCAACAAGGAACCAGAGTGTTTGGCATCTGAATTCTTACAAGTCAGTTCATCGTCAACCAAATTGTCAATCATTTCTGGTTTTAACACAGGAAGGTTCAAGGGGAACCCTGTTTGTCTGTCTGTCTTCCTCCTTCTGCTCCTCCTCCTTTTTTGCAACTGCATAGAGATCTCGGGGGAGCTAAAATGTGTACCTTCCTTCTGTTCCCCATCACAACTTTTGTTGGCTTTGGAAGGAAAGAAGTCTTCTTACTTGTTTCCATAGAGGCAGGTTGACTTGTTTTCACATTGTTTTGTGAAGTAATGGCATTGATATACTTTGTAGCTTTGATATCTGATCCCCCTTGATGAAAGCCCAGACTATGGTGAACCTTTGAGGAAGATTGCTGTTGGACTCATTTTCCTCTGAAAAATGCATTTCAGCTCCTTCCTTCCTTCCTTCCTTCCTTCCTTCCTGTATTGGCTCTTTGTTCTTCCCCTTGCCACTTCCTCAGCCTTGTGCAGCTTGCATTGTAAGTGTGCTGTTCCATCTAGATTTCTCTCACTGTCTGCCAAATCCTTAATATGATCCCCATAACTTTATTTGGCAATCATGGCTTTCTGCCTCCACTGCTTTCTTTCTTTCTTTCTTTCTTTCTTTTTTTTTGGGGGGGGGGTCCACTTCTTGTTTCTACATGTCTGGCATGATAGTTGCCAATCCAAACTTAACCTGACTGAACTAATTTCTTCACAGACTATAAAGGTCATTTCATCTCATACAGTCTATAAGGAAACCTATAGTCTTTGATTTAAGCCCAGTACAGTGTGTTCCCTTGGTACAAATGTGGCACATTAGTTCCATGTGTATATTTGGGGAGATATAACATGAGGAGGGACATGTTGGTAGAAAGAAAAGTGGGCAGGAAAAGTAGATGAGCAGAAAGAAGGAGAACAGTTAGAAGGTGTCTTGAAGTCACAGCTGTGTCTTGAAGTCACTTTTATTTCAGCAGGAGCCAGAAATGCTTTTGCGCAACTAAGTGTAGTGGGGTAGTTGCCTCTATTTTGCAGATGTCATGTTTGGGCAATGTGATTAGTGCCCTAGTTATATCTACTTGGACTATAGCAACATGCTGAATATGGAGCTGCCTTTAAAGTAAAACCTGTTAGTGTCTATGGTGTACAGAAAGTTCACATGGTTTAGAGTGCTATAGCCAGATCAGTGATTAAGGCCACTGAACTGGGTGAACTCTGCTGATTTTGACCTGCAAAGTCCCACACAAGTTGGGACAAAGTTATCTAAAATACAGTGTTTTCCCACACAAGACTGTCTTCTTTCTGTCTGATCAGCATCTGAAGTGCTTTTGGCAGAAACTCTCTAGACCACAAGAATGTCTTATGAAAAAGGTTGGTTGCTTCCATGTTCAGGAGAGGCCTCCCTATCTTCTTTGATGACTATCTGCTTGGTAGACAAAGATCCTTTATCCAGACATGTCTTTGACTACATAAAATGATTATAAATATGCTGGGAATGGTTTAATTGAAGGTTTTTTAAATGATGTTTAACTTCCTAGTTGTGTTTTGATACTTATTTTTCAAAAGGCTATAGGTGTGTTAGTCTCTTGTAGCATAGACAACAAAGACTTGTGGCATTTTAAAGTTTAATGTATTTTATTTGACATAAGTTTTCATGGGCTGAAGACCACTTCTTCAGATACACATACCCTCCAAACATTCCAATTTATTAATAAATTTTGCCCTCTTGATCACACTCTGATGTTGCTTGGCCACATGTATCACAATTTTTATTTGTGAAATGTTGAAGGGTATGAATACATGTATTTTCACACACTTTAAAAAGAGGCTGCAGTCCTTGAAAGCTTATACCAAGTAAAACCTGTTAGTGTTCATAGTGCCATAAGACTCTTAATATTTATTTTGCATTTATTTATTTATTTATTTATTTATTTATTTATTATGGCCATTGTTTCTGCCAGGGATACAAATGAGCAGCATGCAGCCTAGTTAAAAAGGTCCCAATAAAAATGCAATAATAGTTATTCATATTAAAGTACAAATTAAACAATTGTACTGTTAAAATACTAATGAAAACAATTTTTAAAACAGACTAATAATAAATAGGCAATAAAAATACTAAAAAGGTCAAAATGTAAAATGTAAGACAGTATGAGGCAGTCAGATGCTGAAATCTTGTTTGAATAGAAAAGTCTTTGTCTGCTTGTGGAAGGACAAAATATATTATATTTTTTTACTGCTAGCTCTTCTGAGTTCCATTTGGTAGAAGGGTGGGATTCAGATTTAATAAATAAACTTTGTTATCTTCAAAAGGAAACTATTTAGGAAAGCATTCAGAAACATATTAAAAGAATATGCTTCTCTAGGCAGTTCCTGGGTTTCTTTGTGTGGAACAAGGAGTGTGTGGGGGAGACACTCAAATTCATTTTAAGCTGCCAGTTGCATCTGTATTTCTCTCAGTTTTGTTAATTGCTTTCCCCCCAGCAATCAGCATCCTAGTGAGGGAGCCCAGTCCTTTTGTTGTCAAACCCATCAAAAGGCCCATTCAAATAGCCCTGTTTTCTTGATCGTGAAAGGCAATAATACATTTTCTCACCTTGAAAGGAAGAGTTTTAGGTATAGCAAATATGTTTCCATATTAAATGAAAAACCTCAGGAGATACATTTCCCTACAATTTTCCTCACTAGTAAGCTGGACATCTGTGGAAGAAATATGTTCTACTTGTCATAACTTAGAGGTATTTCTCATCTGGACCACTGTTCTTAATCCCCCCAGCCATAGAGACTGGACTTCTCTGACTGATTATTTCTCTGGTGATGAGGGTGGAAAGACCACAGCGTTTGGCACATTTTATCATGGATTCTTGCTACAAGAGCTCAGGGGCTCTGCTGGTGTAATGAAAGCTGCCAATCAACACTTTTGAGTCATACCTACAAGATCGGAGCTAATTGGTGATGATGGATGGTTATGCGTCACTCCCAGGAGACTTGAAATGCAATGTCCCTCATGTTGTTCAACATATAAATACAGCTGCTTGGGGATTTCAAGGCTAAATGTAGGGCTGAGTATCATCATCGGTACGCTGATGATAACACAATTGTCTATTTGTTGCCCCATGAGAAATGAGAACTCTGTCAGCTCTCTCTCTTCCTGGGAGAGATGCCTAAATGAACTATCCAGCTGAATGCATCAGATTTACCTTGTACTCAGCCTGGGAAGGAGGAGTGGGGTGAGAGTGGGTAGGAAGGGCTGGCCTGCTCAAACAGGGCTGCTGTTTCCTAGGTTTGGCTCTTGCATATTGTGAGGAAATAGCTGAGGTAGGAATCTTAAATGTAAGCTTTGGCCACGCTACTACAGATATTAGATAAGGCAAGTGAGATCTGGCAACAAAATGTTGCTATGTGAGGTGCTTCCTCTCCTGGGTGCATCCCAGCCATGACCTCTGTTCACTTTCTCCCTGCTTCCAGGTTTTCTGCTTCCTCCCTCCCAGAACATTTCAGGACCTTAGAGCATATTCATTCTTCCTTAGGCTGTAAATGGGTAGGAAAAGTGCCCCCCCTTTCCCCTTAAGGGCTGTCTTGTTGTCTTGCAAACCTAGGGATCCTCTCCTAGTATGCTGATAGTGCCCCTTCTTGTTACTCAGTGGCAGTTTTGCTTGCAAGCACTGTTAGCAGTCCCCAGCTGGATTTAATGTTAGAAGGAATTACTGTACTATATTTGAGAATGTTTTTAAAAGATCCAAAATTTATATAATTATCACCCTCTTTTTTTTCCTTGAGTTTACCTGTCCAAAGTGATGCTTGCTATGATGACCAAAGACTTAATTTATGTAATTCTTCTGATATATCTTTGTAGCAGAGCTTTTCTAAAGCTTGCACCTTCTTCAGAATATGTTTGTCAGGTTATGTAGAAATCTTGGCAACTTTACTGGGCAGTTTCTCTCTCTGGCTTTACTTCGTGAATGAAGATTCAGGAAGGACTCATCCTGCGCTTTCTACAAACGCGTTGATGAATAAAAAGGCCAATCCAAGATAAACAAGTCCGGTTGCAGAAAGCACAGCAGAAAGTCTCCTTGGGTGATGTTTCCGGGTTGTGGTTCTTTCTGCGTTGTTGTTTCTCTTCGAGACTTGAAGGATACTGGGCAGTTTACTATACAGCTAAATAACCTCTATCTTGCATTTTATATTGCTTGCAGAGAAAGTCAGGGTTTAGAATCTAGCTTGTCAACATGTAGTGTTTGTGGCTTTCCATGTCAAATTTGTCATGCTTTATGGGCAATCCTTTATTTTACTGAGGAGTTAATGTTTTTGTAACACTAATCTGCAAATTCTTATTGTGTGAACTTGTTTGCTTTGAATCTTTGAGGAGTATATATTTATATATATTAAACAAATGTGTAAATTTACAGCACTTTATAAATAAAAGTTAATAATAATAATAATAATAATAATAATAATAATAATAATAGTCATAGCAAACTTGAGATGCCATGCAAGAAACAGCCTTACTTTAGCTATACACATATGTGGGGTACAGGAAGAATGAGACAAATCCACCTCCCTGCTACTGAGTGTGCCTAGATCTCATCTATGGTATAAAAAGCTCTGTAGTGTTCAGTATGTGCTAAGTGGATTGATTTAGCATTTGAACTTCAACAGTTTTTTCAGTTATGGTAGACTGACCTGGAGATTGTCCATGCATTGGATTGATAGCTGATCAGTTATTCCTCTCTAATTTTTTTCTTTTTTAAAAAGAAAATTAGCTAGAAGTATAGTAAATAAGTCACATTATAGGAAAATTTCTGACTTAAAATATATTTTAATCTGCAAGGACATTCATCTACAACTGACCTGCCTCTTTTTGCACCACTGTATGTTACAGAAATGTCTTCACAATTTGCTTTTTACACCTTTAATAGATTCTTCACTTATCAACCTTTTTCTGACACTGCATTTAGGCTGTAACTGAAAGTGAAGATCAAAAGGTATCAGTTATTGTCATTTAAGTTTACTGATGAGCCAGTGGTTTCTTCCATAACAAGTATAATTTCATTTCCAGAAACTATTAAAGAAGCATCAAATAAACATGTTGCTCCAGCCCAAAGACATTTCTGCTCCCCCCCCTCTTGTGCCCATGGCCCTCTTTCTACCAATTCTACTACCTTCAGCTGCCTGTTCATTAAATATATATTGGTTTGCCATGCCATCTTGCCTCTACCTACACCTGCATGATGCACAATTCTTCCTTCCTTCAAACTGCACTTCTTGTGTGGAGACTTTGGGCATACAGTATCTGCACTGCAGAATTAAAGTAGTTTGACACCACTAACTGCCATGATTCTATCCTACAGTATTCTGTGATTTTTAGTTTGGGGAGCTATTCAGCACCAGTCTGTCAGAGAGTTCTGGTGCCTCACCACACTACACATCCCAGGATTCTGTAGGATAGATTCATGGCAGTTAAAGTGGTGTCAAACTACTTCAATTCCGCAATGTGGACACCCCTTTGGACTTAATATTTTCTCCAACTCCCCCACTAAAATAAAGACTTTGTAAGTGTGTCATTGAGGTGTTCCCCCCCGCCCCCCATATTCTCTCCCATTATATGTGCCAGCCCTTTCCCTGCTGTTTATCTCTCTGCTATCAACAATTAGTTTGCATACTACTCAGGGCAGGGTCTTGTCACTTTTGCTCACATCAGGGCCAAAGTACATGCAAAGTTATGATCACACATGTTTCTAATTGCACTGAGTGGAAGCTTCTCTCTTTCTGTCCGCATGGCTCAGGGGAAACAATCCTTTTTTTCCTGAGAACGTTACCTAGTGTTCCTGAAAGGTCACCAATCTCTCAAAAAACAAAGCTGTCTCCAGATATGAGATATAACAATATGAGGACTCCAAAATACAGTGCAGGATATGCAGGGGTGCTTAGCAACATACACACACCAGCACTGGTTTTCTTTCTCCACCATTACTATTATCATAGCATTACATACTCTGCCTCCTTCAGGGTGCATCTACACTGTAGAAATATTGCAGTTTGACAAAACGTTAAATGCTGTACCTCCATCCTATGGAATCCTAAGAATTGTAGTCTTATAAGGTGTTTGCCTTCTCTGCCATATAGTGCTGGTGTCTCATAAAATTACAAACCCTAGGAATCTGTAGGTGGAGCCATGGCAGTTAAAAAATGATGTCAAATTGCAATATTTCTACAACATAGATACACACTCAGGGCTAAAATAGAAGGCCCTGAAGGGGCTACTTCAAGCCTCCCCTTCTGAAGACCGATTAAGGCCACAGCAACCATGCCATGGCCCCAATCCACCTTGAACCCAGCCAAAAAAAACAGTGCATAAGTGCTTCTTTTTTGGCAGGGGAAAAGCTGGCTTTGCCAGCTCTGCTGTGGCCATATGCTGGCTTCATGACACTCTGGTGGCATGCAAACACCACATCGCCAGAGCGTCATGAAGTTGCCCATGTCTGGGCAGCTGGGAAGCTTCAAGCTAGCTTCCCAGCATACTTGAGGGAACGTTTCCTCCCATACAATTCTTCCCTCAGGTCCTCTGGGAGGAACCTACTCCAGCCAAAGGAAACCAGGCTGGTGGCGACTTCCCAGAGGACCTTTTCAGCTGCCACTCATAAAATATGGAATGACCTGCCGGAAGAGATCTGCCATATTACATCTATGGAGGTGTTTAAAAAGGCGATATAGATGGATCTCTTTCGGCGGGCCTTTCCAGACTAACCTCCAGCTGAATTAACCAAACTGATCAATTCACTCTTTCACCGCCTCATCTGATGGTCTCTTGGAATAATTCAACCTGTGTCGATCCTTAGTTACAAAATTTGTAACTAAGTACACTGTACTGGTGATATTGTATTGTATCTTGATGTTTATGTCTAATTTTAGCAGAAGGAGGGAGGGTTAAGGGGATTAGGGAAATTTTATTATTGTCTGTATATCTGTTTTATTGGACTGTTGTTACCCGCCTAGATCCTGGAAGGGAAAGG
>NC_056523.1:123657088-123680791 GCF_019175285.1 Sceloporus undulatus | reverse complement strand
CGGGATATAATAATAATAATAATAATAATAATAATAATAATAATAATAATAATAATAATGATAATAATAATAATAATTTATTGGGACATGTAGTGTCTAAACACCATGGGCTGATGACACCCGGAAATGAGCTTTTTTGGGCCATCTGTTCCGGCCCTCCTCAGTCTCGTATTTTAAAAAAACTCTTTCTTCTAAATCTTTCAACTTCTTGCTCTCTATGTGTGTCTCTGTCATGTAAATACTGCTTTGCCCCTCTTCCCAACCCTACCCCACCCCTGCTGTTTACAGACTAATACACACATGTCATAGATGCTGTTGAAGATTTGTTTTGAATATGTGCCAGGTACTTCTACTTTATGCTGCATCTGGAACTACAGATAACAGTGTTTGCTTAAGTCTTATTAATGCTCTTTCTATCATCATGACCTCAGATCTCTTTCCTGTGCCATGGCAGCTGTTGTTGTCATACTTGTCTTCCTCATTCCTCATTCCTTCTTTTTAGACATATGCATGGTTTTTAAAGGGAAAGGACATTTAACCTGACAATAACTGAAACTAAAGAATAAGGGATGGAATTCAAAGCCTTGCTACAATGCTAGACATTTATCTTGTCTTTTAGTTGTTTTAATCAGAATCATAGAGTTGGAAGAGACCACAAGGGCCATTCAGTCTAATCCCTTGCCATGCAGGAACTCACAATCAAAGCATCCCCGAAATATGGCCATCCAGCCTCTGCTTAAAGACCTTCAAAGAAGAAGACTACACCACCCTCCGAGGGAATG
The DNA here is from genome assembly GCF_019175285.1 of Sceloporus undulatus. NCBI lineage: Eukaryota > Metazoa > Chordata > Lepidosauria > Squamata > Phrynosomatidae > Sceloporus > Sceloporus undulatus. The sequence continues at coordinate 123,680,009 of NC_056523.1, read as the reverse complement.
TGTTCCACTGTCGAACAGCTCTTACTGTCTGGGGGTTCTTTCTAATGTTGAGGTGGAATTTCTTTCCGTGGAGTTTGCATCTGTTTTTCCATGTCCTATTCTCTGGAGCAGCTGAAAACATGCTTGCTCCCTCCTCAGTGTGACACTCCTTCAAATACTTAAACAGGGTTATCAAATCACCTCTTAACTTTCTCTTCTCCAGGCTAAGTCTCTCCTCATAGGGCATGGTTTCCAGACCTTTCACCATTTTTGTTGCCCTCCTTTGGACATGCTCCAGTTTCTCAACATTTAAATTGTGGTGCCCAGAACTGGACACAGTATTCCAGGTGAGGTCTGACCAAAGCAGAATACAGTGGCACTATTACTTCTCTTGATCTAGACACTATACTTCAATTGATGCAGCTTTGAATTGCATTGGCTTTTTTAGCTGCTGCATCACAGTGTTGACTCATGTTCAACTTGTGGTCTACTGGGACTCCTAGATCCCTTTCACATGTATTGTTGTCAAGCCAGGTGTCTCCATTCTATATCTGTGCAATTCATCTTTTTCTACCTAAGTTTAGTACCTTACATTTCTCCTTGAAATTCATTTTGTTAGTTTTGGCCCAGCTTTCTAACATATTAAAGTCATTTTAAATTTTGATACTGTCCTCTAGGGTATTAGCTACTCTTCCTAATTTGCTGTCATCTGCAAATTTGATAAGCACTTTTAACATTATACAGGAATGCAAATATGAAATAAAAATAAAAGGCAGGAATATGGAGCAACAATATTAAAAGAGTCAAAGAAATGATGACTGTTATGAAACAATATATAAATTTATTATATATTTTAAGTAAATCTTATATATTACTGTATGTGTGTGTTATGTGCCTTCAAGTTATTTTTGACTTAGGTGACGATAAGGCAAACCTATCATGGGTTTTTTCTTGGGAAGATTTCTTCAGGGGTGGTTTTCTGTTGCTTTCCCCTGAGGCTGAGAGCATGTGACTTGCCCAAGGTCACTCAGCAGGTTTCAAGGCTGAGCGTTTGAACCCTGGTGTCCAGAGTCATAGTACAGTACTCAAACCACTATGCCACACTGGCTTTCTATATATCTAGCAAAAATGTTTATTTTACAAATAAAACCATAAATGTCTTAAAAATGAAATACAAATCACTTTAAGAACAACATAAAACCATTTAATTCTAAACTAAAAATGAATAATCAACAAGACTTAAATTACAGGCATGTCTAATTATTTATTTAAATACATTAAAAATATTTCAAGGTTTTGGCTTTTAAAAAAAAGCTTATAAAACATACTTGGTGACAGATAAACATATCCAACTGTTGTTTTTTCACCCTTTCAGACACATACAGTATTTTCTGGTGTATAAGACTACTTTTTAACCCAGGAAAATCTTCTCAAAAGTCAGGGGTCATCTTATACGCCGGGTGTCGTCTTATAGGGCAGGTGCTAGAACTTCTGAGCCAAACTGGAGAATTTGCGGTCGCTGCATATGATGGGGGGAGCTCAAAAACAGCTGCGGCAGCATCCCCTCCATATGTGGCAACTGTATGAAAGCAGCAAGGGTGACACTGTACAAGTTACGGGAGAAGAAAATCTTGGAGACAGGGAGGGCTGGGCAGGCAGGGAGAGCTGTCCAATCCAAGCAGGCTTTGTATACAAAATGCAGCTGCCCGACTGCGCAGGCTGGCCGCTTTGCTGCCGGGAGCCAGCGCAGCTCCCGGGCCCCAACTTCCGGGTTGGGGCTGCCCTCCACCCTGATTGGTGGCGCTGGGCGGAAGGGCCTGCTCCTTCCACCCGCGCCGCTCTGGTAGGGGCGGAGGACGTGTCGATGGTGAGGCTTTGGTCCTCCAGGGCAGCTCATTGGTTGGGGCTGCCCTGGAGGAGGAGTCTCACCATCAGGTGAGGAGGCGGGGCCTTGGCATATTTAAGGGCCATGCGGCCAGGCCCCGCAGCCTTTTGCTGCGTGGCTCTCCCACCCACTCTCCGCCAGGGTGCTGGGTTTTTGTCACAACTTGGGGCGGCAGCATAGGCCAGGATCTGGTTGGTTTGGATCCCAGGGCTATGGAGCACTGGTTTGGGAGTCAATAGGGACCCGGGGGCAAGCTGGGCATGTGTCGTGGCCATTGCGGGGGCCACAACATGGTTAAGCCTCCCGGTGACTAGGGGCTTTGAGAACAAGAGAGCGCCTGGTGTGATGGTGACCAGTTGGCGTTCCTTAGCCCCTAGATTATCGCAACGCCTGGCGGTCACTAGGCATGCTGCTTATCGATTAACCGTGGGGTTATTCGATGCTTCAGATCCTGACCTTATGCTTTGTGCCAACCCTCCTGCTCTGGTTTGCTGTTGATAATAAAAGTTGTGGCCTTTATTCCAACGTGGTTTCTTGTGGTTTTTAGCGCCGGCCTCCCAGGTAACAAGTTTTCCTGCTAAGTACCTGCATGTCATAAGCATTTGAATTAAAATTACCATACTGAAATCAAATCTTCCAAGTCATTGATGTTTTTTTAATAATTGTTCCAAGTCATTGTCCAAAGAAGAAATCTTTGATTATTTCAATTTCCTCATTGTCTAATTCAAATTTATATAGGTCTTCCATGCTCATTATTTTTGTTTTCTTAATGTTCAGCAGCAGGCCCACCTTTGCACTTTCTTCCTTGACCTTCCTTAGTAATTGTTCCAAGTCATTGATTTTTTTTTTTTAAAAAAATATTTTTTTGATTTCAATATGGTAATTTTATGCAGGTACTTAGCAGGAAAACTTGTTGCCTGGGAGGCCGGTTTTTAAAAAAATTTATTTGGAAGAGGGGTAGTCTTATACGGCGAGTATATCCCAAACTCTATATTTTAACTGGAAAAGTTGGGGGTCGTCTTATACGCCCAGTCATCTTATATGCCGGAAAATACGGGTAAGTTAATTAAATTTGCTCTAAGGAACATTTCTCAAACTTTTTCTTTAAGAAATCAAATTTTTGTTGTAGCAGGGTGTAGTGGCTTGAGTGTTGGACTAGGAGGCCAAGGTTCAAAGCCCTGCTTTGCCACAGAAGCCCACTGGGTGACCTTGTTGTTTTTGTTAGCTGCCCTCGATTTGACTTCAACTCATGGCGACCCTGTGGATGAGACATCTCCAAGCCATCTAGTGTGTGATCTGCCATCCTTCTTCTGCCCACAGCCTTTCTCAGCATTACTGCCTTTTCCAGCGAGTCATGCCTTGTCATGATGTGGCCACAGCCTCAATTTAATCATTTGGCCTCCAGGGGTATTTATGGCCTGATTTGCTCAAGGACAGTCTTTCTGGCTGTCCACGGTAACCTCAGCACTCTTCTTCAACACCACATCTCAAATTAGTTGATTTTCTTTCTATAGTATCTACTTTTTTTATAGTCCAGCTCTCACATCCATACATAGTGATTGGGAATATTATGGCTTGGACAATTCCAATTTTGATACTCAGTTGTATATCTTTACTCTTTAGGATCTTGTCTGCCATATATACTCGACTATAGGTTGACCTCATGTATAAGTTGAGGACAAGTTTTGGGGCCAGAACTGTGGATTTTGCTATGACCTGTGGATAAGTTGAGGATAAAACTTAGGAGCATATAGCAAAGAATCTAAAGGATGAAGCAAAGCAAAACAATGTCAAAGAACTTTCAAAAATCCAGCAGACATAACTTTGTGTTCACTTTTAAGGGTAGATGGATGAGAGACTAGAGGGGTTCAGTGCTTCCAGGACAGATTATCCTCTTGCTTTTTACTCTTATTTTCATTCTTTGAAATAAGAGTTAAAGAATAGTACTTATATTGACCCGTGCATAGCTCGACTCAGTTTTTTTGGTGTTAAATTTTTGATCTATACATGAGTATATACATAAGTTCTTTCATCATTGCCCTTCCCATTCCTAGTCTTCTTCTTGATTGCACTCTTTATTCCTGGTAAAGTTTGATCCCAAGTAGAAGAAATCTTTGATTATTTCAATTTCCTCATTGTCTAATTCAAATTTATATAGGTCTTCCATGCTCATTATTTTTGTTTTCTTTATGTTCAGCAGCAGGCCTGCCTTTGCACTTTCTTCCATGACCTTCCTTAGTAATTGTTCCAAGTCACTGATGTTTTCCACTATTAATATTTTTTCATACGTATATCTTAGTGACCTTAGATAAGATCCATAGCTCTAATTCACAATCAAATTCATATGACTATTCGATAAAGAGCTGTGCATTGTAATCCAGGAGTTTCCCCCTCCTCCAGCAGTTTCTTTTCAAAAGAAAGGATGTGATCTTAAAAAATATTTTAATGATGAGGGAGAATCAAACCAAAGAGCCCTGATGGGTCAGGCCAAAACTCTCTTGAATCAAGTGTTCTTTACTCCACTGTGGGAAACCAGATGCTCCAGTGGAAATTCCACATGCAGGACATAGTCCTCTGCAGCATTTTTTCTGCTCATGTTTTCCAGCAACTACTAGTCAGAGGCAAACTGGATTTAAAAAAATTATACTATTTAATATTGACAAACAGTGTGGTATAGTGCTTTGAGTGCTGGACTAAGATACTGTGGGACCAGGGTTCAAATCCCTGCTCAGCCTATGCAACCCTTTGGGTGACCTTGGGCAAGTCAATCTCATCTTCAGAGGAAGGCAAAGGCAAACCCCTTCTGAACAAATTGTGCCAAGGAATCTGTGATAGGGTTGCTTTAAGGTTGCCATAAGTCAGAAATGATTTGAAAGTACACAACAACAACAATTAAACAACAATAAACATTAAAGCATAAAAACATAATTCACATTGCCAGACAAGGGAAAATTTAAGCAATACGTTTGCACATCACACACACACACACACACATATATATATTCAAATGTTTCTAGGAATTGTAAATATTATCTGGAGGTCCATATGGAGGGATTATTTTGTTTGCAAAGATAATAAAATGGTACCAAGACAATTCAGCTTTATCCTTGATGGCTACTCCTTTCAAACCTATATAATTTCTTATGAGTTTTTCTGTGAACACATTGTTCAAAATCCTATCCATCCATCAACATATGGAAAGACTTTCCAGAGTTTTTCAGTACACAGCTATATTCTGTATTGCTGCTCCTGATAGGTAACAGAGCAATTCCTTGTACTAGCATGTTGTGCTTGACCTTGAAATCCTAATAATAGTAATGCCCCACTTTTAAAAATTGTTTGATGTGTAACATTTTGTAGTGATTCCAAAATTGGGTTACCTTGGGACAGGTTAGATTCCAAAATTGGTTACCTTAGTACAAGTTAGATTTTTACCCATTATTGTTCCTCATTCCCCATGATTTCTGCAACATACTGGGAGTATGTTTAGACCCATTCAGTTACTAGTGTCCAGTGTGTATAACTTTATAACAATTTTGCATTGTTTTACAAAAGTAGCTTTATAAGTTAAAGGCTGTCATACTTTGCTCCATCTGACTTATTTCATAACTGATTTGGTTTATTTCAAAATTGAAATAATATTTATTCCAGGGTCATTTTCCGTTGTCACTTCTGCTTTCACTAGTTGCTCATACCTAGTTTGAAGCACTTATTTTATAGTTAGATATTTAGCCATTTATGTACTTTGAATAAGTAACTCACATTTCTTCAGATAGGATTAGCTTCCTAGGGTGTTAGGCAAATGGGGAGAGGGGGTGTTTCCCCATAACCCCTCTTCTTTTGGTATCAGAAACTCAATAAAGCAGAGGCTGGACAACCCTTCCCCGATGTGGATACCATTACTAGAAAGCAGCCTTAGCACGTAAACTAGCATAAAGAGTTGCATGAGCACTCCCCCCCCCCCAGCTTTGATTGATCTATTCTGGACATTTGGAGGAGGTGAGGAGATCCAAGACTATAGATCAATAGCTGCAGATTTGATATAAACAAGGCACCATCGGTCTTGCATGTTAATCCTCTCCTCCTGGAAATGTGCATCCATCAATAGCAACAGCAGCTTCATTTATATACTGCTTCATACCATATTAAGCAGTCTCTAAGCAGTTTACAACTGTAAGCTAATTGCTCCCAATAAGCTGGGTACTCATTATAGTAACCTCAGAAAGGTGCAAGGCTGAGTTAACCCTGAGGCCCTGCCTGGAACTGAACTCACAACCTTGTGGTTTATGAGTGAGTGGCTGCTGTACAGGCACTTAGTCACTGTGCCACCAGGGCTGCTAACACCCATTCACACTTCAGTGTTACCACCTTAGAAAACTACTTCAAAGTATTTCCCAAGTACTTCAAAACCATTTGGTCTTTTCAGTATGCTGGAAACTGCCCCCAAGGGATACATTTACTATAAATATAGGTACTCTTTCATTGTGTCTTCAGTTGAGCGCAGTAAGCAGGCAGAATTTCTGCCAGTTTGCCAGGCTAGCACCTCTGTCGCTCACCATCCCGTTTGCCCTGGGAGCAATCAAGTCCTCTCTCTGTTTTGAGACTATCTGCATTGGAGTCAAGACCTGTTCAGGTACATTATTACCGTTAGTGCAGCCTTACTGTATTCCAACGTTACACCTTGATTTCTCTAGTTCTTGTATGTGTGCATGATTGTTTGTTTTATACGTGTGTGTTGATTTCTCCTTTTAAACAAAACTCATTATTATTGGAAATTTGCCTCTGGAGTTCTATATACCTCTGGGCTTTGTATATATAGGAATTGGTCCCCTAGGCTAAGTTGCCTGAACACTACATTTGAGCTAATATAATTCCCTAAATAAGCATATTGTTTTGGACTGTTCTCCCCAGAACATGTCCGGACCTAGGGTAACAGGGGTATTTTCTTTCCTGTTTACTCAGTTTTCAAATGTAATTATTTTGTATAGCATATTTTATACTTTGTAACTTTTTTTCTAACTGGCCCTTTATGGTGGGCTTTCCTTTAATAAAGATGGCCCTTAGCTTGTTTGGTCTGTTGATGTACAGCCCGCCCTCCTGAACCACAGGCTTGCCATCCCCCTATTTAAGCATCTGCGGATGGCAAGCCCTATCCACATGCACACACAGGCACAGCAGAGGGGCAGTGTGTGCATGGCCACTGAAAACCATGGGACTTGAGGTCCTGCAGTTTTTTCATCTGCACAGGAGGGAGAGGGGGCAGAAATGGAGCCCTGGCAAATAAGAAGGACCCATTGTATATAGACTGAATTCCCCTTATCTGAAATGCTTAGGGCTGGAAGTGTTTTGGATCTCAGATTTGTTTTCGATTTTAGAATACCTGTATTTGCATATAAATATATAATGAGATATTTTGGAGATGGGACATAAGTCTAAACACAAAATTCATCTATGTTTTACACACACCTTATACACATAGCCTGAAAGTAATTTTATAAAGTATTTAAAAATAATTTTGTGCCTGAAACAAAATTTTGTACATTGAATCATCAGAAAGTAAAGGTACCATTATCTCAGCTACCCATGAAAAAAGTTTTGGCTTTTGGAGTATTGGATTTCAGAATTCCAAATAAGGGAGACTGAGTGGCTGTACAGACTGGCATCAAAGGTCAGCATGGGGTCAGAGTGCGGGTGTGGCATCCACACGATGCACACCCCAACTCTGCCTCCATGCCAGCATGATGCCGCGTGCCCACCACACAGCAGGTGGTGTCATAGCACTCCTCTGGCACTGTGTCCAGGTGATGCAGTGCCAAAGGAGTGCTGAAAAGCCGCAGTGCTAGTGGCAATTGCACCTTTTCCATGGTGCAAAGTCCAGATCAGTCCGCGGCAAGCAGTTGCTGCGGCCCCAATCCGGCAAAGCAGTCTGTTCAGCCCTGAATCTGTATTCTGTAATATACTTGCTTGTTCCCTTTTCTAGAGCTGAGAATAGTATCTTTATGTCTATACTGAGTAGTTATATTATTCAGTGTTGTTCTGCTTTTAATTAATCTCAGTTTCATTTTGGGATAGCTGCTGTGTGAGCTTCAGTCTGTTTGGCATCTCAGACTTATTTGAATCGCCATGTTATACAGGTGTTAAAGTAGTTGAGATATATACACACACAATTCTATTGTTAATCCCTCCGTTCCTGGGAATTTGCCAATTTTCAAGTTTTTAATAGCACATTTAACTTCATTTTATGTAATTATTTAATTCATTTCTGTGAGCTCCGTTCAGATTTTCAATTTTAATGGTGCAATAAACTGACATAGAGTCTGCTATGAGTCTTTTTCATCTTTACAGAATTTTGACTAATAGAAATTAAAGGATTCACTTATTTTAGCAGATATGTTTAATGTGTATCCAAATTCTTTTTTTTTTTATTTTTTTTATTTTTTATTTTTTTGGCCTGATAGTGTATTTGGATTTTTTTTTAAGTTCCTTGCTAGTAAAGATTAACTTTTGCCCCAGATACATAAAATTTACTTTTGTGCAGATTAGTGGCACATTTATTTTGTTAATATCCAGAATTTTTAATTCTGATTTCTTTATTATTAATTTCATGTATGTTTTGTTGTTAAAGTCTATCAAAAACTTTTCAGTTTGTTTGATTCATGGTTTTCTTTTACCTACTTTAATTCCTTTTTACTTTTGCACCTCCTTTTATACATTATCCCCTCAGAACACATTTTAAAGTATCCCATAAAAGAGCTTCACTCACATTTCTTTTCTTTCTTTTTCGGTATAAACAATGATTAGTATCATTTTGCATTTTAAAAAGCAATTATTTTAATAATAATTTTCTGTTTAAGTATTTAATGGGGTTCTTTTGAAGTTCAGATTAGAGTCTGAAATATATGGATTGATGTGAAATTAGGACCAATTTATACATTCTTAATTTGTAAACAAATTTGCTTCAACATTAGAAAATGGTCTATTCTTGAATATGATTTAAAGCTGATAGAATACAAAGTGAAGTTTGTGAAATCTCCTTTTTTAAATTCACCGTGTATCAAACAGGATGTATTTCTTTGGACCAAAGCACACCGACTGGAAGGAGCAGCCTCTGGGCATAGCCTGCTCCCAAAGTGCATGGCCTGCTTCCAAAGTGGGCCACCACCGCCATCTCAAGTGGTCACTGGCAGGAGTGGACTTAATCTATTCCTAAAAGGTCCAGCTCTTGCTGCCTTAGTGTGGCTTCAGAGTGGCTTCTGACCACTTTAGGGGTGTGTGTCATCAAAATACCTCATCCCCAAAGTGGCCAGAAGCCACATTATTTTTGGCCTTTAATAAATGTATCATAGATAGATAGATAGATAGATAGACAGTCTTAGTTTATTAGATGTTCTAATTAGATGTATTAGATGTTCTATCTAAAGGTATATAAGCTCTAGTGTCTCCTCTGTAAGCAATAGTTCCTTCTTTTTTGTGTTTTTTTCAGGCTATGTGGCCATGTTCTAGAAGAGTTTATTCTTGAAGTTTCACCAACATCTGTGGCTGGCATCTTCAGAGAATTCTCTGAAGATGTCAGCCACAGATGTTGGCAAAACATCAGGAATAAACTCTACTAGAACATAGCCACATAGCCCAAAAAACCCACAAAAAACTATGGATGCTGGCCATGAAAGCCTTTAACCTCACAATAGTTCCTTCTGTAAATTTACTTTGTTCCTGTAACATGTGTTCCATAAACTGCATTTGTCTTTCATTTGGTGCTTAACAGGAGCCTAATGTTGTTTTTATATTTCCTTAGGATCAGTTGCTAAATATGTATCTCCCTCTTAAGCCTGAGGGCAGGGAACCGTCTATTATCCCCTCTGTTGTAAACCACTCAGATTCCCAGTGATTGGGCGGTATATGAATATAATAATAATAATAATAATAATAATAATAATAATAATAATAATTATAATAATAATATTTCTCTATATCATCAACTACAAATGAGCTATTTTTGCAAGAATTATAGCCACTGTCATTATCTTTGATGTTCTATCCAAGCAAAATTGCTGATCAAATAAGGAAAGAGAGAGGGTCTTAATCTTCCTCCTGATATTTCTTTTAAGAATATAATACCTATTTTTTAATCAGGTGTATAATTCTGTTCCTTTCAACATCATTCCCTAACCCACTTACACTAAATTATTATCATAAATGATAATCATTTCATCATTGTCTTTGTTAAATTACTGTTATTCTTGTAAATTGCAGTTATTTGCCTCTCCTCTTGGTAAATCTTGTTTCTTTTTAAAAGATATTTGTTATGCAGTAGAGTCCCGATTATCTGACATAAACAGGCCGACTGATCGTTGGATAACCGAAAATGTCAGATAATCCAATGACAGCATGCATGCATGCGCGCACACACCACCATTGGAAACAGTGGCTCCCTTGGGGCTGAAGGAGTCTAACCCTCACTGAGAAGGGGCCTGGGCCGACAGCCCACGCCTCTCCTCAGCACGGCTCGGGCTCCTTCAGTCCCAAGGGAGTCCTGGTTTCCCTTGGCTTGAAGGGAGCTCCGCACAGCTCAGTTCAAGCCAAGGGAAAGCAAGCTGCCGAGGAGGGGACTGGGCCAAGGCCTCAGTCCTCTCCATCACGGCCTGGTTTCCCTCGGCTTCAAGCCAAGGGAAAGCAAGCTGCCAATATTAACATTATGTTAATATGTTTTTATTGTTGAAATTTGCTGACTGCTGTAATCCTGACTCAATCCACAGGGAGAGGCGGGAAATAATAATAATAATAATAATAATAATAATAACAACAGTTTGTTCCACTGTCGAACAGCCCTTACTGTCAGTAACTTCCTCCTAATGTTGAAGTGGAATCTCTTTTCCTGTAGCTTGCATCCATTGTTCTGGGTCCTGTTCTCTGGAACAGCAGAAAACAAGCTTCCTCCCTCCTCAATATGACATCCCTTCAAATATTTAAACAGCGCTTTGCTACCCTACCCCTGGAATAAAGAGACCAGACACAAGATGTATGGGTTAAAACCAGGGCCATTTATTGACCTATTTATTTATTAATTTCTTAACAGAATTGCAACTAGTATCATAACCAAAACAAATGTGGGAGACAGTGAAAACTGCATACCAGTGTCTTACCGCAGACTACCTCTGCAGCTTATCAAGGACGATAACACCTGGGCCCTCAACGACAGTCCATAAGTTGGGTTGCCGTTGAACAGCCCACATAAGGAAGCCCAGCAAGAAGTCCCCCTTCCCAATCTGTGAAGATTAAAGTTGGGGTATACCTTCTAGCCAGACCCAAGGTCCATTCCTTTCATCCACCCCCCAGGTCGCAAGGCCCGTAGAGGTGCTTCCAGAAATTTTCCTAACACCCAGTGGGGTGTCCAAGGTGCTCGCCTAGATCAAATCCAAAGATTTATGCCACAGATATGGGCAAGTGTCTACTTAGCCCTTATCTCCCACCATGGCATTGAGCACCGCCTTTAAACAATTATGCAGGTCCGTTAAGAAGATACCGTTATCTAAATCAGAAAGGTGGACGCTGTCAGCTCTGGAGAGCTCAGGCTGTTGAAAAACAATTCAGGGATGGGGCAAATAGGCATAGCCTGGCCTCCAGGGCTCTCTTAACCTCTATGTAAGCCAGCCGTCCGGCTCTATCCAAAGCAAGCGGGTCACCACCACACTACCACTCCAGCCGAGGGAGCATGGCTGACCAAACAATGACCACACCAGGCCATGAACATTGGATAAGAGTCAAATCATGCACCACTTGCAAGATTAACACCTTACCCTTCAACAACCCCAAGTCATTACCACTGCAGTGGATAACCAAAACTTGGGGTGGAGCCCACGGCGTTCCTTTAACAGCAATGGCAACATGCCATGCCAATGCAGGCCCCGTCTGCCCATCCACTGCAGACAGGCCTCCTCACCCAGGCCCAATTGGGTACCAAAGTGACTGGAACTTGCGTGACGACCAGCCCAGTAGACCATGCTGTGGCCACACACCAGCACTCGTACTCTCCTCAGTCGGCGACGGGGACCTGCAACACAAAACAGAAAAACCACAATAAGTGTAATGCACACTCAACACGGCAGGCAAAGCATGCCCTTAACCACACCCCCTAAAGCCTTATGTCATGGCAACAAGCCATGGCATGATTTTAACTGCCCTGGTCTTCACCAGTAGGAGGGCAACAAAAAGCCCATCCCAGTTCCACAGCCTCCGGCGTGGAGGGGGGTGGGAGGGCCAATCATATCAAACAGGGCTATCATATAATTGATGCAAAGCAGTACATGAAAACAGTGAGTAATATAAAGTATGAGGTAATGGTAGTAATAAAAATGGTTACACCATAACAACTTAAGCAACTATAATATGGATAGCAAATAAATAATATAGGCTAATATAATAGTATAGAATAATATAGAAATAATATGGCTATCACTGACTAAAGCACAACTATTAAAGCTATGACAGCTTGAAATTATAACCGAGCAAGGCAGAATAACTATAAGACATTTGTTACACCCTCCAGCCCTTCTGCCTTTAAGAGCCAAAGCTTTAGATATAAAGAATATTAGATTGCTAAAGATTGAATGTAGTGTGCTCAGACACAGTCTGAATCAAATGTCTCATATATGAGCCAAAATAAAATAGAAGTAAGCAGAAGCATTTGACAAAGCAGCCCTTTCAGGAATTGGCTTAGTCTGATTGGATCTCAAATATCTAATTTATTTTTGGGTCAGTTTTTCATAGGCTTAGCCGACGACAAGCTTTTACAGGTTGAAAACCAAAGGTAATTTAAAGAAAATGCACCACACACACACACACACAATTGTCTTGAGATGTAGTGTCTCTGGATGAAATCCAGACACAGAATGGGAAAATTAGGAATGAGAAATTCACACAAGGGTATAGGGAAAGTTATGAATGGACATGAGAATTTCATATAACTGAGGGAAATTTCATGAGTTAGCTTTAGCCCAAGATCCAACAAATTTAGTTTCTTTCTCTCATTTATGGAGAAGACAGTGAATCCCAAATCCAACGGACATAAAAGAGAGAAGGAAAGAATGAAGAGAGGAGCATTGAGGTAGGGGGAAGTGTGAACAAGTCCTCCCATCTTAGCTATTCTCAATTTTTATAACGCCAACATTTTGTGGATCCCTTTCCTATAATCTCCTTGATTCTTTTTCTAACTGCTGTCTCTGCACTGCAGAAATAGAATCATAGAACCATAGAGTTGGAAGAGACCACTAGGGCCATCCAGTCCAACCCCCTGCCATGCAGGAAATCCAAATCAAAGCATCCCTGAGAGATGGCCATCCAGCCTCTGTTTAAAGACCAGCAAGGAAGGAGACTCTATCACCCTCCGAGGGAGTGCATTCCACTGTCGAACCGCCCTTACTGTCAGGAAGTTCCTCCTAATGTTCAGGTGGAATCTCTTTTCCTGTAGCTTGCATCCATTGTTCCGGGTCCTGTTCTCTGGAGCAGCAGAAAACAAGCTTGCTCCCTCTTCAACATGATATCCTTTCAAATATTTAAACAGGGCTATCATATCACCTCTTAACCTTCTTTTCTCCAGGCTAAACATCCCCAGCTCCCTAAGTCGTTCCTCATAGGGCATGGTTTCCAGACCCTTCACCATTTTTGTCGCCCTCCTTTGGACACGCTCCAGTTTCTCAATGTCCTTTCTGAATTGTGGTGCCCAGAACTGGACACGATATTCTAGGTGGGGCCTGACCAAAGCAGAATACAGTGGCACTATTACTTCTCTTGACCTAGACACTATACTTTTATTGATGCAGCCTAAAATTGCATTGTCCTTTTTAGCTGCCGCATCACACTGTTCACTCATGTTCAACTTGTGGTCTACTTGGACTCCTAGATCCCTTTCACACGTAGTTTCATTCAGCCAGGTGTCACCCATCCTATATCTGTGCATTTTATTTTTCCGCCCTAAGTGCAATACCTTACATTTCATTTTGTTGAATTTCATTTTGTTAGCTTTGGTCCAGCTTTCTAGTCTATTCAGGTCATTTTGGATCTTGATCCTGTCCTCTGGAGTATTAGCTATTCCTCCTAATTTGGTGTCATCTGCAAATTTGATAAGTATGCTCCCAATTCTGTCATCCAGGTCATTGATAAAGATGTTGAATAGCACTGGGCCCAGGACAGAGCCCTGTGGGACCCCACTGGTCACTTCTCTCCAGGATGAAAAGGAGCCATTGTTGAGCACCCTTTGGGTTCGGCCGGTCAACCAGTTATAAATCCATGTAACAGTTACCTTGTCTAGTCCACATTTTACAAGCTTGTTTGCAAGAATGTCATGGGAAACCTTGTCAAAGGCCTTACTGAAATCAAGATATACTATACCCACAGCATTCCCTTCATCTACCAAGCTGGTAATTTTATCAAAGAAAGAGATTAGGTTTGTTTGGCATGACTTGTTTCTCTGAAACCCATGTTGACTTTTTGTGATTATGGCATTGCCTTCTAGATGTTCACAGACTCTTTGTTTAATGATCTGCTCCAGAATCTTTCCTGGTATTGATGTCAGACTAACTGGACGATAATTGTTGGGATCCTCTTTTTTCCCCTTTTTGAAGATGGGGACAATGTTTGCCCTCCGCCAGTCTGCTGGGATTTCTCCTGTTCTCCAGGAGTTTTCAAAGATTATTGCCAATGGCTCCGATATTACATTTGCCAGTTCTTTTAATACCCTTGGATGGAGTTCATCTGGTCCCGGAGACTTAAATTCATTTACATTAACAAGGCGTTTCTCTACTATCTCCTTACTTATTTTGTGCTGAAATTCCCCTATTCTGTCCTCTGCTCCATTATCCTCAGGTTGAGCACCCTTTGCCTTTTCTGAGAAGACTGAGGCAAAGAAGGTGTTGAGTAATTCTGCCTTTTCTCTGTCTTCTGTTAGCATTTTGCCATCTTCTCCACACAGTGGCCCTACCGTTTCCTTTTTTTTCCCTTTTGCTGCGGACATATCCAAAAAAGCCCTTTTTATTGTTCTTAACCTCTATAGCAAGCCTGAGTTCATTCTGCGCTTTAGCTTTTCTGACTTTACCCCTACAAATGCCTGTTATTTCTTTGAATTCCTTTTTTGTGATTTCCCCCTTTTTCCATTTCTTATACATGTTTCGTTTCAAACTTAGCTCGGTTGAAAGTTCCTTAGTCATCCATCCTGGTTTCTTGAGACACCTCCCGTTTTTCTTTTTCACTGGAACTGTTTGAAATTGTGCCTTCAGTATCTCCCTTTTGAGAAAGTCCCATCCATCCTGAACTCCTTTATCTTTTAGTATTTCTGACCATGGAATCGCCCTCAATACTTCTCTAAGTTTACTGAAATCCGCTCTCCTAAAGTCTAGGATGCGTGTCTGACTATGCCTGGCTTCTCCTTTCCACTGTATTACAAACTCCAGGAGAATGTGGTCACTTCCACCTAATGATCCCACCACTTGCACCCCATTAACCAAGTCATCCTTGTTGGTTAGGATCAGATCTAAAATAGCTGACCCCCTTGTTGCCTCTTCCACCATTTGGACAATGAAATTGTCTTCCAGGCAAGTGAGGAATTTGCTAGGCCTTGAGGATTTTGCTGAGTTTGACTTCCAACAAATATCAGGATAGTTGAAGTCGCCCATCACTACTACATCTCTCTTTTCTGACTGTGTGGTCATCTGTTCTAGAAAGATATCATCCAATTCCTCAGTCTGACTTGGGGGTCTGTAGTAGACTCCCACCGTAACATCCTTGTTGTTTCCCTCCCCTTTAATTTTTATCCAGATGCTCTCCACCTGGCTTCCAGGATTGATGTCGTGGATCTCTTCACTGGTGTAAATATCTCTGACATATAGTGCTATTCCTCCTCCTTTCCTGTTTGGCCTATTTCTCTTAAAAAGGTTATACCCCTCTATTTCCACATTCCAATCATGAGACTCATCCCACCAGGTTTCAGTGATGCCTATTATATCATATTTGCTTTGTTGTACTAGGAGTTCGAGTTCATCTTGCTTATTTCCCATGCTCTGTGCATTAGTGTAGAGACATCACAGGCCATGGGTCCCTTTTACTTGCTGCCTGTGCAAGTTTTTTTGCCTCCCACTGTTGGGTCCTTGCATTTTTTTTCTTGTTTCCTCTATGTCAGTTTGACTATTTTCGCCATCCCTTTCGCCTTCCTTAATATTGTCTCCCTTCCCCTCGGAACTCAGTTTAAAGCCCTCCTGATCAAGTTTTTGAGACTGTTGGCAAAAACATTTCTTCCAACTTGCGTGAGATGCAACCCGTCTGTTGCAAGAAGTCCCTCCTCATGGAACCGCAGCCCATGATCGAAGAATCCAAATCCTTCTCGGCGGCACCATCTGCGGAGCCAGTTGTTCACATCTGCTATTTTCCTCTCCCTTCCTGGACCATGCCCTTCAACTAGGAGAAGAGATGAGATGACAACCTGTACATCAATTCCTTTCAGCTTCCTACCAAGCGCCTCGTAATCCCTTTTGATGTCCTGAAGGCTGTGTCTTGCAGTATCATTAGTTTCCACGTGGACCAAAAGGAAGGGGTATTTGTCAGTAGGCTTGACCAGTCTTGTCAGCCTCTCTGTCACATCACGGATCTTTGCACCTGGAAGACAACACACATCTCGAGACATCTTGTCAGGCCTACAAATCACTGCTTCTGTACCCCTCAGCAAGGAGTCCTCCACTACGACCACACGCCTCCTCCGAGTCTTAGCAGCGACTGTTCCCTCGGGTGGGACTCTCAGGCTCCCCTGCTCTGTCCCTGAAATCTGTCCATGCTGCTCTTCTATCATCTTCTATCAGGTTCTATCATGTCGTACTTATTCAAATCAGTAAATCAGAACACTAGTGAGCACCTGAGGCCTCGTCCCTTGAAAGTATTAAGGAAAAAAATAGGAATGTCTTCAGAGGTTTCAAAATTGGTGGAACATCATGCTTCAGGAGCGGTTTCAGGCTAAAAAAATGCCTCACATGTTTCCTTCTCAATATATTTAAACATGAATTTCCTCATATTGTATTCAGTGTTTTTCCCTCTGTAGAAAGCAACTGTTTCCATTTACCATGGAATATTTATTTATAAACAGGATATTTTGTGACTGGACACCACATCAAATCCAGAGCCATAATAGATGAAACAACTGTTTGGGGTCTTCCTCTTGTAAGATAATACACTACTCTAAATTAGACTAAACATTGGTAAGGATGCAGTGGTTCCTGTGAGTAGATCAACGGAATTAATTAATCAGACTCGAGAGACATTAAAAAGCCAATTCAGCTTCTTTCTGTACCCCCACCAGCTGCTCCCCTACCCAAGGTCTGTGCCGTTATTCATGTCATAAGAGGAAGGTGGAATACACCTTTTGCTTCTAATTTTGATAAAAAGAAAGGAGAGCAGAGAATGATAATTTGTTGCCTTCCTAATAAGTGTTGCCTTTATGTGTTGCTGGGAATGTGTAAGAAGATAAGGCAGAATGCATTAATTCTGTTTTAATTAGATCTTGGAAAAGTTACTACCTAGCTGGGCAATTTTGGGTTTTGTAGTCCCCAAAAAGTAACTTCCTCAAGCTCTAGTATTGATTTTGAATGGACTGTAAATGTAGCACTTAGCCAAATGCTTTAATGCAGGAGGAAGCATCATTGGCCAATATCCTGTATATATATATAATTTTGTACCTGGGACATGATGGTACTTAACCTCTTGTAGTAAAATTAGAGGATCATTTTGCTCTTCAGCTCAAAGATACACCCACCTACTTTTGTTGTCTATTCCCAGGATAATGGACAAATATTCCTTTTGTAGGATAGCTCAGGCTGCAACAGGAAAAACAATGCATCTTCCTTCCTTTGGATGATATTGCTTATAGGGAGAGGATTTATACAATATGAGGCCTCTTTGCTTGAAGGGACATAGAATAGTTGATGCATCTAACATGGCTGTCTTAGTTGATGTATCTAACATGGTGGTAGTAGCTGCCAGAGGGTGTGTGTGTCCTTCCAGAAAGAGAAGGTGGTGAGTTGCCATTGGCTTCAGCGTCACTAGCCCCACTCAATAACAAGAGTGACATCCTAAGCTGCTTCTGGTTTTCATTTAAAGAGCAAGACAGGCTTCTCAGAAGTGGTAGCTATGCCACCCCCTTGTTAGCACTTTTTTGCTTTTACTGCTTGCAACTTCTGGAATAGTTTAGAATTTTGTAGGAAATAGTATTGCTTGTTACTTACTCATTACCATAATGTGTACAATGGGGGGATACCCCCCAGAGTTAGGAAAGCCCAAAAAGAGAAAAGCTCCTGAATACTGTAAGGGTATTGCAAGGAATTACAGCTGCCCATATAGTCAGATCTATGTAGACTTATATAAATTCTTCTTCTTAATTTCTTTTTGGTTTGTTTTACTTTTGAACCAAAAGCAGCTTGGGCAGAGGCATTTTACCAGGTGAGTAAACTGAGGGAGCGGCTCAATTTAAATTTAAGACAGACAAGGCAGAACATTTGAAACCACCCTATTTGTGTGTGTAAATGTTCCCAAATGCATTTAAAACAAACTTGATTACCTATCTAATATTGGAAATAATACATATTGTATTTTATGGCATATAAGATGACTGGGCATATAAGATGACCCCCAACTTTTCCAGTTAAAATGTAGTGTTTGGGATATACTCGCCGTATAAGACTACCCCTCTTCTGACGCACACCAAATAAAAATTTAAAAAACATCACATTTGATTTCAATATGATACTTTTAATTCAAATGCTTATGACATGCAGGTACTTAGCAGGAAAACTTGTTGTATACAAAGCCTGCTTGGATTGGTCAGCTCTCCATGCCTGCCCAACTCTCCCTGTCTCCAAGAGCGGTAGCGCAAACATGGATCTTTTTTCCATACCCCAGGTAGGTAGGTAGGTAGGTAGGTAGATAGATAGATGATAGATAGATAGATAGTTTATTTATATTTTCCTGCCTCTCCCAGATGGATCGAGGCGGGATTACAGTCCGCTAAAATATATACATCAGTACTTAAAATGGATATAAAAGCACATCCATAAAATTAATAACAATCTTAAAAAATAACTCTTCAGATAGTGGCAATGCAATAGAGTTATACAATAGTCAGAGGGTATTTCTTACATAATGTCAGGTGGGTAAGCTCGCCGGAAGAGATCTGTCTTAAGTGCCTTCTTAAATGCCTCCAAGGAGGTATGCCTCTTCCAGAAGACCATTCCACAATTTCGGAGCAGCTGCTGTAAAGGCTTTCTGAGAGGTAACTCGGGCCCAAGCCAGGAATTTAAAGGTAATAACCAACACCTTGTATTGCGCCTGGAAGCTAATCAGCAGCCAGTGAAGAGCTTTTAGAACTGGTGTTATATGGTCAAACCTGGACGAACCGATGACCAATCTGGCTGTAACAGAATTGCCGTCATTCCCAACCATAAGACCCTCTAGGGCTTCCTGGAACCTCACTGGTTCCATCAGCCTTTAAGGGCAGGCCATTCTAATAGGTCCTCTACCCCCGAGGGGGATTTGGGTAGTAGCCTTCAGTCCCACTTTGACCATGAAATGGTCCGTCCATGACAGAGCAGAGGTGTGAATCTCCTCTGCCCACGAACATCCCTGTTCTGTACTAAAGAGTACATCAAGTGTATTACCCACACAGTGTGGTGGCCCCAAGATTAATTGTGACAGGCCCACAGCTATCATGGAAATAATGAATTCCCAAACTGGACCTGTTAGATCTAGTGAGCCGGACTCGAAGGGAATGTTAAGGTCCCCCAAGACTAAAAGCCTGGGAGACTCCAACACCAGCTCCGAGACGAGCTGTGTCAGCTCGGCCAGGGAGTCTGTTAGGCAACAGGGTGGATGGTAGACCAACAGAATCCCCAGACTGTCCTTAGCCTTCAGGGTCAGGTAAATGCACTCGATGTGATCTGTTTTCTGGACAGTTTTCCTGGTCAATGTGAAGGTGCTTTTATGGACCATGGCAACTCCCCCCCTCGCCCACTTTCCCTAACCTGCTCCTTAACGGCATACCCGGCTGGGAGGGTCTGAGCCCAGGTAACACTACTATCTTCCCCCAGCCAGATTTCCATAAAACATGCCAGGTTGGCATGCTCTTCCTCTAACAGATGATAGATTATGTGAGTTTTGTTCCTAACCGACCTGGCATCACACAGGAGGAGGGTATGGGTTTGTGGTATGGTTGGGACGTTCCCAGTTCTTTTGGGTTAACAGGGTGACTGGAAGACGGGATAGTGTAGGCACCAGAAACATTTTATTATTTTTACCTGCACTGAAAAACTATGGTGGTTGATAAAATATTTCTTTCTGAGTATGCCTAATGTGGGTTGTTGTGATGTCCACTGGGAAGATTCATATAGCCATATGGGCATCTCCTATGCAAGGGTTCTTTGTAGTGTAATAGCACAAAAAGTTCCAGAGATGAAAGGCATCAAGGAGGGAAAGGGCAAGATTAACCAAGGGAGACAGAGGTCCAAAACATACACTGTAGAAATAATCCAGTTTGAGACCTCTTTAACTGCCCTTGCTCAGTTCTAGGGAATCCTGGGAACTGTAGTTTATTGTGGCACCAGAGCTTTCTGACAGAGAAGGCTAAATGGCTCACAAAATGACAGTTCTCAGAATTCCTTAGCATTGAGACAGGGCAGTTAAAGCGGTCTGTCAAAGTTGTCCCTTTTACTTTCCTGTGATTGGTACAAGTGTCTTGCATTGTCACAGAGAGCCATTCATCAAGATATTTACTTTACATAAGACTATCCTATGGATGCCTGTTCAGAAATAAGCTCCTGCGTTCATTAAGTACAACACCCTTCTTAACTTCTGTTAAACTGTGGCAATGTCCTACTTCCTCCAGGGACCTGGTTTTCTAGCTGTGTCAGTCACATGGGAGAGCAGGATTGTTAGGATGCCTTTGTCAGTTCACAGGTACAGCAGAGTCTTGATTATCCGACTCTAGGTAATCTGACATTCCGGATTATCCGACGTCAGATAGGTCAGTGGGTGTGGCTTGGAGCCCTTGCCACGCCCCCAGCTGGAAAGGGCTCCAAGCAAAAATTTTTTGCAATTTGTATTTTTATAATGATTGGAAGGCTTTTCATAGTGATTGGAAGGCTTTTCATAGTGATTGGAAGGCTTTTCATGGTCATTGGAAGGCTTTTCATGGTGATTGGAAGGCTTTTCATAGTGGTTGCTAGGCTTTTCCTATAACCCTCCGGATTATCCGACATTTTCGGCTATCTGACCTATGGACCGCCAGTTTACGTCGGATAATCGAGACTCTACTGTATAATGAACCAGGAACACAAAGTCTAATCTTCAACTGAAGGGTACTTCTTGAAGAGAGAAAGCAGTATTTTGAAACATGCAGGAGGAAAATGTATTACATGTTCTAAGGCTAATAGTAAATAGTCTAAGATTTGTTTCTTCATATGAACCTAGAGTGCAAAAATTTATAGGAGGAATTTACAGTTATCAAACTTTTACATGGTGTTTCTAGCAAAACCTTTGGCTCTATGGCTGCTGGTTTTGCTTAGCTGCTAGTATCTCAATAATATGGTGTCTAGCCGGGAGGGCATATGAGCCTCTCAATCTCATCAGTGAACTGAACACCTTAGAACATTCATATATGAATGCTTTTGAAATTCAAAGCTAACATTGTTTTCTGCCCTCTCTTTGAAGATAAAGGACTATAGATGACAAATGTTTACTTCCAGGCTTCTTTTCTAATTAATGTGCAGATCATTTCCCCTGTCCGGGTGGGATAATGTTAATCCCCTGATGGCCCAGCTTGGTTGTTCTGGTGCATGTACAATGGGATGGGTAGGCAGTGAAAGGGATGACAAGAATATGAAGCAGATATTGGGTTGTTGGGAGGGAAATAACAGAAGAATCAGTGGAAGTATGATTGGCATAAGTAAAATGTAATGTTATGGAATTATAGTGACAGACAGGAGAGCCAGTTGAAAAATTCAGAAGCAGATGTACAAGACAGAGCTATTGAGAAGAAGTGAAGAATGAAGAGAGAGAGAGAGAGAGTAGATTTTTTGAAAGAGTGGGAGGGAAAAGAATGGTGGTGTCACAACACAGAAATCTAGTAGAGGTTTGGACATTGACACAGGATAAAGAGCCCTTTGAGGAGACATCCAACCAAGATCATCCCTTAGTTGGCGGGAACTAAGATCTCTGAGCTAGGCAAGACTGAGCTAGCCAAGGCTGATACTCCTGGATCCTCTGTCATTGGGGTCTTTGCCTCAGAGATGGCCCAACTTCTCACCCATGATCCAGTAAAATCTGATACCCTGGAGTGGGTCAGATCTAACACCCCTGAACATGAGCACCATGACAACTTTAGCACCTTCTAATTTGGTGTGAACAGGCTCCCACCTTCAGGGAGATCATGGGAACCAGTATGCCAATGTCAGAAGTGCACTTCATTGAAACATCTGGAGAGGCAATGAAATGCTGCACTGTAGGAGAGGGAGTTTTCTGTCAGATGGAAGTGGTGAGACCTGGATGGAGGAATCCTTGGCCAGCAGGTTATGAGGCCTCAGTTTAACACCAGTCATTTTCAGAATAAACATAGTCAGTTGGAGCTATCCTTGGTGCTGCCTAACCTTTGGGTTCTCACTTCTGGTGGGAAGATGACAAGTTAGTTGTTGAAAGGGGAGTATGCTATGTTGGGTTCATTTCAAATAACTATGATGGGGGGCGGGGGCGGTTAGAAGTGTTATGGGCACTTTTATAAAATTGCTGCCCAGTCACAAAAACATCACTTTCCCAAAAGGCAAATGGATGGGACTAAAAGTGACTTATTCAAATGCCTGTAGGCAAAATAGAAGTGGTGCATGAACTCAATATATGTTGGTTTAGCATCACAGAATGAGGTCTATAAATGGGTGGCTTCTATTATAGTTTCATGATAGTTGATGGTTATGGAGACTACCGAGAAGGCCAGACACAGTGGGCAGGTTGAATACAAGAGGAGGTATAGGACTGTTAAAT
>NC_056523.1:123582619-123657078 GCF_019175285.1 Sceloporus undulatus | reverse complement strand
TATTATTATTATTATTATTATTATTATTATTATTATTATTATTATTATTATTATTAACCTTTATTTATAAAGCGCTGTAAATTTACACAGCGCTGCACATACAATATTTTTAATTGGGTGGTTTCCTGCCCTCGGGCTTACAATCTAGAAAGACACAACACAAAAGGAGAAGGGAGTGGTGGGGGGGGAAGGGGATGAGGGCCAGCAGTTCTTCTCTACCTCCGAGGCCTGGATCAGGGGAGATGGACTGGAGGGAGGGCTTGGGTTCTTAATGGATGGTTAATCATCTTCCAGGGAGGCCTGTTGGAGCTAGCCTGCCTCTCTAGTAGGATAATACATATAAAATACATAACAATACGGGAAATGATTCAATAAAACAGGCAACAAAAGAACATCAAATAGCAAGTTAGTCCTAACTAGAATGGATTAATTCAGCCAATTGTTGAATGGTGAGTCAATGCATAAGTAAATCCCACTGACTCAGTGGGTCTACTCTGGACAGGACTAACAACAGAATTTAGATCCGAGTGTGTTTATATGTATAATTTTGAAAATTTTTAAACTTCTGCGGCAGAGGAGTTTACCGTAAGAAACACTTGAATGCACATTGAGCTGTAACCCCTACATAAATAAATTCCTACAAGGCCCGTCTTGATACAGATAGCTGGAGAACCAACTTTTAAGTGACTGTGTTGTTCCCACATTTTAACTTTAACCACAGGAAATATGTACAGTCGGCCCTTCTTATACACTGATTTTTTTAAACACGGATTCAAGCATACACGGTTTGAAAATGTCCCAAAAAAGTATAAATTTACCTTGATTTTCCATTTTTTATAAGGGACACCATTTTGCTGTGTCATTATATTTAATGGGACTTGAGCATACACGAATTTTGTTATACACGGGGGATCTTGGAACCAAACCCCAGCGTATAACAAGGGTCCACTGTACATGTAAATACATTTTGACTGTATCTATGATATTGTAACTTAAAGGTATGGTTTTAATTTTGTTAGTTATTTAGGTCACAACTATTACATTCAGTGATATATGGGAATTATGATTTCTGAGTAATATTAGTCCTTTTTTTTTTTTTTTTTACAAAGGAATCTGTATGGTGTGGTATGGGAGAAAGTCAGTTGGGCGGGGGGCGGCGGGGCTGACACCATGAGTTACCAAACCGGGTGATGCCAAGCCTAGTAATGCCACTGATACTACACAGTCACTTGTACAAATGGGGGTGTATCTGACTTCACTTCCAAGAGATCACTTCTCACATTGAAAGTCATAGTTGTAGCCAATTGATAATACTTTCATTCTCTGCTATGCTTAGTAAAAGGAGATTGGGTCAACTTTTCATCTGGAATTCACACTAAATCATCTGTAAAGACTGAGTGAGCTACAAACAACCCTGAAAAAAAAACATGCTGAAGTAGAAGTTTTGTTAGAACTTTTCAGGAGTTCTGAAAGATTCACACACTATGACATACTTCTTTTCTTTAACGAATGCCCACATACTTAATGCATTGTATTGTACATCTACAATACATATACAACTAAACTACTGATTATCATATTCAGCAGCCATTGCAGCACCTGGAGAACCATCCTTTATAATATTGTGTAGAAAGTGGGGGGGGGGCAGCAGGATCTGGCAGATGATTAAATTTAAAAGAGATGGGAACAGGAAAAAACCAATGAGAATTTTTTATGATGGTTTGACGTAAGAGTTGAACAAAAGTCAAGAACTTATATTTTTGGCACTATACATTCAGCTATGGGTTGAAATATGCTCTTTTCTCTGGAAAAAGGAGACAAGTACAGAAGAATACTGAGAACAAGAACTATGTGTACCTTTTTGGGAGGGTTAGGGAAGAGACACCTCCTAGTGTCATTACCAAACCCCATGAATTACGTACTGCAGCCGTCTTTCAATAGCCCCACTTGGTCATTTATTTTTAATTGCTCTTTCTGTTTTTGGTTTGTGTTGGAATTTGGACTCAGGGAAAGCTACTAGGGAAAAGAATAATGAACAGGGGAAGCTGAAATAAATTTGAGGGAGAGTTATAAGGAGAACATTCTGGCAGTTGTGGGATTGCCTCCTGACTGTGCAGTCTCTCTCAGGTAGACCAGGCATTTATTTGACTCTCCAGGGCAGTCAATTCATTGCATCTCCAAGAGCCAGAAAGTCACCAGTTGTGAAGTGAATGAGGATAGATGTTACTCCAAGAGAGACATTGGGCTCTGTGTGTCAAGGGAAAAGTGTATGCCATATTCTCCCTGCCTTCAGAAAATGGAGAATTTCTGGGTGGCATTTAGCACTGCAAAGATGACCCAGCATTACAGATATTTGATTGATCCTTCCCAAAAAAGTCAGTTCTCTCCTTCCAGTTGTCCTTCCCCCAATTTCTTGGTGGTAAGAGTGTCCTCTAGTGGCTGATACCTATCACGACACAGATATACCAGGTGCTGTAATTCCTGGAAGAGATGGAGCTCTAGGTTGGATATTATTATTAATTTTTTTTTTGTAAATGCTACCATTACTATTGTTATTGTTATATTACTTCTACTGTTGTTGCTATCATCATCATCATTTAATAATAGGAGGCAAAAGCAGAGAGATTTGCAGCTTCATTTTGGGTTTACACTGGCATTAGAAATCCCCTTGGGGGCTCATTATCTTCTGTTTATTTTTAGTCATTGAACAGAATCTCCCAAGGGAGACAAACAAACCAGAAAAAAGAACTAGAACCCAATTGCCATCCAGCTCAGAACAGAAATGCTAGAATCCTTTCAGCCATTCATTCTGACCCCACTGCTCTTTGCATATATAGGCTGTATAGGCTTATAGCACAGAAGCTAACTTCTGTCTAGTGCAACAGGGGAAGTGAGATTGAGGGCACATCAGTCTTGATTTAAAAGTTCCAGATTTTGTTTCTTGTCTTTCCTATTTTATACTGTGTTAAAATAAATGAACCTGGAGAGCTGATATAAAAAATCTCAGATTCTACACTGGGCCCTTTGTGTCTGCTGGTGTTTCCAGGATCTGCTGTGGATACCAAAATCCATGGATACTCAACTCCCATTTAATGCAATGTTGGCTTAGTATAATTGTGATCCTTATATAAAATGGCAAAATGAAAGTTTGCTTTTTAGAATAGATAGATAGACATATAAAAGCTGTGATGCTTGAATGCATGGATAATGTAATACAGTGGGCTCACTGTACTGTGAGCTGACATACCATGATAAACAAAGCATGCATGCTTCTTCAAAATAAAATTGAAAAGAACAGAAATAAAATGTGGGACTTTCTGGTCTTTTTGATCAATGGAGATGCATCCTGAGAGAGAGAAAGAGATTGAGTGTGAGAGAGTATTATTTTGACACTATTCATCCAAGAGCAAATATGGTAAAGAAACCATATTTCTGTGTCACTTGCACAGAAAAAGCAAGTTCTGCCTACTAAGAGACAACCTCACCATGCACACCTCCCTTATCTTTGGATTATTTACAGACTACATAGAGATCAGTGTCTAGTTATGTTCCTAGTAAATTTACTTAAATGTCTGGAAGATCCATGATGTATGCATGCACATAGTCCATCTACCAATGCAAATTGCAACTCTTCCACATCATTGTTGTGTTCTGTGACTAGCTCAAGTCCCATGTGACTAGTTCATCAGCTGGTAGTCAACCTTCTGGTGGTGAGACCAGGTGGTAGTTGAATCTTGTTATGTGTTTTCTGCCATTTATTTTATTTTGTGTCTATCCCCATCTCCACAGCTACCCTCTGGCAAGCAGCCAGGCAGAAACCTCTGGGGTCTCAGCTCAAGTCCCATGGATGGCGAGGCGTGCTGTTGTCCGATCATCCCTGTTGTCCCCTCCCAGCTACTATGAGGCGGTGCATGATGGCCGTGGGCCGACTAGCCCTGAGTACCCTTTCCTTGGCAGCTGGTACCACTATATGGGTCAGGAGCCTCTGTCCTACAAGCGGCGTGGAGGCGTGGTGGATCATCGTGATATCATCATGGCCCATCAGGCACACAAGGTCCATAACACACCCCAGGCACAACGCAAGGAGTGGGAGTGAGTATATGTCAGTTCTTTAATTGAGTCTTATGGATCACTCAAGTTATCTTTAAAACACCCCAAACCATTTTGCTGTTCAGTAACTGATGCCCTTCTCCTTTCCCTCACCACAAAACTTCCTCTTGCTATTCTCTGTAGGCCTTTTAGTTCCCTGTTGTTGAATTCACTTCCCTTCCACAATCAAAACTCTACCTCTCAATCATTTCATCCTCCATTGCCTCTTTCATCTGTCCCTCCCTGGCTTCTTCATTTTAATGTTGACTCCTGCCAAAAAGTACCTACAACTACCCCATACAGTAGGGGGATGTTTGCTCCTGACATCATTTTTCAGCTACCTAATTGGCTG
This sequence comes from Sceloporus undulatus, assembly GCF_019175285.1. NCBI lineage: Eukaryota > Metazoa > Chordata > Lepidosauria > Squamata > Phrynosomatidae > Sceloporus > Sceloporus undulatus. The sequence goes on along the minus strand of NC_056523.1, from coordinate 123,652,637 downwards.
TGTCCTTTAATCTGTCTAGACTGTGTCTAGATATTCATTCTCTTTACTACGGGTATTCTGATGCTCAAGGGTTTCAGGTGAAGGGATTTGGCTCTGATAACCTAAAACCTTATTTTAAAATGAACATGGGAGAGTTACCTGCAAACTAACATACACTGGTGTGTCATAGTTCTTTGTATGTCTGTGTGTGTCTTCAAGTTGTATGTTGACTTATGGCAACTCCATGCATTTTATAGGTTTCCTTAGGCAAGGAATACTCAGAAATGGTTTTGCCAGTTCTTTCCTATGAAATATAGCCTGCATTACCTGTAATTCATTGATCGCCTCCCATCCAAGTACTAGCCAGGGCTGACTCTGCCTAGCTTCCAAATGTAGATGGGCTCTGGTGTCTAGTCAGAAGTAAAACTCAAGAGTTCAGTGGGTTTTACTCCCAGAAAAAAGAGGATAGCATTGAGGCTGAAATTTATGTGCCTATTCTTCCAGGACATCAAACTTCATTTCCCTATATTTTAAAGATATGTTTGAAAATATATCAGTTTTGAATATATATATATGGGTGGAATAGCAAATATACACATGTATCTGGGCTTTTGAAGGAGGGTTCCAGTGGTTAGCAAGCCAATACATTTCTGATAAAGTGATCTCTTCAGTATTATTTGCCACAATGGAGCGCTTAGGGGCTATGCAGACCACCTCTTTTACAGCCAGATCGGGGTTGTGGCAACCGTATGCCCTGGCCCTGATCTGGCCTTTGCAGGGTGCAAAAAGGAGCCACAAAAAGCACCCTGCAAAGGGTGAGATAGCTGTGGCACTGTGGTTTTACAGCACTCCTTTGGCACTGCGTCATGCGGAAACAGCACCAGAGGAGCACCGTGATGCCGCACACTGTGTAGTGTGGCATGTGGTGTCACACTGCCCTGGGGCGTGGAGCCAGGGCATGCGTCATGTGGATGCCACATCCCAACTCTGCCCCCAACCGGGCTGTTCTGCTGGTCTGCACAGCCCCTTAGTCCTTAAAATGTCACAAGACTGTCTGATGTTTTTTCTGCAGTTACTGGTCATGGGAAATGGTAGGAAATTGGTAGAGCACTTTGGAGGTACAGTCAGCCCTTCTTATACATAGATTTTTTTATACACGGATTCAAGCATCCATGGTTTGAAAATGAAAATGTTCAAAAAAGTATAAATTTCAAATATCAAAACTTGATTTTCCATTTTTTATAAGGGACACCATTTTGCTATGTCATTATATTTAATGGGACTTGAGCATCCATGGATTTTGTTATCCATGGGGGATCTTGGAACCAAACCCGAGCATATAACAAGGGTCCACTGTACTTTGTAGTACAAGCAGCCTTGGCTACAAATATTCGTATTACCAGAACATTCATTCTTGGCACATGCACATGTCTGGGGAAATTTCATTGTTCTTCATGATCTGCAGCTATTACAGCTGCTGTTGCTATATGAAATTGTGCATGAGTCATGGGAACCTGTTTGATGTTGCCTGTGATGTGAATAATGGCAGATGACTCAGTTCACCATGACTCAATTTCCTGAATGTTTCCCAGTTTTAATAGGATTTGTACCATAATCTTATGCATCTTTACTTGAAAGTAAGTCCTACTATGTTCAGCAGGGCTTACTTCCAGTAAGGTTGCATATGACTGTACTCTTAAACACATACATTGGAGCAGAGTTTGTTGAATTTAAAAGAACTTAGTTCTGAAGGCACTATGCTTACATCTATGCTTATCCTATCCCATCCTACCCTACTCCAACTTATCTCAACTGCAGTGCAGAGAGAGAAGTTTTTAGAAGAAGCAGCATGGTTTCAGGTACTTTTCCAGCCACTGCATTCCAGAAGGAACTTGTATGGTATGCTTTGCATTATTATTTGCTTCTTTATCTATTTTATTGGTGATGTTACTAGATTGGTTTGCAACAAAAATTAACAATATACTGATTATAAAGTGAAAGCAGTGTGGAAACAACTGTTTAAAACTACACAAAAACAAACATTAAAATCTCTAGGGCCCAAATCATCTGAAAAGCCATGTGTATTTGATCTACACAGAACCTAGATATTCTTCCCCAGGAAGCTTTTAGTTTTATTTTTAAAAGGATTTCTCTCCTGCCCTTGGCTCTCCAATTATAGCCAGTAGCTTTCAGGCATTTCAGACCTGAAGCCCAAACATTCCTTTTTTTTAGAAATTAGGATGATAAAGGTATCACTGGGACCAGCCTATTTCAGGTCAACACAGCCTGGATCATGATCCTCCAGGGATCAAGCCAAGCTAAGACAAACTCCTTTCCTGCTGTAAGGCACGTAAATAATTGTTGCCAAAGGTCCAAAGTAAAGTCAAGCATACGTCTCTTATCTGTAATCTTTAGAAGCCTATCTGCATGGAGATTCCATGTGGCCACACAATGAGCTATTCTTTGCAGTTTTCATTTCATTCTTCTCTTGTGTTATTCACATGAGTGATATGAATCAGAGTACCCCTGATAGATTTCCCACCATTAGCTCAGGGGCATCTCTTAGGAAGGCAGAAACTTACCCATAGCCCCACAAACCTAACTATCATCACAGAAAATCTCCGTTGTTGTTGTTGTTGTTGCTGCTGCTTCTCCTCCTCCTCCTCCTCATCTTTCTGAAAGTTATGTCCTGCATTAATTCTTTTAGATCAGTGATTCCCAAACTTTGGTCCTCCAGATGTTTTGGATTTCAACTCCCCAAAGCCCCAATTACTATGACCAAAAGCCAAGAATGCTGGCAGATGAAGTTCAAAACATCTGGAAGACCAAAGTATGGGAACCACTGTTTTAGAATATCCAGAGACTATGGCCCTTATCACACGGAGGGTTTTGCAGCTCTGATCCGAAGCCACTGAGGGTCCAACCATGTGAATTCACATTAAAATGTGATGTATTATCTCACATGATTGCTTTCTATGGGGGGTCGTTCTGAGGTGGATCCACAGTCAATCCAAAGTGACTCCTGATTTTTGTGAATTCGGTAACAAGCAAATTCACAAAAATTGTTTCCAAGTTCACTTCTATTTCAATCCAAATTGGTCTAGTGTGGAATGCAACTTTGCTTCCGTCCTGGTACACCTCCCTCCAACCTCCAAGGTTCCACATTTCCCATGATGCTGTGCTGCAATTTTGCCCCATTTGTTTTCGGTGCTCCTTCAAGAATGGAGCACACATTTGGATGTAGCTGACAGGGATGAAGGGAATGAAACAGGAGGCTGGGGGGAGAGATGGGAGCAACAGAGGGGGCCATCGGAGGCTAGGGGGAGCAACAAACTCCAACTCCCAGAATTTCATAGCCTCAAGCCAAGGACCCCACAACAAACTCCAACTCCCAGAATGATTTAGAAAATCTAAATCACAGCAGTTTTACCCTTTGAACCCTGATTAGTTGAAAATAGCCAATTAACCCAATGAGTTTTTTCCACTTCCTGAATTTCCATTGTCTAGGGGACATCTTCTAGGAGCCAAGCTATGTGAAGCATTGAGACTCTGATTATAGTAATTTTGTCTGTGGCTCCTTTATGCAGTAAACATCACTGAAATGGTAAACAACACTTTCAAGAGCAAACAGTATGCAGGTGGTAGACAATTACAGTACAGAATCAGAGCAGGAACCCAACCCAGAGTGGGAGCATGTTCCAGGGGACAGCCTTTCAAAATCAAAGCAGCTAGTCTGGCCATGTGTATTTTGCCTCTCATTAACATGGTGATTCTTACCCTGATATATATGGGTGGATTAACCTGTAAGTACCAAGCCTGCTGGGAATCATTTGGCCCATTGGGGCTCCTTGGGAATCAGCAGTGCAGGAATCTCCCTATCTGAGCTAGAAGCCCCAAGTTAATATTGATATTGGCTTTCCCTGACTCCCCCGCATTCTCTCATTTTCCTTCCAAGCTATTCCACCCCCCCACTTTTTTTCTGCCTCTAAGAGATTCCAGCTGGTTGCCTTGGAAACACTGATATCTCTAGCAGAGGACTTTAGTTTTATGGAGGGTTCAACCAGCTAGCCTGGGGATATGGAGGCTCAGAAACAGGGGATAGGGACACCCCTTTGCCAAGGAGTGACACACAAAATACTGTACTGCAATATGAGATTTAGCTGGCACTGGAGACTGCTGCAGTGACAACGGTAGTGAGGCTGGGATGTAGTTGCCATTGCACCACCATATACCAGTCTGACATGCATCGAAGAGTAGGTGGGAATACACAGAAATCATGGGTGGCACTTTCTTTCCCTCTCTGCCGCAACTTAGTGCTTCAGCTTAGGAATTCCCCCAAAACATCCTACCCAGTTCTGAAAAGGACAGTGTTTTGCAAATATGCAAATCATCTATAGCCTGGGGAATGTATAAAATGCTAGGGAACTGTGAAGTGAGAAATTGGTGGTGATCTGATTATGTAATGTGTGTATGTGTTTGTTTGTAGCATGACTTGGCACTTCATTAAGAAGTAATTGATCATCTCATTTCCACAAATGTTCTGGAAAGATGGGACACCCTCTTTCTGTTTGCTGTTGTCAGCAAAGTGGATGCGACACCTCTCCTTGTCCAGAAGGCTAAGGAGGTACAGGCAGGGAAGGCTTCCATTCTCACCTCAAATGCTGTATTCATGGCATTCTTCATCCCCATGATTAGTGGTGTTTCCTGATTTGGAATTATTTGCTTAGATGGTGAAGCCATAATTCTTTAAAAGAAAGTTGGGCAATCTAATGTGTATAGTTTATTCTGCTGCTTAAATATCAAAGTAACAAATTGCAAAATGTCAATGGATGAATTAAATAGAACATAAAATGGCAAGAGAATAGAAAAATCACTTGGAAAGTTCCCAAATGAAACATGAATTCCCATTTGAATGCACACACTGACATTTGTTACGTTTATTGAATTTAAGCACTGCTACAGGAATGCATTTTTTTTCTTTCTTTCTCAAATGGGTGGAAGGGTTCCAGGAAAGCATGGTTGAATGTATTGGCCTTGACCTGAAAATAGTCTTTCAGCTCCGTCCCAGCGTTCTGATGCCACAGCAAACTACCATTCCCAAAATTCCATAGTATTGAGCTATGGCAATTAAAATGGTGTCAAACCAGATTATTTCTGTTATGCGGATGCAGCCTTAGACTCTTTTTGCTTTATTTGTAGAATCCAGAAAGACCACTTAAGAGGCCTAGTACATTTGTTCTCTTCCTCTCTCCCATCTCCATATACACATAGATTAAGATGTTGCAGAGGTATTACTAATCCTAGCACTATTTCTTTTCTCCTGAGGATCTTTTTGTATTTCCATAAATGTTTTGAATATAAACCTATAAAATTAAATTGATTCTAAGAGTTGTTCCTCCTCCCTCCTTCTTCAGAAGAACATTTTTTAGAGTCTCACAATTAAATGAACTGAGCTTGCCAGATTTGTACACCTATTCCTTAACAGTTACACCTTGTTCCCCATGACAATCCACTGTTGCACTTTGGGAAAGATTCCAATGGCTGGAAAAATTAACAAAATTCATGGGCTGTCTCATAAATATCTAGCCCAACAATGTAATTGTCGCCTTAGTCGATGGCCTCCTTCTGGCTACTGACAGGGGAAGTGTAACCCTGTTGGTGCTCTTGGACATCTCAGCGGCCTTCGATACAATCGACTATGGTATCCTTCTGGAACGCCTGAGAGATTTAGGTATCAGGGGCACTGCGCTCCAGTGGTTCCGGTCCTATCTCTCAGGAAGATTCCAGATGGTGAAGCTGGGGGACAGTAGCTCTCGTAAAAGAGAGCTTACATCGGGCATCCCCCAGGGCGCCATTCTGTCCCCCATGCTATTTAACATTTACATGATGCCGCTGGGAGAGATCATCTGGAATCATGGAGCTCGGTGTTATCAGTACGCTGATGACACCCAGATCTATCTCTCCATGTCTCCGACTGATACAGTGACTAAGTTTGGCACCTCTCCTCTGGACGCCTGCCTGGGGTCAGTAATGGGCTGGATGAGGAAAAACAAACTCAAGCTGAATCCAGAGAAAACAGAGGTACTCGTGATAGGTATTCCGAATCCAGATAGGAAAATTTGCCATCCTGTCCTGGACGGAGTTACATTTCCCTAAAGGACGAAGTTCACAGTTTGGGAATACTCTTGGATCCATCTCTACAGTTATCATCTCAAGTAGATGCGATGGCCAAGAGTGCTTGGTACCAGCTCCGGTTGATACACCAACTGTGTCCCTGTCTGGATCGAAAAGACCTAGAAACGGTAGTCCATGCACTGGTAACCTCTCGTTTGGATTTCTATAACGCGCTCTACATGGGGCTACCTTTGTACCAGGTTCAGAAGCTTCAGCTGATTCAAAATGCTGCAGCCAGACTGGTCACAGGCACATCTAGATCAGATCATATAACTCCCGTATTAAAATCTCTCCACTGGCTGCCAATTCGCTTCCGGTCCCAGTACAAAGTGTTGGTTATTACCTTTAAAGCCCTACATGGCTTGGACCTGAGTTACTTGAGGGAACGCCTCTCCCTACACAAACCGCCCCGTACTTTGAGAACATCGGGGAAATTGCTACTTGAACACCCTAAGGTACGACTGGCAACAAGCCATCAAAGAGCTTACTTAGTGATAACTCCTACTCTTTGGAATGCACTTCCTGAAGAGATCCGCCTCAGCAGTACACCGGAAGCCTTCAAAAAGGTGTTAAAAACGTATCTCTTCCAGCAAGCATACCCTCCCAACTCACTGTAGAGAACTTATTCCCCAATTAGATTAATCGATATTTTTAGATAATTTTATTGAATAATTGTGATTACTATTGAAATGTTTTTAACTGTTTTTATACTGTATGTGATAGCTCTTGTAGATGTACACCGCTTTGATCTCAAGGAAAAGCGGTATAAAAATAAACAGTTTATTATTAATTAGATCCCCACTAGTTGATTATTTGTAAGTCTAATCAATAAATCCACCCAATAAAACTGATAGAAGTTGTAGCCTTAAGCCTTGTTTAATTGTCTTTAATAGTTCTTTATGTCTAGTTTTTAATCTGAGTTTGTTTTCCCTTTTTTGTACTCTCAGTGATTCTTCTGTCCACTTATGCACTTATTATGATCTTTCTTTTAATAAAAATGTAGTTCCTTTTTTTAACATGCTAGGATGGTGAGATGTGATTCCGGAGGTCGTTCTCACTTGTTGAGCATGATTGCAATTCAGTTCTTCTCAAAAGAACCTCTTGAAAAGTAGTGTCAAATATGAGTGGGTTTTCTGCGTTTACCCCGCTTTTAAGGAATTCTGTAGGATGAGAATCAGATTGAAAATGACTTCAAGTGGGTACAATGGACATATAACCCGATTTGTAATTTGATTTAAATTAGGGTTGCCATAATTGTCCACTAAAACCCGGGACAAAATGTAGGACAAAATCTAGACCAAACTGTAGGACAACTGCAGGACAAAACTCAGCCCAAAATGTAGGACATTTAAGAAAAATTACATTTTGGGCTGAGTTTTGTCCTGCAGTTGTCCTACAGTTTGGTCTAGATTTTGTCCTACATTTTGCCCCAGATTTTAGCAGACAATTATGGCAACCCTAATTTAAATTATAGTGGGAATGACCCCTTCGTTTCCTTTTGAGCAATGTTATTCCATTCTTAAGTGCCATGGCTGCATCCTGGGATTTGTAGTTTGTTCAGAGGCACCAGAGGAGTTCCCTGGCTGAGTATTCCAAAGGCCCCTCCCTTCACTGCCAATCCCAGGATTCCATAGGACAGAGCCATGTCCATTAAAGTGGAATCATAGTGCATCAACTGTGTAATATGGAAGGGTCCTGCACTGGACTAACTGACAAAGTTCTCTAAAACACCCCCTTACTTTGTATGTTGTGCTTTTTCTTATCAACCCCTGTGTTTGTCTAGATCTGCTGTTTTGACATCCATTCCTTTTTCCCCCTGAAGGCTTCATGTCACCAACTGTTCATTCTGAGATTGCTTTTCCCAGACTAACCATGGTCTTTGTGTCCTAAAACAATCCCTTTGCATTTGCTATTGTCTATCCCAAAATGAATAATCCTCAGGTGTTTATTGGACCTTATTTTGCATGGAAATGTTGAAACCCTTCCAGATTTTTTTCCTCCCCCCCTCTTCACCCAAAAACGTACAGAAGTCTGCTTCAGAGCGTCATGCCTAATGTGTGACTTAAGGAACCAGTGGAGGGAGCATACCATGGGATATTAGAAATAGGGCTAACATACATTTCTTCATTTCTTCTTCTTTTTTTCTCACCTGAATGAGTGAGGGCTGCCACCTGATGTAGGTTGCCATGAGAAAAGCATGGTTGTGTGACTGTGTTTAAGGACTACTGTCTTTTCCGCAAATTTAATTCTTGTTCCAGGGAAATTTCCTGCAAACCCACTGGGTGGCACTCATGCTCTCTCCCAAACTCATTCTGTCCACTATGCAGAAGTATTTCTGGTGTTGCTACAGGAAAGCCATTAAAACAACCCCTATGCAGTTTTCTGTTCATATCTGAGGCAAGGCTATAAAGCTAATCATGATCCTTTGATTGGGGTAGGATTCAAGAACTGCTCAGTTCAAGGGGACAGAAGTTCCAGTTAGTGAAATAAGATGATTTGGCCTTGCTGTTGTTAACTGCCTTCAAATCGACTTTGACCCATGACAACCCTATGAATGAGAGACCTTCTAGTCACCATATCCTCCTTGCAGACTCAGGGCCATGGCTTGCCTGATTGAATCTATTCATCTGGTTCGTGGTATTCTTGTTTTCCTATTGTCTTCCACTTTAACAAGCTCTTGTTCTTTTTCTAGTGAGTACTTTTTTCTCATGATGTGGCCAAAGGACAACAAGCTCAGTTTAGTCATCTTTGCTTCTAGGGAGAGTTCAGGCTTGATTTATTCTAGGACCCTTTCATTTCTCTTTTCAGCAGTCTATGGCAGCTGCAGTAATCTTCTCCAGCACCACATCTCAAATGGGTTGATTTTCTTCTTATCAGCATTTTTCACTGTCCGGCATTCACAACCATACGTAGAAATTGGAAATATGATGGCATGGACAATCCTAACTTCAGTATTCAAATATACATCTTTACACTTCAGGATCTTGTCTGGTTCTTTCATAGCTGCTCTTCTAAGTCCTAATTTTCTTTGAACTTCTTGACTTCAGCCTCCATTCCGACTAATGACTCAGCTAAGATCTGGGAAAATATACAACTATTTCAGTGTTTTCACTGTTTACTTTAAAGTTATGTAGCTCATCCGTGGTCATTATTTTTGTTTTCTTAATGTTCAACTGTAAACCTGCCTTTGCACTTTCTGGCTTGTGTTTCTTCAATAATCGCTCCAAGTCTTGGCTATTTTCTGCTAATAGTCTAGTATCATAGATATCTTAGATTTTTTTTCTCTGATTTTCATGTCCCCTTCCTTTGACGCTATTCCTGTTTTATGTGTGATATTTTAGGCATACAGATGAAACAAATAGGGTGAAAAATGCAGTCTTGTCTGGTCTCTTGCCAGTGGGAAACCATTCAATTTCTCTGTGTTCTGTCCTAACCGTAGCATCTTATCCTGAGCACAGGTTAAGCATTAGGACAATCAAATGTTGTGGTACACTCATTTCTTTAAGAGCAATCCATAGCTTTCTGTGATCTATACAATCAAAGGCTTTGCTATAGCCTATATAGAGTAGGCCAGTGGTTCCCAAACTGTGCTCTTTAAGGGATTTTGGACTTCAGCTCCTGGAATCCCAGACTGTTGGCCAACATGGCTGAGGCTTCTGGGAGCTGAAGTCCAAAATCTCTTAAAGGGCACAGTTTGAAGACAACTGGCATAGGCTGATTTTCTTTTTAAAATCTTTGATACACTGTTATCCAGTGTATATTTGCTGTATGATCCCTATTATCTCTTCCTTTCCTGAACCCAACTTGGACATCTGGCATTTCTCATTCCCATGTATGGTAAGAGTTGTTGTAGAAGTTTGAGCATCACCTTCCTTGCATAGGAAAATTAATACAATGGTCCTGCAGTACTGCAATCCCTGGTGTCCCCTTTCTTGGGCATTGGAATGTATACTGAGCATTTCCCATCTGTGGGCCATTGATTATTTTGTTTTCCATATTTGTGGACAGATTCAAGTTAGAATTAGGGTAGAATCTGTCTCTTTAACTTGGAATAGCTCCACTGGTATGTCATCAGTTCCTGGTGACATTTCTTTCCAGTGTTAAGAGAGCAGTTCCCACTTCATTTTTTTAAAACTGGAGGTTTGTTTTCATATGGTTCTTCTATTTTTTTAAAAAGGTCATCATTTTGTCTCTTATATAGTTCTTCTATGTATTGTTTCCATCATTGTTTTATTTCTACCTTGTCATGTAATGTGTTCCCTTGATGGTCACAGGCCACCCACACTCTTGGCTTAAGTTTTCCTTTGATTTCTCCAATCTTGTAGAACTCTCCTATTCTTCCTTTATTGTTGTTAGCTTCTATTTCACTGCATTGAATATTATAATAATTCTCCTTAAGCCTGCACATGAGTAACTGAACAGTTATATTCAGGGTTTTGGTTCTATTTCTGTCACCTCTTGTTTTGGTTCTCTTCTATCCTTGACTGGTTGTAGAGTTTCATCTGTTATCCATTAAGGCTTATCTTTCTTTTTGGATATAGATAGTACCTTTTTGCTTTCCTCCCTGAGAACGTCCCTGTCTTTAGTCCACAGTTCTTTTGGCTCCTGTTCAGTTAGGCTTACAGTATTAGCACAAAACTGTTTTTCACTTTGTTTTTCAATTCTTCTGCAATGTTCTTCAGATTGTATTTTGGCATAATGGTTGGTTTAGTGTTCTTCTAGTTATTCTAACTTTTGCTACTAATAGTTCACAGTAGTGCCACAATGCTTCTTGGCCTTGTTTTTATGGAGAAAATGGAGTTTCTCCATTTTTTGATTCCAATTATGTAGTCTATTTTATATATATATATATACACACACACACACACACACACACACACACACGGTCACCTCCTGGTTTGCTTGAAAAATGAGTTTGCAATGAACAACTGTTGGCCTTGCAGAATTCTGTTTCCTGCCTCATTTCTTGAACCTAGGCCAGATTTTCCTATCTTTGGGGTGGAACAGACTGCTCCGAAGGGGCAGCTGAAGACAGATTGGGGCTGTGGCAACCTCACACTGCAGGCCCATTCCACCTTTTTTTCAGCCATAAAAGGAGCGGCAGAGAGCCGTTCCTTTTTGTACTAACAAAAAGCTTGCTTTTCCTGCCCCACCATGGACAGAAGCTGGCTTTATGGAGCTCTGCATCGTGCTAGAGCACTTGGAAACCAGCCCATGTGTGGGCATCTGGGCATCTGGAGGCCAGCTTCTGAGCGTGTGATATCAAAACACTGTGTTCTAAAGCCACCTGGACGGTGGAACAAAGGGGCGGTCTGTTTCACTCCTTTGATTCTGCTTGGATTGCTATTTTTGCTTTCCAGTTGCCTATGATTAGCAAGAAGTCATGTTTTGATGTATGATCAATTTCTTCTGCATAGAATCTTTCAATTTCTTCTTTTTTTTTTGCCTCTGTCATTGGAGCATAAACTTGAGTCACGATTATATTAATGGGTTTTCCCTGAAGTCTCATTCCTGTGATTCAGTCACACTTTGCAGTATATCCTTTGACTGCTTTTGCTACATCTCTCCTCACTATAAATGCCATCTCATTTCTCTTGGATTTTCATTTCCTGAGTAAAATGCTGTAATTATCTGACTCAAAATGTCCCACTCCTGTCCACCTTAGGTCATTCACTGCAAGTACTGCAATGTTTATGTGTGCCATTTCTTGTTTTACTATGTCTAGCTTCAGCTGATTCATGCTTCTCATATTTCCTATTCCTATGTGTTGTGTGTGTTTCCATGTGCTGTACAGCTTCAGTTTTCCTGTTTGTCTCTAAGTAAATCAGCAGCTGAGCGTCCTTTCAACATGAGTCCAGTTTTGTCATTAGCTATAATGCTATTCACAGTTGTTCTCTGCCCAGTAGCTCATTTAGTGCCATCTCACCTTGGAGTCTCATCTTCTAGTTTTATCTCTGTTTTCATCTTGGATTGTTTCATCATAAGGTTTCTGTGGCATCCCTCTGTGCAGTACAAGCAAGTGTTAGCTATAGTGCCACTGCTCTTGTCTCTGAGAAATCCTCTGCCAGTCACCTTTCACTACTGCTGCTGCCCAGTATCTGCTTGGGACATTTAGTATGTCTTATTACCAAAACTGTTGTCCCACTGCCACTTGTCTCCTTCTACTCTTGACACAATTGCTTGCATGTCCCCTGTCCCAGGGTGACCTGCTGCTGCAGTTTTATAACTCCCTCTTTATCCTATGGTTCATGACAGCCTCAATATTGTTTCTGTTCTAGTCCAGCCACATGAGTGGTGGGGATGATGGCTCTTCCCCTTCCCGTGTCAGTGGTCCGGGCCAGCCTCACACGTGGTGGTGATGGCGGCTCTTCCCACCCCCCCAGTAGGGGGATTTGGGCAGCGGTGGTGGTAGAGGTCCAGGCTGGTCTCATGCACCGCAAAAGGTCATATACATAATTGCTTTATACACTAAACTGATATGTTTTACTGGCTTTTTGTGTTTGTAAAAAGTTTAATCTTTTTCTTGGATAAACATAACAGCTACTCTTTACAAAACAGATATAATGTTGTCATATTTGTCAGAGAGAGTAAAATAATGGCATGTGGTTTCAAGAGAATGCAAGATATAATGGTATTAATTTGTCTCTTCAAGCTTAACAACCATCAGATAAGAACTTCTAAAAACAATTTTCAAAATCATTCAGAGTTCTTTGGAGTTCCAAGTATACCAGCAATCATTCTACAGATTTGAGTGAGCACTATGTTGTCTACCACTGGGTTTTAAGTAAGATTTCCTGTCAATAGGCAAGGGATGGGTTCACCCAATATGTCCTGAAGGAAGGCAGTAGTTCGTGAACTACTTCCATCAGTGCAAACATGCTGAAGACCCACTGTCCAAGCTGTAGAAAAACAAAGCAGTTCAGAGTTTGTTTTTACTTCAGCATCTTTTGCTCAGAACAGCCTAAACCAGTTCTCTGACTTATATTGATATGCCCTCCAGAACACAACCAAAATCAATCCCAAAGGCCCCATTTTACCATGATACATGTCCTGTGGACCAATTTTAACGGCCTGTCTGTCTGCTGAGTTCCTGGTGGCTGACAGTTTACTCTGTCCCTTTCAGCAATACAGCTATCATAGTTCTGTATGGCTGGCAGCCACTAGTGTGTAAAGCGCTGGGTACTTGAAAAAGGTCAGGCCAGCCTCAGTGACCCAGGAGTGGGCTGTAAGTAGTACAGTAGTATCTGCTTATTGAGGGATTTGCACAGGCATCACAGAGTTTCAGAGAGACATTTGCTATGCACACACAAAAAATTCATTAATCAGAAAAGTTTATATGGGAAAACAGTGTGTGTTATAAACATCCCCATGCTTGGCAGGTATAGCAGCCAAATTACTTTAACAAGATTTATTCTCCCTCTTTAAAAAAACAACATTATCACAATAGAGACAGTCAACTAACACCTTATTAGCTCCTCCAGCACACTACTGTAAGAGCTATGTTGCATGCATGTACAGTGGGCCCTTGGTATCTACTGGAGTTTGGTTCCAGGACTCCCTGTGAATACCAAAATTTGTGGTCGCTCAAAGTCCTTTATAAACAATGGCATAATAAAACTGGTTCACTTATATATAATGGTAAAATCAAGGTTTTCTTCTTTGAATTAAAAAATAATCCAAGGTGTAGATGGTTGAATTTTTGGATGCAGAATCTGTGGATACAGAGAGCTGACTGTATTATTTTATTTTTAAAAAACAAGATTTTTTTTTTTTGAGAAGGTAATTTAGGATAGTAACATGGCAAAGGAGGGGAAATATATTTGTTTTCCCTTCCTCAAACCATATATCCCAAAGCAACTTTGCAAATAAATATTTGCTGCTGTGTTAGTCTGTGTGTATACTCAAGGGTAGACAGCCAGCATAGAGTAGTGTAGTGGTTTGAGTGTTGGACTATGATCCTGGAGACTGGGGTTTGAGACCCTATTCAGACCCTATTCAGAAGCCCCACTCTCTTCAGCTGCAGAGGGAAGTGAGGGCAAATACCAGAAAATCCTGTGATAGGTTTGCCTTAGGGCTAACATAAGTTAGAAATGATTTGAAGGCACACAACAACAGCACTTATGTGGACGTGTGACCTGAAAGAATGAGTAGTCAACCAATTTGCTGCATGGCTAAGTCATGATTTAAACTTTGATATCCCCAATCCAGTGCCAATATTCTATATACTACTGTACTTCAGTCTCTGGATGAAAGCTGTTGCAACAGAAACAACAGGTGTTAATGCCTTGGTTTAACCCTAAATAGACAGGGGAGATGTGTTTCTGCCTTATTCTAGTATCGTTAATAGTCAAATTCCACAGAGAACAATCCTATGTAAGCATATAAAGAGACAAGAAATGCCTCTGATTTCAGCAGTCTTTGCTCATAGAGCAAGAGCACACATTAAAAAGTTGTTGTCCTCTCTTCCCTACACTCCCCTTCCTCATCTTCTCCTGGTCATCATTTATTGACAAACTGGAAATTCCAGCTAGGCTTGCTGAAAAAGAGGAGAGAGATATGTAGTGGGCACTAGGATAACCTTGGACCAATGTAACCTCTTGAATTATGAACTAAGTGCTATAAAGGTGATTCCCAATAGTGTATTGTGGCTGTATATGTTAAACAATAGCAACTGATCCCAAAGAAAACCATGTGCATATCATCTCCTGAGAGACAGTGTCAATCTGTGGGTGGATCTTCATTAATATTGTCACACCTATGACAAACATAATTGATTCCATGTCTGGAGAGTCCATGAGAGCCCTTTCACAAACCCACTCACACAAACCTTGGGCCATTCTCTGCCATGGGTTAGTGCGGAACAGCAGGGATTTTGTCTGATGGCGTGCATTAACAAGCACAGCACTCCCCAACCTAGGGAAGGCAGCCAAGCAGCACCCTGGAATTTGAAAGTGCTGATGCCAGGAGTCTGGCAGAACAACCTGCCGGAAAATTCATTAGGCTTTTTGTTGATGTTGTTGTTCCGCTATGGGGAACATGCAGACAAGTGAGGCCTGTGCTCCAAGTTTGTGCAGCAAATGTTCAGCTTCATTTTATGGAAAGTACAGAGTGAGCTAGTGGTGGGCAAGCATTCTGGTAGTTGGGCCTTGGCTTCTTTAGAGAAAAGCTTGCTAACTTCTTTTGTTGCAGCAGAGCCATATTCTGAGTAGTACTATTTTTGTAATGAATGTTTTCAGTGCCACCAAGCTTTATTAAAATATTTTCTACTTTGGAAATAAACTAGCTTACATGTACTTGGTGAAAGGCATCTTCCTCCTGTCTGGATGACAGTGTCTTCACTGTACCAGCTGATGGGGAAAATGCTCATTGAATTCTGACAGGGAGTCTGAATGTCAAAGGAACTTGGGAATCTGAGCCCCATATTTTGAAAGTTAAGCTAAATCTGTCAAGAGTTAATTAAGGAGACCATGTTCAAATGACATAGCTAAATCTCTGCTGTAGTTACTCTTAAGAGTCCAGACTGAGGAGTGTTTGTCTCTTGTGAAGCTCTCACTGAGTGCCACACACAGAAATTAATGGAGAGTTGGAAGATTTATGTCTGTGTGAGAGTGAAAAGCCACATGGTTCTGTGGTTTGGTGTGGACCTATGGTAGTTTAGTGACTGAGGCATCTCAACCATGTATTTGTCCTGTGTTTTCTGCACTTTTTAGGTTCAGAAGTACTGTGATCAGAAGTGAAGAAGATAAAAGTCTGTTCTGTTTGTCAAATTACCATGGAAAAACATCATAACTGTGTAGGTATTATATGAATTAGAGCTGGCATTAGTACCTGGCACACTTGAGTATCATGACAGAGGCCAGTATTTATCACTATACTGGGATTCCCTTCATTTTATTTTATTTTGTACTTTAAGCCACACCAATCCACAGATTGTCACCACCATTCTCTTTTCCTGCAATGCTACAGGATGCTGAGCACCCTTATGTTGGGCTGCTCAATGAGAAGGTGAGTAATAACATACCAAATGGGTGTTTATGATGGGGAGGCAAAATTAACACATTGCCCCACAAAGTAAAATTTCCTTCACTCCCCAAAATTATATACCTAACTGCAGTCATTTAAAACATCAGTAAAGCATATAGACCAATTTTAAAAAAATGAATAAATCAGTTTTTGCATCCAAAGAAAAAGGGCAGGCGAACCTACCAGTGGAATGTGAAGACAGAAAATATAAGAGTTCTGGGTGTGAATGATTTTCAGATAGGGAACAAAGAGATCTGATCAGTGCCTTGTATGAACTGTGGTGCGTTCTACACGCGCCGATAGTACGTGCTCGGCATGTACTAGGGTTAGAAAGGGGCATCCTTTCCGGACGCCCTCAACCCTAGTACGTGCCGAGCACATACAAAATGGTGATGCCCATTCTGCATGGGTGTCGCCATCTTGACATAGCGGACACTTAGCGTCTGCACGTCTCAGCACCATTATGATGCCGCAAGTGCACCATTGGTGCTTTGCGGTGTCATAATGGCGCCGCAAAAAGAAGCCACTTTTTGCGGCTTCTATTTGCTGCGCGGAGCAGTTGCGTGGTTTGGCTGCTGAGGCTGCTCCGCGCAGCAAATGAGGGCGCTTTACAGACCGCCCTTTTGGGCGGTCTGGAAAGCACCTGTGTCACTATAGATGTTGCTTGAATATAGTTTCCAGAATCCCTTGCCATTGGTCATATAGCTGAAGCTATTGGAATATGAAGTCTGACAATATCTGGAAACCCAAGTTTAGGAAATATTTTCTAAGAACATGGCTTATTATTGTCACGAAAGCAGTGGGGTTCTATGGCAAACCTAGTAGCATTTCTTAACAGATAAATCAGTATGGGAAACCTTCCCTGTAGGTAAAAAGCTTAAGAATAATTGCTTTAAGAGATCTGTTTAGAGGGGGGTTCTTTGGGGCATGGGTTGATGCTTGTTATTTACTGTACACCTCCCAGTATTATGTGTCTCCTGAGCACATCTGTCACATAAATATCAGTGCAGAATTGGAATGACAGTAAAGGAATCACTGAAAATGCCAGCTCAGTACAATTCAGTGATTAGGAAATCAACTGGTTGTTAAGAGATTTTAGGGAAAGGGTGGGAAGAAACAGTAATAGCATCCATTTAAAGAGTATGCTGATCTCTTCTTTTATCGTCAGATTTTCCAAAAATCCATAAGACATGGCAAGTTCATTTCACAGGATTATAGAATAGAAGTATCTGGACGTCACTTTGGCCTGTTACAGACTGCCAAAATAAAGCTGCTTCGGGTCTCTTTGGAGGTATGCTATTTAAATGATGCATGGGTCCTAAGAGTCCGGAGGTCGCGCCAAAGCCACACTCCATTCCTAAGCACCGGAGTGCAGCTTTTGGTGCAGCTTCCGGATTCTTAGGATGCATGCATCATTTAAACAGCATAACTCCAAAGAGACCCGAAGCAGCTTTATTTTGGCAGTCTGTAACAGGCCATAGTCTTGCTCCCTGCTGAATGCACAATCAGCAAAGAAAATCCAACAGAAGTGAATAAAGTAGCTGTTTCTCATTGTTTTTAACAAAAAAGGCAGCTTGTTAAAGGAAATTCCACTGATTTAAAGGCATTTTCATTGACTACATGACAGTTCTTACAACGTCCATCGGCTGGGTCCTGGTTTAGTCATACTTAGAATAAACCCACTGAAATGAGTGGGAGTTATTAACTGAAGTCTTATTGGTTTCAACGAAGCTGCTGTGCATATGACTAAATATGGATCAGGTTTTTGCTGACTATAATAGGAAGGGCTACGAAAGTAAGGGCTACGACTATAAAAGGAAGGGCTATGAAGTATCTACACATGTGGGGAGGATTGATGTTTTGATCCCTATAAAGGCTAGATTCAGAATTGTATGAACTTAGGTATATCTTTGGATCAAAGAGTTTTTGGTGGTATTATCTGTCAGGTGAACCAACAAGATCTTACACTGAGGGTTTCTGTTGACTTTTGCAGCAGGATTGGCCACTGGTGGCACAGCAGTGAGTATGATTAGCTGTTCATTTGATTTAGAGTTGTGTTGTTGTGAAATACAGTCCTCTGTGTTTGTGGGGGGGAAACCTATGGGTTTTAGAGGAATACTATAACAAGTGAGTGTACTTAGGAGATAGGAGAGAAGAAGCTGGTAGGTGAAGGTGGGATACTGAAGACAAACTCAGTCTCTATGCTGTAGAGATGCAACCTGCTGTTTCTGAAGGCATGATTTGTATAATGGGAGGAAACAGCCTCAGAGTTCCATTGCCCTCTGCAGTGCTTCCCTCTCACAGTGTGGCAGTAAAGCTGGATGTCAACATGACAGAGCTGCCCCCAAGGCAGTGGTGTGAAAAATCAACACGACAAGCCCGTCACATTTCGCTCATCACTCCTGGAAGTGCAGTCATTCTTGTCTTGTCCCCCGCCCTTTGCCACTCATGGCTCAGCAGGCATAAAATTTTATATTCTGGGAAACAAAAACAAACAGGAGCTCCAGTCTTCTTGAAGCAATGGGAGCAGGCTAGTTTCATTTAAAACTACACCAATCTTTTGCATTGAAAAAAAAAAAATTTCAAGGCAGGGAAACCTCCCCCCAAAAGATAAATAATCTTTTCCATTGCTCTTTACAGAGGTTCTCAGCACACTTTCTCTCTCTAGTGCTGTTCTGCACACCTTGGGTCCTATTGAATACTTTCCTGCCTCCACCTCAGTATTGTTGTTTCATAAGTCCTTCCCAGAGGCCTGGATTGTTCCCTTATTGTAAGAAGTACATTGGACCCTTGTTATGTGCTGGGGTTTGGTTCCAAGATCCCCTGTGGATAACAAAATACGTGGATGCTCAAGTCCCATTAAATATAATGACATATCAAAATGGTGTCCCTTATAAAAATGGAAAATCAAGGTTTGATGTTTGAAATTTATACTTTTTTTGAACATTTTCATTTTCAAACCGTGGATGCTTGAATCCGTGTATAAGAAATCCGTGTATAAGAGGGGTCGACTCTATACTTGGGCCTTTCTGCTTTTGACTAACTGTAACTCACAACTTATTCAAGGACTTTATCGCACAAGGCTAAAAAGTGGAATTTAATAGGATAAAAGTGTCTTTGGCTGGTATTAAACGTAATGTATCACATGATGTCATGAATGTCCTGCTATCCCTTTCATTCCTATCATTAGTAACATTTTCACTGACAGGCAAAGCCCATCAATAGGCTATCAATCTCACTGCAATTCCATTGCTCCCTTTGTGCAATATGTCCTTTCCACTGCAATTCTGCTTCTCAGGCAGTCACATAGTGTCAGCAGGCATGATTCTGCATCTCTCCTCTCTTCCCCTCACAGCAATTGCAGCTGCCACATCTTCTGCAAGTTGGCTGCTGTGTGCACATTCACAGAGCAGTCAGCTTTGGGAGGTGGTTGGCAGCTGTGGTTGCTCATTCCCCTCCTTACTCCTGGAAGGCAGTGTTTGGCAGTGTGGAAAATAGATCACACGACCATGGCTCGCTAAAGCTCTATTGTGTGGAAAAGTATAAGAAATTAGGCCAAACCAATATATTCCCTTCTTAAACTAGCACAATTGTGGAAAGAAACCAGGCTGGTGTGATAAAGTCACACATTCAAGAGCAAAGAGTCATTCTAGCTATGACAAAAAATCTTGCTAAGTGAGGGGGTTGTGTGGCCATCTAGGTGTTGAAGGGGGGGACCCCAAGCAGCCTTACTCCTAATTCATGGTGAGGAATTACGGGCATTCCAACCCAAATAGATCCAGAGGACCAAAGTCAACCCCCTTACCATACATAAGTATCACAGATACTTCCCCCCTATTTTTATGTATTATAATGTCTTGTATTATAATGTCCAATGCTATCTTTCTGTCTAGCCCAACTAAAGATGCCACATTTTTTCAAGAGAAAGCAAATATCCCTTTGTTACAGATGCATCCATGCAGCACATTTGCTGGGCATTTTATTTCTGTATAAAGTGGAGATTTTTTTTATGGTAAGCAAGGAGCAGAATGCAAGGTTTTCACAGTTTCCTTCTCTGATAAACTATATAATATAGGGCCCATACAGACTGTTTCTGCCTTGTCTGGAGCAGGGGTGAGAATCATGCGGCCTTTTAGGTGTTGTTGGACTGCAGCTGTCAGCATGCTTCACCGTTAGCTGTGCTGGCTAGGGCAGCTGGGAGGTGTAGTGCAATATCAGGAGGGCCTCACTTGGTCCTCCCCAGTTTAAAACCATAAACCACTTCTTCTGCTCTGAGCCCAGGTTTGTGCCATGTAGGACTATTTTTTCCCCTTCATTATCCTGGGTCCATGTTTTATAATAGTTCTGGTAAATACACATGCCCTGTCAGGTTTTGGGTTCTCCTTTTAAATGAGTGTTGAATGTGCTTGACTGTACCAGCACATCCCACATTAAATATGGTCCAGTCTCATTTGTTTGTTTATTTGTTTGTTTAAGGTGGTAGAAGGGAACCGTGAGATGATATTGTGAAGCAGCCAAGTATAGCATCTGTCCTCATTCCAAACCATTAGTAGACAATTAATAGAGTATAAAACTTTTTTCCAAATCATGTTAAAGTTTTATTGAGATAACATGTTTATACGGCATGGGGAGGGGTATAAGGCTGCAGATCTGTGCATACTTATCTGGAAGTAAATTCTACTAGACTCAGTGTGGATTATTTCTTATTCGACATGTATAGAATTGCACTACAAGTAGTAGAAGGGAAATACTAACAGGCTGTAGGGTACAGTGTATTGTGTACCTACTCCTCTCATAAATACTGACAGCAGATTGTGTCCAAATGTTGGGCTTCATGCACACCATCCAGATCATATTCATGTCTAGTGAATGTTCTAATATCTAGAAAAGGGGTGCCTGTAAATATGAAAGTTGTTTCACTCAGCTTCTTGAGAAAAGTTTGGCCATCTCTATGCCCTGTTCAGTTTGACTTGAGAAGACTCAATCTGACAATCCACACTTTCTTCTCTTGGCGTCTTGCGTAGAATTTAAGATCTCATTTAATGCAATTTTTGACAGTCCTCACAGGGCAATAAGCTACTCCTGACCAAGATGGCTGTTTACTGACCTGGTTTGATACAGTTCTGGAAACCTACAAAGCTTGCTCTGTACCCTGACAGCTTGCAGTTAACAGCAGCTGAGCTCAGCAATCTGGCAGTGAGTCTGGAAGCCTCAGCAGGCACGTCATAGATGAAAGCAAGTTTTGCAGTGGCCAGTCTTATGGTACCTTGTGCAGTCATGAGCCGTGAAGCAAGTCGCCTTGTTACTGTAAGTAGTTTTAGTGCTACTTCAGCATTCAGCAAGGGCGAGAAGAGGCTTGGCCTTCTGAGAGTGCTCACTGCAGGTTCATCACCTTGGTGTGAACCTAGTTTTGCACCTTGTGTTACAGACATATATTCCAGCAACTCAAATGCTGGACTGATGCATTGCTGCCCATGTCAGTGCTTAATCATACCCTATTCTTTATGCATTAGGGAAGATGATTTGGCCTTTTAAAACTGGTAGTTACTTGTTTATCCATTACATCGTTAAACTATTACAGCGATTAAAAAAAAACAGTTGCAAAATTGTAAGAACTGGGAGAGGCATTTTGGTTGTATGATACACATTAGTGAATCAGTGCCTATGGTAGCAGGTTTTCCCCCTTCTTTGGCAGAGAACATTGCATTTCTCAATAAATCTCCATGTTGTTGCATTTGGAAACCTTTTAGATGCTGTTCAGGTAAAACACACCAACTGTAGTCCCAATTTTAAAAGGTTTTACTTTTGTTGGAGGTAAAAATGTCGAAGAGTTAAGTCCCAACCCCCTGGCTCCCTCTTTAAGATTCCCCTGTTGTGGTTAAAATGCAGTATGCTAGAAAACCAGCAAATCCAGTAAAGGGGTAGTTGTGTTGGCCATATGGCAAAGTTCAATAACATCCAAAATCCACAAAACAGTGATACCTTTAGTGGGTGAATCAAAATGCACAAAATACATTATGCAAGCTATCTAAGCACCACTGATTTCTTCAACATCAGCAAAGGTGTTAAAAAGCAAATGAGAGAGAAAGAAAAAATGACAAATGTTTTGTCTGACACAATAAAGGTATCATTGTTTTGTGGATTTTGGATGTTATAGTAATTTGCTGTATGGCCAACATGGCTATCCCTGGATATGTTTTCTGGGTTACTGCATTCAGCCGCAGTAGCTGAAGCCTATTGAGGGAGCCAGTTTGCCCACACAAATTCCGAAAGCTAATTCTGTTCTACAAGTTCAAACTCTGTTTGCTTCCTAATGTTCTGAGCTGTGCCCTGGCAGAGTATGGACCTTGCATTTTACATGCTTGGGACATCAGTCACCTGTCCATGCTCATGAAGTAACTCCCATGAACTGTCAGCCTTACATTGGCCTTTAATGATAGCCATTTCTTAATCTGAATGAGAGTAAAACTAAATTGTCCCACATATACAGTTTTCTGTACAGACATCATTCTCCTCGAGTCACTCCATGAATGAAGTTGTAGTATTTGAAACTCCCCCAAGTATTTACATACCAACAGAATGAAAGCCATAGGTAACCACGGTTTGGTAAGCTGGTTACTGTGCTGCATTCTCCTCTGTGAGGGTGTTTTTTTTTTTAGTATTTGGACAGCATTTCATTCAGAGAAACTAACTACAGGGTGATTGAAAACTGATACACATGATCACTCTGTGTCAACTGTACGTATGATGAATGAATTCTCCACATTTTTGCTCTAAGTAAAAGCTGCTGTTTTGCGCACATAGGGCAAATTTCCCAAACTAAATTTTAATTGTTGATATATATGAAATTGTGGTTTCTGCTTGTCACGTTATTCAGATGGCATGTCATCAATAAACATAATTCGCTGTGGGCAGAGAAAAAATCAAATCATCTAATGATAAGCAGAGTGATTGTGTAAATTGGGCCTAACACATTGCATAGAGTGCTTGTCTCTGAAAGTCAACTCTTGACTGGAGAGGACAAGTGTTGTTTGGTGATTACACTGGCAAGTAGCAATTTTGCTTCTTTTTTTGGCTGTGGGAGGGATGGGGATAGATAACAAAAAGACACCTGAGAATGTTCCAAGGCATTTTCAATAAAAGCCTTGCCTTGGTGGGTGTGAATGAAGATTTAATCTTTTCAAAAATTTGACTAATTAATTCTACAGGTGAGCAAAGGACAAGAGCTGAGCCTGAGATGCTGCAGGGTTCCCTCCTCCATTTCAGGATGTTAATTGGATCTAGTAAGTTACACTAGAGTGGTTGAAAGGCAGAAATCTTATGTTCTTAACCCTGTTTTCAGAGTGCATGAGGTTTAAGGGAACACAAGAATGTATAAGAAGAAAGCAACATTTTTGGATTTTCTTCTAATTCTATAGAAATTGTTTAAAGATACCAGAGATATTTATGACAAACATATGACATAGGTTGGAACAGCTACTTTTGCACTTTGAACTCAATTTGCAGCAGATGGAGTAAACTGAAACCAAAGGGCAAAAATAGGAGGAGAGAGAAACTGATATTTTTAAAAAGTCAAGAAGATAGTTGGAGGCACGCAAGCACTATGTACAGTGGTGCTATGCCTCCTTCACATAATTGCTCTGCTTATGGTTAAGTGCCTTCTTCCATCCACCCCATTTGGATACACCGTATACCAATGTGAATATCAGTGGAAAATTAAAAGGAAAGAAAACTACAAACTCTTTTTTTGTTGGGGGCGGGAGGAGGTCTGTAAGAAACAATGAGTGATTTTTTTTAAAAGGCGAGAGGAAGAGAACTGGGTGAAGTCCTTGAACAGCTTCACAGTGGGCCACATCAAGAATTACATTTTAACACATATGTATGCACATTTAATATATGCACTTAATAAACAAGAACTAAGAGATGGGATTGGTTAAGGTGCTGGGAGTAACCAGATTTCCTTGTTATTTGTGCATGTGTTGGCAACTATACTTTTGCTGCCAGGTAACGTGTGAAGAAACAGTGCAGTCCTTTGCAGGTTTGTACAGAAGTTCAGGTTAGTGCACAGCACTGCAGCCTAACACTAGTTTTCCTTCCCTAGAGATCTAGAGGATGGGCTAGAAAAGTCTCCATCACAACAGAATAATTATTTTAAGCCACTGCATTTGAAGAGTGCATCCAGGTGCTTGGTTCAGTACTTGATCACTAAACTGGAATTGAAGTAGGAGGGGAAAAAATAGGTATTTTGGAAAAGTGGGTATGTTTTATGGTTCCAAAACACAGCTTCTATTTCGAAGCCTGTGATTATTTCACAACAGATGTAGCCAGTGTTATAGACCATCATAGACAGTTTAGGATGAGTAGTGTAAAATAATGTGCAGTGCACATGACCTGCAGATATACATTTGAGGCACTTCTCTCTTCATTGTAATACCTGCTTTTAAGTAACTGGAAGCCAGACAAGCTACAAGTATTTTGCCTCAAGAAGGGAGTCAAGCAAGATGAAGCCATTGCTTTGGACAGCCATATTCCAGAAAGGCACCATTTTCTTGAGCTTAACATCCACATCTATGCCTTGGGGGATGTAGAGTATGCAGCCATAAAGCATATCATTTTGGTTTTTTATTTTACTTGCAAGAAATTTGAGGATAGTAGAATACAAGCATAACAGAGCTTCTAAAATTAATTTTGGACTACAGCTTGCAGAATCTCAGATGCTATTGGCCATGCCTTGTCTGTTTGTTTCTGTATGTGTATTTAGACCAAAAATAACTTTTTCAGACTCTGATCCTTGACTGCCACAGAATAGCTAATGACTGCATTATTTAGGTTCATTTTGCATGTGGATGCTCTTTTCTTTGTCTGTAGGGAGGAGGATAGAGGGTGGTCATTGGTACTTGATTATCATGATTTATTACCTATACAGTAATTGGTTACTTCACACATTACCACCTATTTGTATCATTATACCAGGCACCAGTTAAAAATTAAAAAGACATGGTCTTCTTCATAAGCCTATAATGTGGGGAAATATGCAACATTGGAAATAAAAGAAATTAAGAAGATGTTTCTTTGTCCATGAGCAGTTCAGCTTCTTAGTTACAAAAGGTTTCCTGTTAAATTCAAGCCTCTGAAATATTTGTTGCTGCTGAGATTTGTTCTCTTTAGTTCTCTTTAGAGGACCATTCCAAATTTGCTCACTGTTTTGGACTTTGTTTTAACCCTCTGTTAATTCTGCACTTCTGGATCTTTGTCTTTTTCTACATCTGCACATTATAGTACAAGCTGTAGTACATAACAGTTTATGAGACATCCACCATGTATCAAAGCAACATAATGATAGGACATAGGTCTCTGTATATAATAATAAGAACGTGTATATATTTCTGTATTGTACAGTAGTTCCAAAACCTAAATGCCTAAAATGTGTAAATCCTATGCCAAATCGTGGGGTGTGTACCTTGAATTTATATTGTGATTTAAATGGATCAGCTATTAGTTAATTAAAATACACTTCTAGACTGCAATACCACCTTTAGTCACAATGTGGTAAATCTCCCTATTTTTCCCAAAAGCTACAACTACAGTCAGGTTTGGGGCATTCATTTCTCTGGTTTGCCTTTTTGTTGTTAACTGTTTTTTGCGTCAATATCAACCCATGGTGACCTTGCTGATGAGACAGCTCCATGACCCTCTGTTCTCCACTGCTCTGCCTGGCTCCTGCAAACTCACACTCGTGAGTCCATCCATCTAGCATGCGGCCTTCCTCTCTTTCTACTCCCCTCCACTTTTCCTAGCATTATTGTTTTTTCCAATGATTCATGCCTTCTCATGATGTGGCCAAAGTATGCCAGTCTAAGTTTTGTCATCTTGGCTTCCAGGGAGATTTCTGGCTTGATCTGCTCTAGGACCCATTTGTTTTTCTTGGCCCTCCACAGAATCCTCAGCACTCTACTCCAGCACCACATCTTAAATGAACTGATTTTCTTCCTGTCCAGTTCTCACATCCATACCTGGTAACATGGAATACAATGGCTTGTATGATTCTATTTTTTTTTGCTGAGTTGCACTTCAGAATCTTTTCTAGTTCTTTTATAGCTGCCCTCCCCATTCTTAATCTTCTTCTGATATCCTAGCTGCAGTCCCTGTTCCTATCAATGTTTGATTCCAGATATGAGAACTCTTTTACTATTTCTGTTTCCTCATTATCTAGTATGAATTTGTGCAGGTTCTCCGTAGTCATTATTGTTGTTGTATGTTCAACAGCAAGCCTGCCTTTGCACTTTCTTCTTTGATCTTAGTAACTGTTTGAGGTCTGTGAGGTTTTCTGCTAGTATTATGGTGTTGTCAGCATATCTCAGATTGTATTCCTTCCTCCTGTTTTCACTCCTCCTTCTTCTGTGTCCAAGCCTGCTTTTATTACAATATATTCTTCATATAAGTTGAATAGGTAGGGTGATAAGACTGTCTGACCCCTTTGCCAATTGAGAACCATTCTGTTTTTTAGTCAGCACCATATGGGGCTGCCTTCTCCAGAGCTCCCAAAGTCCTCAAAGAGTTAGAATAGGTGGTGGGGGTCCACACTGAAGGAAGAAAAAGAAAACAGAATATAAGTGGAGGCAGAGCAGAGAAAGACCAGGGAAATGAGAAAAAGTATGGCAATGGAAGTGGGAAGATAAAGGAGTGTCTAAACCTTGGGAAGCTGGGTACTTTTGCTAATGTATGCTAAAAGTGAACTCAGATTCTGATTTATGATAGCTAATGCAGTCAAAATAACAAAATGTAGACACAAAAGGGAGATAGCTATTTTTGTGGAGAAGTTAGACAAACATGGGATGAGAAGGAAGAATAGAATGAAGTAACCCCAAAGAAGGCCTGGCTGATTGAATTATTGAATGTGAGTACACCAAACTCTAACATTTTAGTTGTTTAAGCCCCTCTTCCTTTAGTACTGCTGTCCAGTTTCAAACAAGTCTTCTGCTAAATGGCTCCTTGTGGCCCTCGTAATTGTATTCCTCTTATTCGCTTCTACTTATCTTCAAGGTATGTTTGCGCGGGGGGGGGGGGGGGGGAGTCACTTTATTTATTCTTCTTCCATCTTCATTTTTTAAAAACCTCACATCACCAAATAATTTGCAAAATCAATTAGCGGTCACTTGGATTAGTGTATGTGATCTACAAGCTATTTCCAGAATTAAGTACGCCCAGAAATAAGGCAGAGAATATGTGAAAGATCAAAAAAAGGCTAATAACATTACACTGGTCTTTAAAATGCATTAGCTAATTAGTGTTCATTAATTGGGAAGAGCAACAAACAGCAGAAACAGAGTTAGATTAGAGGAAGGGATTATAACTTCCAAAAAGACAATTGGTTTCTTAAACTCATTCTCTGACCTTCTTTACATTATTAATATAGCTCTTAATAGTGTCCCAAACATTCCAATAACACATTTGCAACCAATGAAAATTTTAGATAGTGAATTTTTTTGACTAATTTTGCATAACCAGATGTTGCTTAAGCAGTGGTTTGCCCATGGATACTTCCTTATTCAATCACTCCATTTTTCCTTCCTTCACTTCATTAGATGTCTTTTATGAAATTCTGTGAGTCACTGATTAATTTTTGTCATGTGGTGGAAAAGAGGTAATGATCAGCCAGCACACACACACCTGCATACTTATAGATAGAAAACAGTAGGATCTTGTGTACTTTGCAGAAGTCATAAGCATGGATTTTAGTATTTGTTGATGGCTACATATGTGAACTTGTTGATGGCTACATGTGTGAATCTGCACATAAGTGCACATTCCAACTGGCAGTTTTTCTTAGGTCTGACAAATAAAATAATTTAGGTTTAGGTCTCATTAGAACAATGCTCTATGATTATTTTCCTTGGAACATTTTTCTTTGTGATCATCTACAGATACAGCCATAGTTTTTTTGGTGGTGATTTTGCTCTTGCAACAGCTCAAAACACCACTGCCAGGAATCCAGAGGAGAGGCATTGAATGGCCTTGGGTGACTCTAGAGACCATCACTTGATCAGTGGAATGTGCTCAGCAGAGTATAGCAATTGCTGAATCACACAGAATACATTTAATCATGAGAATGCATTAGGGTGAGTTTGCATGATGTTTAACAGGTCAGACATTGACATTATGTAAAAATATATAATAATAAAATAATATAATAAAACTTTTATTTTTATACTGCTTTTCCTGTAGATCAAAGCGGTTCACAGTCATTAAAACGCTATGACCCATGTAAAAAAAATCAACTACCTAGGGCTCAAAATCTCTAATAATCTATCGGATCTTTTTGCCAATAACTATGGTAAATTATGGAAGGAAATAAAAAATGATTTAATTAAATGGAATAAACTGCAGATTTCCATGATGGGAAGGATAGCGTCTATAAAGATGATGGTTCTGCCAAAAATGCTATATTTATTTCAAACTATGCCCATTAAAATTCTCAACAAATGCTTTCTTGAATGGGAGAAAGATTTGTCAAAATTTGTCTGGAAGGGGGGAAAACCAAGAATCAAACTAAAACTACTACAAGATGCTAAAGAAAGAGGTGGTTTAAATTTGCCAAACTTAAAGTTATATTATGAAGCGTGTTGCCTTTTATGGACTAAGGATTGGATTCTGTTAGAGAATAATAATTTGCTAGATGTAGAAGCGGACGGAATACCCTTCGGGTGGCATGCCTATCTGATATATGGGAAAGGGGAACAAAATAGATCCTTTGCTCTTCACTGTATAAGAGGTTCACTAATTAAGGTTTGGAATAGATATAAAATGAGAGCAGTTCCGAATATACCAGGTTGGACCTCCCCACAAGAAGCCTTCCACAGAAAGGAAATGAATAAGGAAGGAGATTGGATTAGGTATAGAGATATTATTGATAGTAGTAAATCTGACTTGTGTTTGAAAACCAAAGACCAATTAAACAATGAAGGGTGGAACATAAATTGGTTTGTCTATAAGCAATTACAAGAACAATTCAAAGTTGATAAAAAAGAATTTGGATTTGCCCCATCTCGAGATAGATCGGAACTAATTCAGTGCATGGTAGAAAATACCAAAAATGTGATAGGGAAGATTTACAAACTGCTATTAAGCTGGGATCTGGAAGAAGAAGTTGTGAAGCAACAGATGATCACATGGGCTAACAATATTGGGCACCCTATAAATCTAAATCAGTGGGAAAAAACTTGGAAAAACAATTTCAAATTTACGGTTTCCCAGAATTTACGTGAAAACTTTTACAAAATGTTTTTCAGATGGTACCTAACCCCGGTAAAATTGGCAAAAATGTCCAAAAATTCTAACAATAAATGTTGGAAGTGTAAGACCGAAGTTGGAACCTTTTACCACTGTTGGTGGTCATGTAAATTCGCTAAAGAATATTGGAGTATGATTAATAACCAAATTAATTTAATCATGGGTAAGGTAATTAAACACAATCCGGAATGTTTTTTGTTAGGAATCTTCGAAGAAGAAATTAAAGGGAGGAGGGTAAATTGTTGTACTATTTGGTGACAATAGCAAGAATTTGCTACGCGCAGTACTGGAAAAGTCAGTCCAACCCCACACTGGAGGAATGGTTATTTAAGATCTATGAAGGCATTGAAATGGATAAATTGACTCAAATTTTGAAGGATAATCCTAAAACCAAGAAGAACGATGACTGGGATGGATTTTATAAATTTTTGGAATCTAAATGGGGTAATATCGCTACATGTTATGTTTGAGAGGTATATTTAAGCACTTTTTCTGTCTACAACTAATGTTTATACAATGCATTACGATTTACGAATAAGTTAATTGTCTTATTTAATTTAGGGTAGATGGGTCCACCCTGTTATATTTTTGCAATTTAAGAAAGGCATATCTGCCAAAAACAGAACAGATACTGGTGATAGGAAGTCATCTTTTTATGTTGTATGTTTGCAATTATGTTTGCGATTGGTAGAACGAGTTTGGAAGAATATCAAGAAGAGGAAACGAGGAAGAAGAAGATTAAGATTAGATGAAGAAAGTAGAAAGTGTAGAAAGTTAGTGTAGGTTGGTATTAGTTTTTAAGATAGTTAAAGAAGTGGTGGTGGGGAGAGTAAGGAGTAAGAAGTAAGAAAAGATTAGGAAAGGAAGTTTAGTTGAAGGTTTAAAGATAGGGTGAGTATTTTCAATGGGGTTTCCTCTTACATTCTTTTTTGTGTGATTTGCATGATTGGTTTGTCTGTTGTATTCATTTGCTGTTAATATGTGTCTTTGTATTTATATTGTTGTGTTTTAATAAAATTTAATAAAAAAACAAAAAAAAACCTCTATGACCCATGTCATAGTACAATATATCATACAAATCCAAAAATACAATCAAAGTTTAAAAACATATATAACAGCAATCGGGCATCAGATAACAAGCTATTCCAATAGGGACTAATTTCTCTACAGTGAGTCGGGAGGGTATGCTACCCGGAAGAGATAAGTTTTCAATGCCTTCTTAAAGCCTTCCAATGTCGAACTGAGCTGAATCTCTTCCGGGAGCGCGTTCCAATGGGTTGGAGCTGTTGCTGAATAAGCTCTTTGATACGTTGCTGCCAATCTTACCTTTGGCCATTCAAGAACATATTTCCCCGTTGTTCTGAGGGTGCGGGGCGGATTATGTAGGGAGAGGCGCTCCCTCAAGTAGCTCGGGCCCAAGCCATGTAGGGCCTTATAGGTGACGACCAACACTTTGTATTGCGCCCGGAAGCTAATTGGCAGCCAGTGTAAAGATTTTAGTACAGGTGTTATATGGTCGGTTCTAGACGTTCCCGTGGCCAATTTGGCTGCAGCATTTTGAACCAGTTGAAGCTTCCAGACTTGGTACAAAGGTAGCCCCATGTAGAGTGCATTACAGAAATCCAAGCGAGAGGTTACCAGTGCATGTACTAACGTTTCAAGGTCCTTTTGATCCAGACAGGGGCGCAGTTGGCATATCAGCCGAAGCTGGTACCAAGCACTCCTGGCCATCGCATCCACTTGAGATGATAACTGTAGAAATGAGTCCAGGAGTACTCCCAAACTGCGCACGTTGTCCTTTAAGGGGAGTGTAACCCCATCCAGGACTGGGTGGCAAATTTCCCTGTCTGGATTTGGGTCACCTATCATGAGTACCTCTGTTTTTTCTGGATTCAGCTTGAGTTTGTTTTCCCTCATCCAGCCCATTACTGACTCCAGGCAGGCATTCAGAGGAGAGATGCCCTCCTTAGTCACTGAATCAGCCGGAGACATGGAGAGATAGATCTGGGTGTAATCAGCATACTGATAACACCGTGCACCATGTCTCCAGATGATCTCTCCCAGCGGCTTCATGTAAATGTTAAATGTGTGCTAGACAATACAACTGTTAGGTGGATTTGTAATTGGTTGACAAACTGAACCGAAAGGGTGTTCACCAAATTGCCCTTCTTCATTCTGGAGAGAAATGATAAGTGGGGTGCCACAGGGTTCTGTCCTGGACCCAGTGCTACTCAACATCTTAATCAGTGACTTGGATAATGTAATAGAGGATGTGCTTATCAGATTTGCCAATGACACCAAATTAAGAGGGGACAATAGAGGAGAGGACAGAATAAGAATTCAAAATGACCTTAATAGACTGGAGAGTTGGACCACAACTAACAAACTGAATTTTAACAAGGAGAAATGTTCCACTTAAGCAAAAATAAAAAAAAATGAAATGTACAGATATCGGATGGGGTACACCTAGCTTGAAAACAATACATGTAAAAGGAATCTAGGAGTCTTAGTAGACCACAAGCTAAACATGAGTCAACAGAACAATGCAGCAGCTAAAAAACCAATTTGATCCTAGGCAGCATCAACAGGAGTGTAGTGTTTATATCGAGGGTAGTAATAGCGCTACTTTCTTCTGCTTTGGTCAGACCTCACTTAGAATACTGTGTCCAGTTCTGGGCATCACAATTCATAAGGGATAGTGACAAGCTGGAGCGTGCCCAAAGGGGAGCAACCAAACTGGTGAATGTCTGGAAACTATGCCCTATGAGGAATTCCTTAGGGAGCTGGGTATGATTAGCCTGGAAGGTTAAGAAGTGATATGAAAGATCTGTTTAAATAATTGAAGGGACATTATTACTGAAGATGGAGTAAGCTTGTTTTCTGCTGCTCCAGAGACTAGGTGGTTATCTACATGTTTTGTTTTGCAACGCAAATGTGTGAATAAACTTACTTATGCATTCCCAATTTGTTATTCATGCTTTTTTTTTATTAGAACTGCATCTGTTCAAGTTCTGTTGCCCATTCATGTCAGCACTGTGAATAAAGATGGAGTATTCTAAACTGGTTGAAAATGTGCAGAGTTTTATCTTGGTTTATCCTGCATCTATTACATTGGTTATTCACACAGCTGACAATGTGACTCTTTCAGGATTTTTTAAAAAATCCCTGAGATCAATTATCCTGGGTTTTGTGAGTTTTTTTTTTAATTCACATTTTTTATTAAATCATTAAAATCATTACAAAGAAAAAGAAGATTCACACGTCATAGATTATGAAAAAAAATTTACATCATATTAAACTTACATACACTTACACATAATTACTACCCACTCGTCTTCAACCTTGCCTGTAATTATATCTATACTAACCTATAGTTCATCCGTATATTTGGCAAAGATGGCCCTCTAATATTTACATTCTTTCAATTCCATCCACTTGTTACCTTCCTTTCTCCCTTCTCAGTTATTTTCCTTTCACCTACTTTCCCGTCTTCTCCTTCTCCCTCACTCTCCTTTGTTTCTATTCTTCTCCCACCTCTCCTTCCCTTCCTTCTTCGTGTCTTCTTACCTTTAATTTAACCATACAATCTGAATCAATTCACTCATTCACTTTTTTGACAGCCATCCCCCAAAACATAATCAAATGCATTTGAAATTCATGTGAATAACACAGATTCAACACACGTTCTACTGGGATTATTTACACCATCTAAATAACCCCTAGAACATGGAGCAGTAGGTTCAAACTACAGGCAAAGAGATTTTAACTAAACGTTAGGAAAAACTTCCTGACAGAGCTGTTCTATAGTGAGACATATAGCCTCAGAGTGTAAAACACTTCTTAGCAAGATTTTAAACAGAGACTGGATGACCATCTGTTAGAGGAGTGCTTTGATTGAGTATTTCTCCATGGCAGTGGTTTGGACTGTATGGCCCTTTGCATCTCATCTGGGGCCTACCAGGAAAATGCTTCTAGGTGACATTAACCCACAAATAGCCACTCATGGGGCACCCACATAATCCTCCAACTCTTGCTCAGTTGTGTTTTCCCTCCTTGTTTCCTTCATCTCTTTTGAGATGTGGGGGTGGGGACACACAGCTTTTTCATTTTGAACAGAAGAGCAGTACACTTTTCACAGGGTGCATAGTGCAAAAGTGTAGCTGAAGGGTAAGAGCAGTACGGCTAGCATGGTTACTGATGCACCACAGTTTCTGTCTGCAGTGCCAGGCTTTTCCATTATTATGATGAGGACTTGCTGACTAGAAGGTGCTGCTGAGGGAAGACAGCAGTGAGGACCTTTCATTGGCTTGGGTTATATAGACTTTAAAATTTTTCTGAAAGATTATTGCATCAATGAAAAAGAAATCAAAAGAATGAAATTGTGGGATTGGTAATCTCTCTTATGTACTGAAACAAACTGTTTTGGTTGCTTTCTATAAACAAAACACACCCGCAGTTTACTACATTATTAGATAGGAGTGGGTTGCTTTCCTCTGCTTCATGTGTCTGCAAACTGAGAATTTAAGGCTCAGGATTGATATAGAAAAGCAGTGTTGGCTGCTGCCTTTTCAGTGGCTGCCTTCCTCAACCCTCCCCACAATCCACCCTAAGCCTCTTGGATGAGCTTCTCATAGAATAATCGAGAATTCCTCATTCATTCTTGTTCAGAGTCTCAGGGTGGCAAAAGGGGAGGGGGAACAATCTTGCCCAGCCTGAAGCTCTAGAGAGAAACACTACATCTTGATGACTCTTCATGATTTGTAGTGAGTTCCTAGTTATTCTCTGCAGAGATCTTGCCTAGCAGCTATTCTGAGGGGGGAGCTGAGGGGAGGAGGGTGAATAAGAAGATGTAAAGTCTTACCAGTGAGGTGAAGGAAAGATGAACAAATGAGAACTATCCAGCAAGAAGAGTTTTTGTCCTGTTCCAGATTGCTGGAGCAGGTTATGGCTGGTGACAAGGAATGCCAGTTATTCGTATTATTAGTAAGGTCTGGGAATGCTCCCTTGCATCCCTTTTCCTAGTCAAACACTGGGATGTTAGAGCAGAACAGTGCTAATTAAAAATGTAAGGATCAACTCATATTCTGTCCCTGCCTATTTCCTTTCAAAACGGGCATCCTGCTCCCACCCTGAGTGTGGAAGAACTTTGTGGATTTTCATAGGAAATATTGTGCTCTGTTTGGTGCCACGTGGAATCATTATTTTAATTCTTCCAGCAGATACTGGAACACAAATGTTTCAGCAATATTAAAAAGCCAGAGTGGAGAAATAGCCTTATAGTTGTCGTACTGGAATGAATGGATTCTGGCGGACAACCCTCTAAGGTAGACGTTGATTCCATCTAGCCCTTCTCTAAATATGCAAGCAAATTAAATTTGTGTCCCATGAGACCTGTATGAACCCAGTATATTAGAATTAGCTGTAGGTCACCATCATTGTGCTATACATCTGAGGAAGTGGGCTGTCTGCAGTCCATGGAAGCTGTTGCCAAATAAAACAGGTCACTCTCTAGGGTACCACAAGACTCTTTATCATTATCATTCCTCCCAGATTCCTAGGAAGAATTTCCATGAAAAGAAGGTTGTGCCCTTTTCTTCAGTTGATGTTTCTGAGTTCTTTTAGGGGAATGGGGAGATAATCTGTGCTATATGTGGAAAACATGATTGCTGTCTCTTAGAATGTTGGACTACAAACATTTATTTCATTAATTTAATTTACAATACTTTATTTTTTATTTCACCTTTCTCACAAATAGGGCCCATGTTTACTGGTATTCATGGTAATTGTGCAAGCTGTGTATTGCCCCTCACAGCATATATTTTCATATCTAGAGCAATGTTTAGCTAGCTAGTTTATATTTCATGTGTAAATTGAATGACTAGTTTTATTTTTTCTTCATTAAATAAATCCTTTTCTTTTAAGGATATTGATTCTTGCCTCTAACCTCTGGTCTTAAGCCCCTGTCCTGCCATTAAGCTTTATCATTCATAGATAATTATACTTTTCACTTGTCACTGAGAGTACCTAATTTTACAGGTATTTAGATGTTTGTTCTAGGATAGTCCTACATTATGCATTTCCAGGCAGCCTACTTGTTAAATAGCAGCTGGGGAAGCTATCCCAGCCAACATTATGCATGCTGAAATGTCAGGAATTATTCCAATACTTATTTGTTTAATGAATGGGTGCACCAGTGGCTGCACTGGCGGGGGGATTCTTGTTTTCACAAACCAACTTCTCCTAGCTCTGTATTACAGAAGATTGTAAATGCCAGTAACATACCTACAAGCAGAAGTATCTTTCATGGAAATCAGTGGGACTTCCTCCAAACTAAATATGTGGAGAGCCCAGGTGTGTAGTGCTTGGAACATTGGACTATGACCTTTAAGGCCAGGGTTTGAATCCCTGCTCTGCCATGTAAACCCTCTGGGTGACCTTAGGCAAGTCACACTCACTCAGCTTCAGACGAAAGCAAAGGCAAACCTCCTTTGAACAGATCTTACTAAGAGAACCCCATGATAGGTTTGCCTTAGGGTCACTATAAGTGGAAATGACTAGAAGGTACACTACACAATATGTGGAGGATCAGGATATAAAATGAACAAATAACTATGAGGTCTCAGTGCGCTGCTGTTCAAAAAGAGAAGTGTTCATGCAGTTCTTGGGAGAAAAAAGAGGTAAGGTGGGATGGTAGAAAGTGATTATTGTACAATGAAATGTTCTCTATCCATGGTACTGAAAAAACATAGCAGAAAAACTACAAGAATTGTCTGAGAAGAAGAGAAAAAAGAGACAATGCTTAGGGAACCCAACAAAGGTCTTGTACAGATGGGCCTTTTAGTACATCCTGGCGACGTACTAGGGTTGCCTGGGAGTGTCCTTTTTAGACGCTCCCTAACCCTAGTACGTCACCAGAATGTCAAAATGGCGGCGCCCTGTCTACGTGGGCGCCACCATTTTGACATGATGGCTGCGTCATGTCCAAACAGTGCAGCGTGGCCGTCACGTCCTGGTGCTGCCGCAGGGCGCTTGTGGCACCCTTTTAGCAGTGCCGAAAGGAGCTTCGAAATGGAGCTCCTTCCCGGAGGGGCCCTCATTTCCGCGGCAATGGCGCCAGGGGGAAAGGGGCCGAGCTTTCTCCCCTGGCTATGGCTCCCAGGGTGTCCTGGGTCATGAAGCCCCAAGGACACCCCTTTTTGGGACCAGGGAGGAGTGGCATTTTGCCACTCCTCCCTGGTCCTGAAAAGCACTGTATTGGGGCCTTTGGGCCGCTGTGGCTGCCCTGGCCCCAATACGTGGCGCAGAGGGGCGGCTGCAGCCCGCCCCAAATTGTCGGTCTGTAGCTCGCCAATGTTTCCTATCAAAGTAATAATTTTCAGGCAGACTTAGAAGAGTTTGGAAAGGTTTGGAAAAGGAGGCAAAACAACAAACAGTGACTTAGCGTAAAATAAGATAGAAGGCACAGATACTTAATGATGACCTTGACAAGCCTTGGTGTTGATAAGGACAGTTAGGGTTGCAAACCACATAAACAGTAGTTATTCTTCTAAAAGATAAGCTTTATTAATTATATTGGGATGTGTACAAGACATAGTGTCAGCACTTGGCACCTTCAGAAAGCTATTGAGGCTTAAGTGTCCCCACACGGTCCACTGTTCTGGGCTCATGGCCATGGGCTTACAATGTGGTTGGAGCAGAAATCCAGCAGCCATTTTAATTTCTCACAGTGACACATTGTGTCACAATAAGTATGAGTTTTAGAGCAGTCTGGGAGTTAGTAATTAGAGCAGTTAATTTGTAGTTAGAGTTGTTAGTTCAAGATTGTCCAGGCCCTGAAGTTGCCAGACCACAACCTGAGACCTAAGGGCAGCACTTGGTGATGTAATTTGCATTCAGCACCAACCAGCTGCTCGCACCCTTTCATTAAACAACAACAACACACCATATTTGTCTGTTAGAAAATGAAGACAGAAATCTTAATTAAAAGGGGCTGTTCCCAAATCAAAGTAAAATGAGGGAATTGTTCTTTGTCACTTGCTTAGGGAGATATGATAAGGAACATGTAATCCATCCTAAATGCAGCAGACCTTGTCTGATCTTGGAAGCTAAGCAGGGCCAGCCCTGATTAGTACCTGGATGGGAGATTGTAAATGACTTCCAGGTGCTGTAGGCTATATTTTAGATGAAGGAACTGGCAAAACCACATCTGTATATTCATTGCCTAAGAAAGCCCTATGAAGTCACCCTGAATTGACAGGTGATTTGAAGACATACACACACACACACACAAGCTTGCTTTTAGCTAGAAGAAGAAGGATGCAGAAAAGAGCACTACAATGATTGGGTGGGAAGGAGGAAGTTAATTCTGTAAATACATAGACCCCTCCCCCCAGTTTTTGCAAGCTGCAGTCAAAAATCAATTAACCTTACAAATTGTAGCAAGTTGTTCCTCTGATAGGTGAGTCCTTCCTTCTTGTCCACTGCTGAGACCTACAAAACTGGAGAATTTGCACTTTCCTATCTGGAAATGACCCATGAAAACTGGAAACTAAGGACCAGATCTTGAGATGTGGCAGCCTTATTTGTAGTAACACTAAAGCTTCCCAAATCTCTGATGATTAACTATGCTAGCTGGTTATCTCAAAGTTGAAGTCCAGGAGTATCTGCAGACACAAGTTTGGGAACCATTAGTTGAGATCACAGCCTTACAAACTTGTGGACACAATTGGTCATCCTTACATTGAAAAATTACCTTGAAGTATGTGTGTGTATACATGGAGAGAGAAATCCCAGAGGTTCAAGTGGGGTTCAGGAAAGGAAGAGACACTAGGGACTACATTGCAACATACGGTGGCTAATGAAGCGCACAAAGGAATTCCAGAAAGTATAGCAAAGCCTTTGACTCCATAGATCATGAAAGGCTATGGAACACCCTTAAAGACATGGGAGTGCCAACACATCTGATAGATCTGATGAGAAATTTGTACTCTGGACAAGAGGCTACTATCAGAACAGAACATGGAGAAACAAAATGGGTCCCAGCTGGAAAGAAGTTGAGGCAAGTCTGCATTCTATCACCCTATTTGTTTAACTTGTATGCAGAATGTATTATACAAAAAGCAGGCTTGAGCACAGAAAAAGGAGGAGTGAAAATAGGAGGAAGGAATATCAACAATCTAAGATATGTAAATGACACAATACTACTAGCAGAAAACATCACAGAACTAGAACAACAACTAAGGAAGATCAAGGAAGAAAGTGCAAAGGCAGGTTTATTGTTGAAAAAGAAAACAAAGATAATGACCACAGAGAATTTACAAAAATTCAACCTAGACAATGAGGAAATGGAAATAGTAAGAGTTCTCATACCTAGGATTAAATGTTGATCAGAATGGGAACTGCAGTCAAGAAGTCATAAGAAGACTAAGAATGGGGAGGGAAGCTATGAAAGAACTAGAAAAGATCCTAAAATGTAAAGATATACAACTGAGCATGAAAGTTAGAATTGTACAAGCCATTGTATACCCTGTTATCATGTATGGATACAAGAGCTGGACTGTTAAGAAAGTGGAGAGGAGTAAAATCAATTCATTTGAAATGTGGTGCTGGAGAAGACTGCTGAGGATACCGTGGAGAGCCAAGAACAAATGGGTGCTAGAACAGATCAAACCAGAAATCTCTCTGGAAGCCAAGATGACTAGACTAAGAATGTCATACTTTGGCCATATCATGAGAAGGCACAACTCATTGGAGAAAACAATGCTAGGAAAAGTGGAGGGAAGCAGAAAGAGAGGAAACCGTAAGCTAGATGGATGAACTCTATAAAAGAAGTTAAGGGTATGAATGTGCAGGAACTGAGCAGGGAATCTTGGAGATGTATGATCTACTGGGTCGCCATGGGTCGAGATCAACCGCAGGTGGATTACAACAAATGTGTGTGTGTTAGTGTCTCTGGTGTGTCACAATTTTTCCACCTCTGCTGTAGACTATTATAGGAAATGGAAACATCTGCATACTGCTGCCTTCAACCCATCAACATAGAGAGGGGGCCTACTAATGCATTGTTTTAAAGACACTCTTAAGTCCTGAGTCAGCCCCAGTCTGCTTCTTCCTTTTGGTTAATTGTGTGCGTATTTTTAAAACAAAAACAAAAAACAACCAACCACACACATACACACATATAGAGAAGGTGTCTTACTGAATCATTTAAGGTTGGAAAGGATTGCAAGGGGACCTGCTTGGAACTAGGCAACTGAAGGCCACGCAGAGGTAAATTGGCAAACATTAAAGTTTAAGCTAGTATTGTTATTCATAGAAAAGAAATAGCTTCCTTGAGAAAGAATAATTTTCTGGAAAGGATCTCCTACCCCTCTAATCTCTTTCAAATCCTTTGAGGGTAACAACAAGCAAGTGGCTTTTTGGTTCAGGTAAGAGTAATGGTTTAATTGTTGGACTGCAACTCTGGAGACCAGGTTTCGATTCCCCACTCAGCCATGAAACTCACTGGGTGACCTTGGACAAGTCTCATGCTCTCAGCCTCAGCGGACAACCCTCTTCTGAACAAATCTTGCCAAGAAAAAAGGTCTCCTGTTCATTAGTTCATCTATTTGTGGTGCTGTCTGGCAATGATGGGAGAGGAAGAGGAAGATGATTGTCTGCATTTACTCTGCAAAAGCAGAGATGGAACAGGTGGAACAGCTGCTGCTGTTTCTTTGTTGTTTTCTACAGCCTGCATGTCCAGCAGTGCCATTTTGCTCATAGTTATAGGGGGGAAAAGTTAGCTTTGCTAGATCAGCAGGCTGTTTCCCTTTTATCAGGCAACAGACGCAGATCAGTCCTCTGCCTCTTCCCAGTTGGCTTTCTTGGAAGATAGCTTTTGGTGCAGTTGTCTTATTTAACAGTAACTGGATAAATTATTTGTACTGAAACTTCATTGTACCTTTCACTCAATTTTTGCATTGCAAATTGAAGTGTTGATATAGTATCTGTAAAATATGCACAGGGATAGCAAAGAAATATCTTTAATAGGACCAGATAATGTTTAATGTTCAATCTTAATAATAAAGATGTGAGTTTTTTTTAAAAGAATCTTAATTTTGTTCTAGAGACCAACATTAGCAAATAGGATTGTTGTTTTTTTTTAAAAAAAAAAACTGATGTCATGTGAAATCAACACATGAAATCAACTCTGAAGAATAATAGACAGTGGTTCTTAAACCTTTTACCATTGTGATCCCCATTATATCTACATGTACACATTGTGGAGTCATCTGCATGAGACAGTATATGAATAAAAATAACATGTTTATTCAGTTTGTATATTTTTATTCACACATTTGTGTATATTCATATTTTAACATTTTATGAGGAAATAGCTCTCCTCTTTTTCTCCCTCAGAAAGAGGCTTGAAGAGCCTGCCTTACCTTTCTCTTCTCCTCCAGGACAGAAAAAAATTGGGAAGCAGAGGAGGAGTGGGAATCAGGGCCTCCAAGGCTTACACTTTCCTTGAGCAACTCTTGCAGCCCCCCCCCGCCCCCCCCCCCCCCGGGACCTGCCTCACAGTTTGAGAATCACTGCCATAGATCAAAGACAGAACAATCTATGCATGATATTTCTCTATGAAGAGAGATAGAATATACCCAACTTGCTGTATTACAAATCCTGTATTTCTGTCATTGAAGAGAAAAATTCAGAAACCTGCCGGGTTTAACACAATGCCTTTGAGCATGTAGAGAGATCTTGTAGCACCTTTGGGACTAACTGAAAGAAAGAAATTGAAAGCATGAGTTTTCCTAGGTTTCAGTCAACTTCCTCAGATGCATTTGGTGGCATGTGTGACACCTATTTTCAGATAGAGATGTCCAGGCTTTAATTTGTCTGGAATGAGTATTCCCAATTTGTAAATTCTTTCACTTATGGCTGCCTACAGATAGTCTTTCATTAGCTAATCAAAAAATAATTAGGTGGACTTATCAATATCTAATAGGACATATTTTATCCACTATAATCAGCCAATGCAAATGAAAAATTCTGATAATGCTCTCAAAACAAATGTCTCATTTCATTTTAAATTGATTGCATTTTGAACACAGAAATCACTGGACAAGCACACTTTGTCTCCAATAGATATGTCCTGTTTCTGACAGTGACATTCTGAGTACTTCAGAAAGGGATATATAATCTCTGCACCAATTTTGGAAATACTTATTCCATTTATGAATTATTATGAGTGAGGTTGCTCATCCACATATTCCAAGCACAAGGATTAATAGGATAGATTGCTACAGAGAAACATTTGCATGTTAATTTTTGAAACTGGGTCAGTGCATATAAAATTAATTGTAAGCATAAAGAGAAAGCTGTCAGGCTATATTTGGCCCAAAATCTGGAATAAGACTGCAGCCTTCCGTACAGTTTTACTCAGAAGAAAGCCCTATTTAAAGCAATCTGGTTTCCAAGTAATGTTACTTAAATGGCACTTCCAAGTCCCATAATGGATGCGCTATGAAGGCCTCTGTGGGGAACTTTATGACTACCATATAGGGAAGACACGAACCCTTCCTCTGTGGTTAAAATAGTCCCTTGCCTCATAAGACACTCTCAAATCCAGGAAATCTTAGGATAGGCTTCCAAAGGAACAGCTGAAGGAATTGCAGCAGGAAAATACAAATAGGAAAAGATGAGGAAGGGTGTAGGAAATGCGTGCATGCATCCCAGTGAACTTCTGAATGCTGGTCACAGTTTCATTAAATTATTACCACAACAGAGGCCTGAAAGATTAAGCTTCTTGGTAGCTTGGGGTACTAAGATCCCCCCCCTTCCCCTGAGTGGAGTTACATTTATGAGAAACACCACAAATTGTCACATGCAGCCTCCAACCCCTCCTACTTTACAGAAAAACCCAGTAGATGAAGACAATTTCATTCCAGCCTGCTTGTGATCAGAGAGTGGTTTACAGTTTTAATACTGGATGGATTATTGTGCCATTAGATGCCATGTGATGTTTTGTGTTATGGCATTGTCTTATAGTGATACAGTTGTTTTGTTTTCTGGCTGTATACTGCTTTGCAAAGACTTCAGTCCTAAACAGCAGTATGGAAACCATATGAAACCATATATATATTCCTTTCCCTGAAGTGG
This sequence comes from Sceloporus undulatus, assembly GCF_019175285.1. Lineage (NCBI taxonomy): Eukaryota > Metazoa > Chordata > Lepidosauria > Squamata > Phrynosomatidae > Sceloporus > Sceloporus undulatus. Next base: position 123,610,031 of record NC_056523.1, on the reverse strand, counting down.
AAAATGGTGGTCTGTTTAAAAAAATATAGTCTCATGGGCCTAAATTCAGTTGCTAACCCCAACTGGAGTACACCCATTAATTCTCTGGCAACTGGGTCCGATAACACTTATGTAAGTTCCACTGATGTAGGGATCTACTCTTGCTAGAGCTAACAGTTGGATTTTAAGCCACAGAGTTGGGTAGCCACCTTCCCTCCTCCCTTGTTTCTTCCCATTTGGTCTCAATGTAGACTCCCCATTCTAAAATGGAGCCCTAAAGCCAGATTTATAGGCAGTGTGGTGTAGTGGTTAGACTGAGTGTCAGACTACAACATTGGGAAATCAGGGTTTGAATCCCTGCTCAGCTACAGAAACACATTGGGTGACTTAGGGGAAGTCACACACTCTCAGCCAGAGAAGAAGGCAATGGCAAAACATTTCTGAATAAATCTTGCCATCATAGGATTGCCTTAGGGTTGTCATATGTCAGAAACAACTTGAAGGCATGCACAGAGAGAGATAGGTTGTGGGTGGAGCACAAGAAGATAACTCTAGCTGACCTTATTTCACACAGAAGACACTACCCCTAAAACTTCTAAAAAAAGAAACATAACAAGAGGTTTAAAATGAATTGTGATTGGGGGAGGGGAAGCCACATAGCGAAGAAGTAAAAAAGTTGCAGGGAACAAAAGACTTGGCCATATGTTTCTGTTAATTAATCTGATGAAGCTCCTGGTTTGCCTGTAACCTGCAGGATTTTTTAAAATTGCCAAGGGAAAGGGGCAAGAAATCCTCCAGTGATACCCTGGTTGGAGACGATGAGAGTTGGATGATGGTGGATAGGCTGGAGGGAGGGCCCGTCATCTTACTCTGGGCTATTTAAAAGCCTACTGCAGGCTGCAGGGCTTTCATTTTTTTGTAGGGTGTGTACATTGCCATTAGAATTTAGATTCTAAGTTTTTTAGTGTACCCCAACCCTCAAGAATCAGTCTTCGGGGCCAGAGTAGACCAGCACAAAGTGGAGTGAGAATATTTAGGCTAAGGATATCCATGGGAACATTGACTGGTTTGTCAGTGTAAGATTGCTACAGCTCAGCCAAAGGGATCAAGGAAAGAAATATCAGGGAAACATGGAATTACCTTCATGGCCCATACCTGTTACTAATACATTATAAAAATGAACAAAGGCAGAATAAGAAAAGCTAGGGTGATTAAAAAAAGAAGAAGAACTAAGTCTAATGCTGTAGTTGCAATCTCCCCTATAGGGAACAAAAGACTTGGCCATATGTTTCTGTTAATTAATCTGTTGAAGCGCCTGGTTTGCCTGTAGTCTGCAGGATTTTTAAAAATTACCAAGGGAAGGGGGCAAGAAATCCTCCAGTGATCAAATTCCTCAGCCAGGTTGGAGATGATGGGAGTTGTAAGCTAGTACATGTGTCTGAGGGGAGCCGTGGTCCCACACATTATAGCCAGCACTATAGCAATAGCACGTACATTTTTATATTGTTTATCAGTGAACTAGCACTCCCTAAGCAGTTGACAATGTGTAAGCCCAATTGCCCCGAACAAGCTGGGTACTCATTTTACCAACCTATGAAAAGATGGAAGGCTGAGTAAATCTTGGAGCCCTCCTTACAACATTGTGGCTGCAGTACCGGCCTTTAACCACTGTGCCACTAGGGCTCTTTTTTTTGGAATAAAACACATTTTGGTATAAAAACAACATTTGGTTTCATAGTGGATGGTAAGTGATTTTTGTTTTTGTATTTCATGTCATATTGCTATTACTGATTGTATTCTGCCTTCTTGAGAACTATACATATTGGGAAAACCAGACATACTTTAATAAACACTAAATACAGCCCAGTAGAGCCAGTGTGCTGTAGCGATGTAAGGGTTGCAATATGACTCTGGAGACTAGGGTTCAAATCCTAGCTCAGCCATGGAAACCTACTCGGTGACCTTGGGCAAATTATACTCTCTTAGCCTCAGAGGATGAAAGTGGCAAACCCATCTGAAGAAACTTACCAAGAAAACCCCATTATGGCCTTAGGGTTGCCATAAGTTAGAAATGACCTAGAGCTACATAACAACAAAAATACAGCCCATGCTAGGAAATGGAGTTTGGTTTAGCATGTCCTCTGTGGCCCTTCTCCAGGATGTTTTTATGGTGTAGGAGCTATGCCTATTGAGCAGTACCTTGGATATTGATATGAGCTACGATAAAGGCACAGTGCAGACCCTTCTGATCCAATGTATGTAACAACTGCAGATTTATAGCCCAATAGCATGGAGGGTAAATATATCATAGTGCCACTGTAAGAGCCAATTATGTTGGCTCTCACTGACTTTGGCTAGAAGGAAACACAGCTCTGTTTTGGTGCACAGCAGGGGGAAATCAACCTAGCCAACATGTCAGCAGTCTGACTGCACTCCTTGTATGGTGCAGATAGAATCTGTCCCATCATGCCTCCTCTGCTGGGTGCTGTGGCTTAGAGCAGCCTCCCCAATAAATAAATAATTGACTGTGCAGTGGATTTATATTTTCCTTCCTTGAATGTTTACTCACATGGACCCTTTTGTAGCTTTGTCTCCCCTGGCCCAGTGCAAGGAAAGGGCCACAGGCAACTGTCTCAGCAATGATGGATTGCACTGCTTATACCTCCAGTTCTGAAGCCTTTTAGCTAGGTACTTTAGACCAATTCTTAAGACGTTGGTGCCTGAAGGACTATATTTAGACAGCTTCAGATCTGCTGGCATGGGACAAAAGCATTACCCTCAGACAAAGAAACCTGGTGACGTCAAGGCTGGTGGGAATGAAAAGGGAGAACAGAAAATAGGTTAGGGACTCAAGCAAGCAAACCTGTTTTGCGTAGTGCTGGCTCTCTGAGCTGAAACAAGGCTTGATATTTAGGATTTTTATGAGGTATTTAGGTGGCTAGATAGCAGTTGCTTATATATGCAGTACAGTTTGGGTTTCTTCTTCTTCTTGGATTCTCATTTGTTTTGTTGTTGTTGTGTGCCTTCAAGTAGTTTCAGACATATGGTGACCCTAAGGTGACCCTGTCACAGAGTTTTATTCAGAGCAAGATTTATTTAGAGAGGGTTTGCCTTTCTCTAAGGCTGAGAGTGTGTGACTTGGCCAAGGTCACCCAGTGGGTTTCTGTGCCTGAGTGGGGATTTGAATTGGAAATTTGAGCCTTGTGCTCTGTTTCTGACAGTGTCCAGTGCCAGAAACCTTGGGTTAGGGAGGTACAGCAGGATGATGGCTAGATAGCCACCATTTCATTCATTTTATTATAGTCCCAGCATTTTGAACCCTCAGAATCCTGTTAAATATTGATTTGTGAGATGTTCGTCTTATTAATAAAATGTGTTTGTTTTCAAAGCTTAAATTCACTGACATCATGAAGATGTAGTTTCTTTTTTTCTACTTTCCTTTAGTTAGTAAATCCTTATTCTTTAGGACAAGAATTGGCAACCCCTTTCAAACTGAGGACTGAATTAAATTTCAGGGAAATTCTTCAGTGCCACATTTGACTAGTAGATGACAGTGTCGTCCCTAGGGTTGGTGTCACCCGGTGCAGTAACTCATGGCGTCAGACACACACACACCCCTCCTCCCATACATCATACAAAATCCTTAGTCATTTTTGTACTAATAATTCCAATCTATCACTAGTTGTGACATTAGTAATAGTGGTGACATAAGCAACTAGCACAATTAAAATTATGTCTTTAAATTACAATATCATATATACAGCCTAAATGTTTTGACATTTAGTTTCATGTTTCATGTGGCTGAAGTGAAAATTTGGTATGATGTGATATTTTTAAAGAAACAATTAAAAGAGTAAAATGTTTAAAAATCTGAATTAAAGGTTTAAGTTAAGATTTCTAAGCATGTATTTCTGTTACTTACTCTTCAAGATTAGGGGAAAAACCGTTGATGGTTCTGTGAAGCCGCTCACTTGAAATCAGTAGCCCAAGATATGTAGTGGGAATTTCAGATGCTCTTGATCTCTGACACTTTTAAAGAAAATGAAACTATCCCTGTCTTTGCTCCAGTGTGGTAAGGAGGGGAGAACAAACCTGTGTCACTTCCCCCTTCCCAGGCCTTCTCTTTGCATGCATGCAGCCTTCAAAAGGAAGGGCCAGAGGAAGATTTGCTCCAGAGGCAGCAAAGGAAAGGGGGAGCCAGTGCTTGTGCAAGGGGGGGGGGGGAGAGGGAGACTCTGGAGCTCTCCTTAATACTAAGGTATGCTTTTCTCCAAAAGGTGATGCTCTTAAAGTCACTGTATTGTGTATTTCCTCAGCTCTTTAGGATATCAGAAATAGACTGTGTTAAAATGGAACATTTCAAACCTTTAAAAAAAACAGCAGCTTGTAAAAAAAAACCTGATCAAAAAACCCTCCTTCCCTCCATTTTTCTTCGATCACTCTCAGGCTTGCTGGCTCTCTGCTGGCATTGCCTCCTTCACCTGCTCTCATAAATCACCTGTAAACTTTTGGGCAGGGAGGCTGATAAGCTGTGGGTGGGAACAAGAACCAGCTTAAATCCACGTGTTGCTTCTCACAAAGTTCCCTTGAAAGTCCCAAAGCTCAGGGATGTGGATGAGCAGGGGAAGCAAGCAAAATAAGCCGAGCCTTTCTTTTCCAGCCCCCCCCCCCCCCGCCCATCCCCAGGATGGAAGGGGTGATTGGTCCCTGTCTGTTTATTGCCAGAGTCCTCCATCCATTCACTCTCCCACACCCCCTTCTCAGTTTGCATTTTGAGGAAGAAAAAAAAGAGGCCAAAAAGAGGCAGCGAAAGGCTTCAGAAACTGCTCTTGAAAAGCTGGAATTTATAACAACAACAACAACTAATAATAATAATAATAATAAGGATTTAGGCAGATTTTGCCTCTGTACTGTCTTTGCTCTTTTTTTCTTGTTTGCATCCCCCTCCCCATGCCTTCCCTCCAACAAAGGATTGATCCTTGAAGTGTGTGCTACCTCCTCCTCTCACTCATTCCCCCCCCCCCCCTTTGCCTACTTGTCCTGGCCATGCAAGGGCTCTTCCTACAAGCACACCTATTGCAAGTCCAATCCTGCTTCCTTGCATCTCCTTTCTCTCCAACTCAGCTCTGGCACCCTCCCCTTTCCCCCTGCCTTCCAGTGAAAGAGATGCTCTCCTTGCTCACTGAAGTGACTGTATAGAAGGAAAGTGCCTTCTTCACCCACTGAGCTACCCTTTCCCACATTCCTTGGATGTTTGAAGGGCAGTGGTGTCACACACACCTTTTAAGGTGTCACCTGGTGTAGTCTGCACACACCCCCACACCCTGCTAGGAATGCTACTGGTATATGGGGCAAGGGCAAAAGTGACGAGACCCAAAATAGTATTGCTGTTGTTGTTGTGTGCCCTCAAGTACTTTCCGACTTATGACAACCCTAAGGCAACCTTGGTCTAAAGTTCTTCCTTGACAGTAAGCTGGGAAAGCACCAAATAATTGTGCCATCCTGGGAAACCCAGAGAGCCACATTTGGCCCCTGGGCCTGACGTTCCCCACCTCTGCTTTGGTTTCCAGTAGCATCTAAGTTACATCTTGCATTATATGCTGCTCATTGATCTGTTGCTTCTAGATTTTATCTGTGTTTACAAGCTGAGTCATCTCCCTGGTGTGCCTTGCTGGGATGAAGAAGACCTCTCGTGTACATATATGTATGTTGGTAGTGGGGTGACAGAGGGTCAGAGTCATAGGGGAAGGCCTTGTACAGCTTTTGACAAAGAGTAACTTAAAATTTGACCTTAATTTTAATTAAAGCTGTGAAGAAATGACTGAGCCACAATTCTCCATCATGAATATTTATGTATGGGCACCTCAACAGCTTGGGCTGGGTATGATAAAGGAACAATGCTATACAGAAACAAGTCCTCACTACTGCCTCTTACATTTCCCTTAATAGGTTGTCTACAAACTTCAAGTTATCTTATTGTCTATTAATTTCACTAGCTACCTCATAGCCCCCAATTGCCCTGATTTGGCAGGGACAAGCCTCATTAATTCTCTGTTCCACGTTTTCAGATACTTTTAAAAGATCCAAACTTCTCTTTCCTCCTTCTCCCACTTCCCCCCTTTGTCTCCAGCTTGCTTCAGTTGTTGTAAAGGGAGTTTAAATTGCAAAAGTAATTTGGACTCAACTCATTAGTGGGGAAAGGAGGGAGCTCAGACAAAAGCAAACTACTGTAGTCTCTCCTGACTTGTGTGTTTATCCTCATTAATAACTTTTGTAGTCTTGACCACACTCTGATATTAGTTTTTTGTGGGTTTTTCGGGCTATGTGGCCATGTTCTAGAAGAGTTTCTTCCTGACGTTTTGTCAGCATCTGTGGCTGGCATCTTCAGATGCCTGCCACAGATGCTGGCAAAACATCAGGAAGAAACTCTTCTAGAACATGGCCACATAGCCCCAAAAAACCCACAAAAAACTATGGATGCCAGCCATGAAAGCCTTCGACTTCACACTCTGATATTGTTTGACCACGTGTCCCAGTTCAACCTTCCTAAGTTTTAAGATCCACAGAGGAAGAAAAGATACATCAGGAATCATAGTTGGAAGAGACCACAAGGGGCATCCAGTTCAATTCCTTGCCATGCATGAAGACATAATCAAAACACTCCTGATAGATAGTCACTTAGCAATCTCCAAACACTCCACCACACTCCGATGCGGTGGTTTCGCTGTCAAACGGCTTTTACCGTCAGGAAGTTTTTCCTAATGTTTAGATAGAAACTCTTTTCCTGGAGCAGAAGAAAACAAAATTGTTCAATCTTCAATATGACATCCCTTCAATTATTTAAACATGGCTATCATGTCACATCTTAACTGTCTCTTCCCCAGGCTAAACATACCCAGCTCCCTAAGCAACACCTCATAGGGTATGTTCCCAGACCTTTTACCAGTTTGGTCACCCTCCTCTGGACACGCTCCAGCTTGTCAATAGCCTTCTTAATTTGCGGTGTCCAGAACTGCACACAGTGTCCAGGTGAGGTCTGACCAAAGCAAAAGGGAGTAGGTACTATTACTTCCCTCTATCTAGACATTACACTCCTATTGATGCAGGCTTTAATCACATTGGCCTGTTACAGACAGCCAAAATAAAGCTGCTTCGAGTCACAGTAGAGATATGGTGTTTCAATGATGCATGCGTCCTAAGAGTCCAGAAGTCGCACCAAAGCCACACTTCAGCCCTAAGGACTGGAGCGTGGCTTTGGTGTGGCTTCTGGACTCTTAGGATGCATGCATCATTGAAACACCATACCTCCACTGTGACTCGAAGCAGCTTTATTTTGGCTGTCTGTAACAGGCCATTGGCTTTTTTAGCCGTTGTATCACACTGTTGACTCATGTTCAGTTTGTGGTCTACTAAGACTTCTAGAGCAGGAACTGACTATGGTATATATCAAAAATTAGAATAAAGCTGAAGAATACAACAAAAACAGTCATCATACTAAAATATGATCTGAACAACATATTGACAGACTTTACAGACAATGTAGGGAATAGATTTGTGCTATAAAGCATATTCGACTGAGAGCCAGAAGAACTATGGTCAGAAGGCAAGAACATAATCAAGGAAGATTCCAGAAAGACACTAATAATGGCTAAAAAGGAAAAGAGGAAACAATGGATAACAGAGAAAATGCTTCAAACAGTAAAGGAAAGAAGTGAAGCACAATGAAAGGGAGATACAGGAACGTAACCAGAAACATGAATGCAATTGTCCAATGACTAGTGTACAAGGACAAGAAAATTACTGTAATAATCAATGCAGAGAAATAGAAGACAACAACAAAAAAGAAAGTATGAGATATTCCACAAGATCCAGGAACTCAAATGAAAGTTCAAACCAAGGGCAGGGATGCTCTATGACCAAAAGAGAAACATATTACAAAATCAAGAAGAAATAAAAAGACAATGGAAGCAATACACAGAAATGAAAGAATGAATGACACATGGAATGAAGTATCATACAAAAATGAATCCCAGATTCTGTAAAGCGAGATGGAAGTTGCAATAAGAGAAGTTGGGAAAAACAAATCACTAGGAATATATCACTTTCCAATTAAACTGATGCAATCCACACAGACAGAATCAGCGCTAGTGTTAACTAAAATATATCAACAAATATGGAAAACAAAACAGTGGCCAACAGACAAAAAGGGAAACACAAGATACTGCAGCAGCTATAGACCATAGCATTAATTTCCCATGAATAAATAAAGCTCAAAATTCTGCTGCATAGACTCCAATCATATATTGAGAGAGAAATCCCTGAGGTACAAGCAAGGTTCAGGGAATGATGAGGCACAAGAGACCACATTGCAAACTTAAATCAGCAGGTGCTTTATAGATTATAGCAAAAACCTTTGACTGCATAGGCCACAAAAAGTTATGGAACACTCTGAAAGATATGGGAATGCCACTACATTTGATAGTCCTGATGAGAAATCTGTGTTTAGGACAAGAGGCCACTGTTATAAAAAAAGAATATGGAGAAACAGAATGATTCCCAACTGGCAAAGGGGTCAAACAAAGCTGCATTTTATCTCCTTATTTGTTCAACTTGTACACCGAAAATATAACAGGAAGAGCAGTTTTTGACCTAGAAGTAGGAGGAGTGAAAATAGGAGGAAGGAATATCAACAATCGAAGCTATGTGGATGACACCTTACTACTAGCAGAAAACACCATAGCCTTGGAAAAATTAGTAAGGAATGTCAAGGAAGAATGTGCACAGGCAAGTTTACTGCTGAACATAAAGAAAACAAAAATAATGGTCATGAAGAATATACAGAAATTTAACCTAGATAGTAAGGAAATCAAATTACTTAAAGATTTCATGTACTTTGATCAGAACGGGAGGCTGCAGTCAAGAAATAAGTCTAGGAATGGGAAGAGCAGCTATGAAAGAACTTAACAAACTTCTAAAGTATAAATACATACAATTGAGCACCAAAGTTAGAATCATGCAAGCCATTGTATTTCCTATCACCATGTACAGATGCAAAAACTGGACAGTAAAGAAAGTGGATAAGAAAAAAATAAACTCATCTGAGATGTGATGCTGGAGAAGAATATTGAGGATATATTTGACAGCCAAAAAGACAAACAAATTGATCCTAGAAAAGATCACGGCGGATCTTTCCCTGTAAGCCAAGATGATCAAACAGGCTATCGTATTTTGGCCACATCATGAGAAGACAAGACTCATTAGAATCATACAAAAGAAGGTAGAAGGCAGCAGAAAAAGAGGAGGACCGCACACCAGATTGCTAAATTCAATCAGAGAGGTCATGGGTCTGGTTCTGCAGGACCTAAGCAGAGCAGTTGAGGACATGGGGTCTTGGAGATGTCTCATTCACAGCGTTGCCAGGAGTTGGAGTCAGATCAAAGGCATTTAACAACAACAACAACAACGACTCCTTTCACATGTACTGTTGTCAAGCTAGCTGTCACCTCTCCTATATCTGTGCTGTTTATTTTTTTCTGCCTAAATTGAACATTTCTCCTTATTGGAATTCATTTTGTTAGTTTTGTTCCAGCTCTCTAGTCTTTTAAGGTCATTTTGAATTTTGATTCTGTCCTCTGAGGTATTAGCTACCTAATTTACTATCATCTGCAGATTTCATAAGCATGCTCCCTACTATCATCCAAGTCATTGATAAAGATATTGAATGGGCCCAGGACAAAACCTTGCGGCAAACTACTAGTCACTTTTCTCCAGGATGAAGAACCATTGGTTAGCACCCTTTGGGTTCGGCTGGTCAACCAATTACAAATCCACCTAACTCTAGCATTGTCTAGCCCACATTTTACTAGCTTTTTTGGAAGAATATCATGAGGGACCTTATGAAAGGCTGTACTGAAATCAAGATACATTGCATCCATAGCATTCCCTTTGTCTACCGAGCTTGTAACACTATTAAAAAAAGAAGAGAGAAAAGATTAATCTGGCATGACTAACAGTTTTGTTTCTGAGAAACCAATGTTGACTTTTAGTGATCATGCCATTCCTTTCTAAGTGCTTACAGATTGTCTATTATATACTCTTATTTTCTGATACTGATGTCAGGTGGTAATTATTTAGATCCTCATTTCTCCCCTTTTTGATGATGGGGGCAACATTTGCCCTCCTTCAGTCTGCTGGGACTTCTCTTGTTGTTCAGGAATTCTCAATTATTATTGTCAGTGGTACTGAAATTACTTCTGTTCTTTTAATACGTCTGGTCATTTGGTCTTGGAGGCTTGAAATCATTTAGAGTAACCAGGTATTCTTGTACTTCCTCTTTACCTATTCTGTGCTTCATTTCCACTATTGAGGAGAGGTCTCCTGTTACACAAAAGTGCCCCAATCCATCCATCCTGCTTCTCACAGTGACCATCCAGATCCTTCTGGGAAACATGACACCAGAGGCAATTGCCTCCTCCACTGTTGCTCTTCCTTCATTCTGTTTCTCCACCTCAAGAGTCCACTTAGCTGCTGAAAGCTTGCCCTCAACTGCTGAAAGCAGACATCTTCTTCATAATTTTCTCTAATCCCCTTCTAGATTATCATCTATATATTTTGTCAGTAAATTCTACGAGTTAATTCTGCCTCATGTGAAGAAATGCTTACTTTCTGTTTTTTCCTAAATCTACTGCCATTCTGGTTTTGCCAGCTGGCAAAAGTTACTTTTTGGACTACAGTTTCCAGAACTACACAGCCAATGTTGCCTGTGGATTCTTGAAATTGTAGCAAAAAAGGCTTCCTCCCCTCAGTCTGGCACAGAGACCTCTTTTACATTCTCCATGGCAGCTAAGCCTCTGCCATGTAGATTCAACCCTGCCCTCCTCAAAGAATAAGGATTTCTCAGGGGTAGCATGCTATCCCTAGAAATTTGTTTTGTTTCTTAAAGAGACATTACAACCTTTTCTGTTTGACAGGTAATTTAATGGCTTGGTGGGTGGATGCATTTATATATCTGCTTTAGTCTATTGTTTATACTTGGTATTTGCTAATAGGCTTATTATCCTGTTAGCTGTGGTGAATTTCCTTCTAGAGTTGGGAAAGCAAATTGCAAAGTATACTATAAATGAATGAGTCAAAAAATAAGAAATACATACCTCTAGGTAACAGTTTCTATGGGTTGTCTTCCCTAAGGCACATTCCTTTATACTCCAGGTGGGCAACTGCAGAAAGCTAGGGGGCTGTATTAGTCCCTTAGGAGAGCTTGGAGGGCTGCACCTGCTAAGAAAAAATAATAGATTTTAGCCTCCAAATGTCTCTATGGGTAATGGGGACATTTTCCACCATATTTTGGGTTTCAAAACAGGCATCTCCTGGGCATAAATTGGCCAAGCACCTCCCACCCCAAGCACACACACACACACACACACACACTGTGGTAGAAATGCACCCCGTGCCCCCCTAGTGGGCATTTTGGAACATTTGGGCAAAAAACAACAGCAAAAAACAAACACAACCTTATTTGAAAATTTTTGCAAAAATTGCTTTTGACCTGGGGGGGGGGGGTGTCCAAGGGGCCTCCACACGTAGTAGAAATGCCCTTCATGGATCCTAGCGTGCATGTGAGAGAATTCTGGAAGAAAAAAAAAGAGTCTTTTTGATTTTTCTGCAGCCCTTGGTTTGCATTTTGCCCACACCTGCTTTAGACAAAAGTCAAAAAACCTCAGCAGTCTTTTACTCATATGGTAACCACTATAAGATTACTTCTAAAGACTATAGCAACTCATGAACAGAGTTGTGGGTGAGAGGTGTATTCTAAGAAGATGGGAAAGGCTCACAACACACCCAGTCCACAAATAGCTCTTTTCTAGTAGGATGTTCCAGAGCCATGTTCACTTGCCCTGTTTATGAATTTAATAGAATTATAGTAGTCCTGAAATTATGTTTCTGAGCTGGGATACTAACTGGAGTATCCATGACTTTATAAAACAACTAAACTATCCTCAAAACTCTTGAGTATACTTACTTATTTATTTTAAACTCTTCTTTAATCTCTCTCTCTCCCTCAAAAAAAAGACAATAGCGGTTGATAACGATAGCATGGATAAATCAAGTGCTTTTGAATGTTTGAAACAGATTAGTTTAACAGGAAGACAACTTTTAAAAGTGGGTGAAACAAATCAATAAATAGGGGAAATTTCAGAGTAAGTTCTCTTGCAATGTCAAACTCATAGATTATTCCTAGTCCTGTGGGGGCAGGAAAAGCCAACTTTTTCTAGGAGCCATTTTATTCTTCGGAACCCAGAAACATAATTTCATGATTAGGCTCCACAATGAGGCTGGTACCTCATAGTAGATGAGGACATCCCAGTTATGGATTGTGTCTTGATCAAGCAAGGCTTCTGTGCCATTAAATGGGTCTCTATGGTGGGTTACAAACTGCCGCTTTGCGGCGGTCTCCCGGCGCTGCTGTTTGCTCCGCGAGGGAGCCGCAGCAGCCAAACCACACGACTCCCTCGCAGAGCAAAAAAGAAGTTCCAAAATGGAGCTTCTTCCTGCGGCACGGTTATGACGCCGCGAGGCACCAATGGCGCACTCACGACATCATAAGCGCTGCGCGATGTGCGGATGCACAGCGTCCACTACGTCAATATGGCAGCCCCCATGTGGAAGGGGCGCCATCATATTGTACGTATTGACTACATATTAGGGTTAGGGGGTGCAGAAGCACCACCCCTTCCTAACCCTAATACGTATTCAATATGTATTTTTGGGCGGTTTGTAACCCGCCTATGTTTTGACCTTTGAACATAGTTTTGTCAACAAGTAGGCAGTATGTTTTAAAAAAGAAGATTGACCTATAACTAATTTTTAGTTTCAGCTAGAGTAATTCCATTGACTCAACTGCTGAATAGTAAACCAATGTTTAGATATATTGCACTGATTCAGTGAGCCTACTCTAGTTGGGATAAGCAATACGATGTTAAAATTTGATAGGGCCAGTAGCCCCCCAGCCCCAATAAAATTGCACACCCTCCAACATTTTACATATGAAAATTGGGACATGTGTGTCCAAACAACATCAGACTGTGGTCATGATGGCAAAAGTTATTAATGAGGAAGAAGACACAAGCTAGAAGAGACTGCAGCAGTTTGCTTTTGCTTAACCATACTGGGAAGGGCAAGATTCTACTCCCTCTTCTCCCTCCCTGCTGAGCTTATTGAGTGCAAAGTACTTTTGGACTTCAAATTTAGTTTGCAGCAACTGGTATAAGCTGGAGATGAAAAGGAAAGTGGAAGGAGGAGAGAGAAACTGGCACATTTTAAAAGCAACTGAAAAAGAGAAATGACCAAAGACTAATTGGGGCTGTCACTGCTAAATTGGGACAGTTGGAAGGTATGAAACTGCTTCATGAGCCCTGTTTGATTTGCAGGCCACCAGCTTCTCTTTCCTTCTCTGAGTGTATATGTACACACTGAGCATTTTAGATTGTTAAAAAGACTTTCAAATTGATTTTACTTTTATATTTTTTGCTAGCCTTCTTCTAGTGTCAGTAGTGCAGTATCCCATCTCGATATAATGCTAGTGGCACTGATAATTATTATTCACATGTTGGTAGTCTGTCATATTTACTAGTTTAAGGAGCAAAAATGATAATACACAAAAACACACAAAAGTCATTAGACTGTATGGAAGCTGATGTTTGGAATCTTTAGGAAAGGGCCAGCTTCAGTCAAGAGAAGGTTTTATTAGAATGCACTGTATTGTTTGCTAAAAAGGAAAGATGGGTCTACTACTAATTAGTTTTTTTTGTTTTTGTTTTCTTTGTTAAACATTTCTGGCTTGTACATTGTAAGATCACAGAACATGCAATTAAAACAATATAAACAGTTTAGAACAATTCCAGATAATAACAACAGAATAATCTATCTACAGCGCTATATAAATAAAGCATAATATTAAATTAAATAGGATAAAAGCATATTAAATAAATCACCAGGTTGAAACACTAAAGAAGGGTGAAACAGTGAAAACTGTGTAACATGTACACTTAAAAAAATAATAAGATTTAAAAAGTAATAAGATTAAGGAGCCCTGGTGGCACAGTGGTTAAATGACGGGACTGCAACCACAAGGTTGTGAGTTGAATCCCAGGCAGGCTCCGAGATCCACTCAATCTTGCATCCTTTCGTAGGTCAGCAAATTGAGTACCCAGCTTCTTGGGGGCAATTGGCTTACACATTATAAACTGCTTGGGGAGTGCTAGTTTGCTGAAAAGCGGTATAGAAATGTACTTGCTATTTCTATTCCTATAAAATTAGACCCCAAAGTTGCAGGGGGTCTGACTTCTTCTCCTGTTCCCTTATCTGTTGGAGTTCCCCAGGGCTCTGTTCTGGGTCCCCTTCTGTTTTCTCTCTACACACTGTCCTTAGGAAAACTCATCAGCTCTTTTGGTTTTTCCTACCATCTGTATGCCGATGACACCCAGCTGTATCTTTCTGCCCCTGACCTTTCTCCAAGACTTGAACAGCAACTCTCGTCTTGCCTTACAGCTGTCTCACAGAGGATGCGCCATCGGCGTTTGAAGCTCAACATGTCCAAGACGGAGCTTCTTGTCTTTCCTCCTAAGCCCAACCTTCAACACTCCTTTTCTGTCTCTGTGGACAACATTTCCATTCAACCAGTCCAGCAAGCCCGCAGTCTTGGCTTTATCTTTGACTCTTCTCTGTCGTGTATCCCTCAGATCCAGACCACAGCCAAGGCTTGTAGATTCTTTTTGTACAATATTGCCAAAATCCGACCATATCTCTCCACCTCTACTGCCAAGATCCTGGTCCATGCCCTAGTGATCTCACGACTTGATTACTGTAATGTCCTCCTGGCTGGGCTTCCTTTTTCTCACCTCCGTCCTTTAATCTCTGTCCAGCATTCAACTGCACGCATTATCACTTCCACCCACCGCTCTGACCACATCTCTCCTGTGTTGGCATCCCTTCACTGGCTCCCTCTCCCTTTCCGCATTCAGTATAAGCTCCTGCTGTCGACATTCAAAGCCCTCCATGGACTGGCCCCTCCTTACTTATCAGACCTTCTTTCTCCTCACCTTCCCACCAGGGCCCTCCGTTCTGGTAGTCAAGGGTTCCTGTCCCAGCCCAGGATTTCCTCTGCCCCATCCTGGATTCGCCCCTTTTCACTTGCTGCCCCTCACTCCTGGAACCTTCTTCCTCCACAAGCAAGAGCCATCACTTCTTTAACCAGCTTCAAAACGGAGTTGAAAACCATCCTATTCAGAGAAGCCTTCCCAGGCATCGCATAATTGTCGCTTACTATCTGATGTTCTGTTGTTGGCTGTTTATTGATCCATTTCCTGTATTGCTATGTACTGTATATGTATTCTCCTACTTGTAAGTATGTATTTTCCCTGGATAATGATTAACCTTCCATTTTGAAGCCAAGCCCTCCCTTCAGTCCATCTGCCTTGGTCCAGGCCTCAGAGGTTGAGAGGAACTGCTGGACCTCTTACCCTTTCCCGTCACCACTCCCTTCTCCTTCTGTGTCATGTCTTTTTAGATTGTAAGCCTGAGGGCAGGGAACCGTCTAACTAAAAAGATTGCATGTACAGCGCTGTGTAAATTTACAGCGCTTCATAAATAAAGGTTAATAATAATAATAATAATAACAAAGACTGTAATAAAAAGCCATGTTTTTAACTTGGTGCATAAAAGAGGCAAATGTTGCTGTCAACTGGACCTTAAAAAGAACATTCTGTAAATGGAGCACCACAGCAGAGAAGACCCTTTTCCATGCCCCTGTGTGATGTGCCATTCCCACTTGTGGAACACAGAGCAGAACAGCATATCTTAATTCTCTGGCAAGTGCATATGGGAAGAACTACCAATGGAGTCACCAGGGGGTGCGACCTGCACTCGATGACACCTCAGAAGAGGGGTGAGCATTCTCCCCTTTACAGAATGCTGTGGTTTCAGAAATTCTTAAGAAATAAATAAAAAGTGGCATCACTGATGCTAAGAACTCTGTATCCCCCCCCCACTACTGCTGTCATTATTTTATTTTTCAGATAAGAAAATGGGCACACCACTACAGCAATGATAATAGGTTATTGTAACTATATGAAAGTGTTCACAAGGTGCTGTAGCTTTCATCCTGCATTTTCCTTGCAAGTGGTACAATATTTGGGGATTGTATTTTGTAATTTTTAATTGTTTTGTTGCTTTCCATTCTGGGAATTGAGTTATATATGTTCCGAAAGAAATAACAATCCTGTTTTCCTGCTTTCTTTCTACACTTTTCTCTTGCCCCCACCCTCTAGGTACTGACCAATTTATTTGAAAAATGCATTTTGACTGGCGTGCAATATCAAATACTGCTTTGTATTGTTCTGGTTGTGTACCCAAACTTCAATCACTAGTATTTTAAGAGGTCAGAAAGTGAGAGAGAGAGGACTAGAGTGCTGTGGTGGAGGTGCCTGTGATGCCTACTACTAGTTTTAGTGTTAGAGTCCATATCATACTACAGACAGCATTTTCAGTACATCCACTGACACTTGGTCTACCCTTGCCATTTTACATGTGTTCTAGAACATCCAAAAGGGCCACCACAATGACTCAGCAGAGAAGATGCTAGGGAGGAAGGCTTGGGGAGGAGATATCTAGAAATGCCACCATTACTGTGGCTATTTTCTGTTTGCCTCATTGTAAAAAAAAAAGGGGGGGGTAGGCTGGTGTACATACATCTAGAAACAACTAATGTGTAATGTCTTCTCTATTACCATTGTAGCAAGTATGGCAAATGTGTGGCCCTCCACATGTTGCTGGACTGAAGCTTTCATAATCCCCCAACACTGACTGTGCCAGCCACAAGTGCTGAATGTTGCGGCCCAACACCATCTGGAGGGCTGCAGATTTTCCAGGACTATTATAAAGCATTGTGCTGCTTAAAGCCCCACTGCGTATAATGGGGGCTTATTTCTAGGCAGGTAGATACAGGATTGCAGTCCAGATCTCTCTCCATGCCAGTTATGCCTGAGTGTTAAGTTATTTATTGCGGTGGCCTCATTGCCAGATTTGTAGTGGCACAGAAAAGATTTTCTTTATAGCCAAAGGAAGCTTCTGCCCATGGAGTGCTGGTTTGCCATATGGAGCCAGAGCACACTGATTCAACATTAGCTGAAGTGAGCTCTGAATCCAGACCACTGGAATTAACTGACATTTTTATTCTAGTATAAGAGAGGCAAGTCCTATTTTAACAAGTGAAGTGTCAATTTGGCTGCTTACGCAGATGTGTCAGCATAATGCTCATCACAGCATATGAACTTTGCTGTTCTCGGTCTCATGCCTAAGTGCACAGGGGTGCGCACCTGTATGATTAAACTCCCATGACTTTACCCTTGCACATTCCCATGCTTTCATGCATACGATGACTTCTGCATAGGCATCTGCACTTGTCCTACATAAATATTCCATACCATTTCCTCCAAGCAGTCTTATAGCTATTTTGTTGCACTGGAACTCTAGCATTCTCCTCTCCCTCCTCCCTAGTTTTGCTGGTTGCCAATTTTGCTATACGCATACTGGTGTAAAGCAGAAGAAGCCCATCCTGACCTGATTTTTATACCAAGCAAGGCACCTGGGGGGGGGGGGGGATGTTTCCATGTTCTTGCTTTTCAATAGACAGATCTGAGCTTGCCCCAGAGAACTGACATCCATCTAATTTGCCAGGGTGTGGACTGCTAAGAGATGTCATTTGTATGCCGCTTTCCTTACCCCATCAAGCTCTCTCTCTCTCTCTCTCTCTCTCTCTCTGTGTGTGTGTGTGTGTGTGTGTGTGTGTGTGTGTGCGTGCGCATCTCTTTCTCTCCCTGTAGAAACCCAACTGGGTTTGGTTGGGCTGTAGCCCCTGCTATTGGTTCTAGGCCATCATGTGCCAAGCCTGGCTGAAGCTTTGGGATGCTCTGTGCTTGCATTAAATCGATCCACTGCTGCACATTAGAGCTCAACCTGCCAGTGAATCAGACCTTTTCTTTCTTTCTTTCTTTCTTTTTTCATTTCTCTCCCTGCCTGCCTGCCTCCCTCCCTAACACCAGTCTTATTTTAGCCTACCCAAGAGGAGGAGGAAGAGGAGGAGGAGGAGGAGGAGGAGGAGGAGGAATACAGGGCAAGAAAAAATACTAGACATTGCAGCAACCAGGGAACCCTTATGAGTAGATGGTGGATGGCAACTACTTCTCTTGTTTCTTTCATTTTTTGGATTTTACAGGATTTCTTTGCTGCATTCAACTCCAAGATGAGGCAAAACTGACACACAGGCGTTTTCTCTCTCTCTCTCTTTCACACACACATACACACACAAGCAAACACTCATACACGCAACTGCATCAGGGAAAAAAAAGACAGAAAGACCACTGGACAGCAAGAGGGGGAAACATCCTACAGCTTCTGCAGCTTAACCCGATCTCCCTCCAGACCTTGGACAGTGCTGAAGACGGCAGGATGAAGCGACAGTGAAAACAGACCTTGGGAGGGGGGATTTTGTTTTGATTTTAGGGTGGTTTTGTGTGTGTGTGGAGGGGAGTCTTTGTGGGTTATTTTCTCTGCCTTTGTTGGAGGGGGGGGGTAAATTTCTCATTGCTTTTTTCTCCTCACCAGTGCAGTATTTTATTTCTTTATTTGTCAAATGGGGGAGTATGTCCTGATTTCATAAATCTTACAGATTTTTTAAAAAAATACCCCCCCCCCACTTGGGACTGCAAACATTTGCCAAGCTGCCCAGCACACAGGAAGCTTACATTTTCTTCACCAAATTGCTTTGCAAATACCTAGACAGAGAGCTTCATTTTGATGGCGTCTTTTCCCCCCTTTTTAATTCAATTTCTTTCCCTTCTGGCTTTGAGACGAGAGGCAGGAGCAAGGAATTGGTGCATTCAATTTCTTTAATTGCATTTTTTTTTCTCCCTTGATGGGGAGGAGGTGCTGTCTTCGGTCTGTTTAACCGTCATTTCTCCCTCAGTGGCAATGCATTTTTCATTATTTTTTTCTTTAGAAAATGAAACATTTTTAATGGATGGTGCATTGAATCTTTTTCATTGCAATTAGTTTTAAGGGAAGTTTGGTGCATTGGTCTTTTGTTTTTGTTTTTTGCCCCCTAACTGCAACCCACAATTTTGGGGGGATTTTTTCTTCTTCTTCTTGTGGGGGTCAATTCCCCCCCTCACATTTGCAGCCTTAGAGGGTGGGGGGCTTTCTTCTTCATTTCCACCTTGCAAGGGGAGGTGAGAGTGACCATGTCCAGGATCTCTGCTGCTTTTCCCAGCCGTGCTCCAGCCTGAGTGCCCCCTCCCTCTGCTGCAAGCTCCCCTCGCAGCATCCTACAGCAGCCGATGGGATGTGATGAGCTCCTTCTCCTCCTCCTCCTCCTCCTCCTCCTCCTCCTCCTTCTTCTTCTCTCCGGCAGCATCCTCAGCAGCATAACCCCCGGCCCTTTGCTCTTTGCAGGATGGCTCGGTTTGGCGATGAGGTGCCAGCCCGCTATGGGGCAGGAGGTTCAGGGGGAGCTGGCTCAGGAGCGGCAGGTGGCGGAGGTGGCCGGGGTGCTGGGGGTGTCCGACAAGGTGGGCCCCCGGGGGCCCAGAGGATATACAAACAGTCAATGGCCCAACGAGCCCGCACCATGGCCCTCTACAACCCCATTCCTGTACGGCAGAACTGCCTGACTGTCAACCGCTCCCTCTTCCTCTTCAGCGAGGACAACGTGGTGAGGAAATACGCCAAAAAGATCACCGAATGGCCATATCCTTTTTGTGGTGTGTGTTTGTGTATATTGTGTGTGTGTGGGTTTGGTGTCTCATCCCAGTACCAGCACTTAGGCCGTGGCAGTAAGAGCTTAAACCTGAGAAAGGACAATGCCCAAGCCTGTGTCCTACTTTAGTTCCTGCATGCCTGGTCCATGTCCAAACCCCCTACCCATGGACCCCACCCTAGGCACCACTCCTCGCTATCTCTGTGCCATTTGTTGATTTAGCACATCTGTTTCAGTTCTGCATGTGTTTCCCACCTAGCCATCTTATCTCTGCCTGGACACATTTTACATCAAGCCATGAGTCAATGACATGGATGCAGCAACACCTGGCACTACCTGGCTCTGTGATTGATTGCATCCCTGCTCTGAACCATGGAGCATAATGCCTTACTGATGTACCCCAATCCTTCCCTTTTGCTACATGTATTCCAGCTTGTCTTACCACACTTGATTTTTTTTCTTTTTTTTTTTCTTTTTTTTTTTTTTTTTTGCCTCTTTCTACATGCATATTTTCCCTATGCAGAGGTTAGCAGCCTCTCACTAATCCAAATATCTTCTGCTGGCTCTGTACTTTTCTCCCCCCCCCCCACTGCATCCCCTGCTTTATCCATTAGGGACCTGTCTCTCCAGCCAGCTTTCTTTCATCCATGCAAGGGGTGGAGAGGGGGGCAGAGAGGAGGCCATGGCAGGACTGATAGCATCAGTTTTCATTTCCTGTAGCTCAGGGTTTTGGAGACAGTCTTTGTTAGCCAAGCTCTAATTTCCCCTCCTTCAGACACAGGCTCACAGGCCTTGGATCTTCATGTTCTTTCTGGACACTCATCAAGCCATTAGCCTCATTCCCAGAGGTAAAAGGGAAAGCTTCTCCCACTCCACCCCCAGCACTGTCCCTAGCTAGTTGCACAGAGGGGCCTTATTAACCAGAAATTGTCAAGCCGTATTGGCTCAGTGACCAACTCATCCTGGTATCTAGAAGATATATGATGAAGAGGGAGCAGCCTAATGGAGGCCCCAGGAGTACAGCCTTTAGTGAAGGAGAAATCAAGAGGAGGGGAGAGAGGAATGTGAGCCTGATTTTGAAATATTCCCCACAGAGTAAATTAATATTGTCTCCACCTCTCTCTCACACACTTACAGTGATATTTGTCCCAGTTAGATGATGTCCCTCTTCACTTGTAGGCTTGTAATCCTAGATCAGATGAGTCTGAAAACTTAGGAACCCTGATGTGTCTAGATATCACAGTATTTTGAGAGCAGCATGATGGGAATAGGTGTATATGTGTTTGTGTGAAATTACAAGTTTCGTTGTCCTGCTTGGTTTTATATGGGTGGGTGGGTGAGATGTGGGTTCTTCTCAGAGCTGCTGGTTTCCTCTGCTGGTGGGGAAAAAAAGAATGTAAGGTCTGCATCCATCACTTCAACTCGGTATGTAATCTTCTTGCTTTCTGTTGTAATTGTGAGTATTTCTACCTTGTGTTATGTAAAGAAATCACAAATGACTGGATATAAAACTATGTTACCATTTTGGGTGATGTAGATTATAAAATCCTCTCAGATGATGATAAAAGTTCTAAGTGTCTACTGAGATTCAGAATAGGGTTTGGAAGCAAAATGTCTTCTTCTGTCCAGAAAAAGTAATTGCTGTTCTGAAATGTGCTGAAATCTTCATCTTCAAGTGCAGGGCTTTGAAATGTGGGGCCCTGACTGCAGTGAAACACTGTATTCTGGAATGGGGACGCTGAGCATGTGCATGGGAAAACCTTTCTAAAGTGAATTGTGTTGGCCACAGCTAGCTTTAAAAGAGAATAGATCTTAATGTTTGTGCAGTTATTGACAGTTTAAGGGAGGAAATGTACATTTTGTTTATATGATGGTTAAGTTAGAACAAGTCACTTGAAAACTACATGTTAATGCAAATCGGTCAGATTATACTGCTGGTTCTTTCCCTGTCATACAAAAGAGACTTGCAAATGCCATTTTTATATTAAAAAATTGCAAATGGTCAAGCTAGCTGTTCACCCTTAGAAAGATAGATTACTGAGCATGTGCACTGCAGATCTTTGATGCTAATAAAAGATGGGGGAAAATGTAGGGTGGATGGGTGGAGACAGATGTGTGATAGAGAAAAGATCTTTTAAATTCCTTTCCATGCACTTCAGCTGATTATAGATCCTGAGAATTTGTTGAGGAATAAAGTCAATGTCAAGGGATATTGTTTATCATAGATTTGCCAAGTTCCTTTTTTCTTGGAGAGAATAATGCAATAAAATTTGGGGGTTGATAGAGATGAGAGCCAGTTTGATTCTGTGGATACCTTGTGATACCAAACTGACAATCTCAGCTCAGTCACAGCTGTACTCATTTATTTTAACTAAAATACCATGTTTTTGTGCTCTGATTTTCATCTGGAAAATGGAAGTAATAACAAGCAGTTCCATAGGAGGAGATTGTTGTGAGGATAAATAAGTTAAGAATCGTAATGCCATTTTTACAATACAGATAGACAATAAACAGTGGCTACAATTTTTGAGCCTTGTGGGCATGGAACAGACCAGAGCTCCACAAGCATACACAGCTTTCCTGCCATACTACCATAGCCTTTGGTGAAGCTGTGTATCCTGCCTACACACACAAGGCTGTCTAATCAAATCATAAAACATCCAGAGGTAGCCATGTTGGCCATATAGCAAATCCAATAACATCAGAAATCCACCAAACAGTGATACCTTTATTGAGCCAACCAAAATGCACAATATACATGTTGCAAGCTTTCAATAACACCAAAAATCCACCAAACAGTGATACCTTTATTGAACCAACCAAAATGCACAATATACATGTTGCAAGCTTTCAAAGCTGCACTGGCTTCTTCTTCAGGCAAGATGTTAAAAAACATACACGAGAAAAAAAATTGAAGATGTTAATCATCTTTCGTTCCCCCCCTCCCCGCCATAAAGTTTTTAACACCTTGCCTGATGAAGAAGCCACTGGAGCTTCAAAAGCCTGCAACATGTATGTTATGCATTTTGGCTGGCCCAATAAAAATATCACTGTTTGGTGGATTATCAGATCATAGCCATTGTTAATAGAAATCACAGCTACCATCTATAGTACATCTGATAGCCCAGCATTCCCAAAATCCTTTCTCTTCGTTCCTTCCCTGCTTCTCAGTGTTCGGTCGTTCTTTCCCAGAAATCCACCACACTCTGGCATTGGAGCTGTTAATATGAGCCCAAACTAACACACACACACACACACACACACACACACACACACTTTCATGAAGCAAAAGAAATGTGTGAAGAAGCTTCCATTTAAGTAATCACATGGTGTTTGGAGTAATTCATTTTCCTGCCATCTCTGCATCCTTTCTTGGTTGATAGATTTCTAACAAAACGTGGGGGCCAAAGCTGTGCTGATGAATGGGTACAGTTACCTAGCTAGGAAATAACTCAGTTCTAAATGACTTATTTTAAGTCTCTGGACCACACTAAATGGGCTACAAACTGAGACACAGAGTGGGAAGAGGGAAATCCTATTTCTCTCTCCAGAAGCAGGGCTTACCAGAGATATGTAGTCTCCCAATCAGAATGGCAGCAGTTCTGCCATTGCGGTGTTTTGGGGGGGGGGGGCATAACCACTTGTACACTGCTTGGCTCCTTCTGGTGCATAGCAATATCCTGAATCCCCATCTTCTTGAAAGCAGATCCAGGATTGCAAAGCAGCACCCATCATGTTTGACAGTCTGCCTCCCCATTCTCAATTCCTCTCTGCAAAATTGGGTCTTGGGTTTGTTTGCAATATAGGATAATTTATTATTTGACTTGCATATTTTATAGCTCAGTTTGCAAAATAATTCTCAAAGCAGCTTACCCAAAATAAAATGTAGTCACAATAAAAACATACTAAATATATTCAAATGTAATACAACAAAGCAGCTTGAAATGCTACCAAAAAACAACAACAACAACCCAACCCTGCAGAAATCAATCATAAAATGCCCTTCTAAGAGGAAAGATTCTGAAAAGCCATTCAAACTGTGACATGGGGGTTTAGCATATCTCTCCAGGCCCTTGTTTTATGTTTTCTGCTTATTGTCTCTGGACAGGGAGAAATGTATTGTATGTGTGTGGGCAAGAGAGAGAGAGAGAGAATGAGAATAGTGGGGCAGAAACAGAGGAAAGAGCACTAAGTATATCTGTGGCCTCATCTAATCTAGAACAATAGAAGCATAGAGTTGGAAGGGGTCCCATGGGCCACCAACTCCAGCCCCCTGCTCAATGCGGGATCTCCACCTAAAGCATCCCCAGCAGGTAGCTGTCCAGCCTCTCTTTTTCTTATATATAAATATATATTTTTTATTTTTCCACAGAGCATACAACAACAGACCATATACAAAGTGTATACCAATATGACCCCCCCCAAAACACTACTTCCCCAAATACCTACAATCTAAAATTGACACCCTCCCTCCAAGCTGAATATGAATTCCTTCATTTTCACTTGATATACATTTACACTTCTGCCTAATAAACTAAGTTAAATACAGCTCAGTATTCAAATCCCACAAGCATATTTATCCCTTCATTTTTTTAGAAATGAGATAAATGGTTCCTAGTCATTCAAAAAGTTGCCCTGAGGTTTTTTTTTCCCCAGCAAGACAGACAACTTGTCCATTCCAGCCATTTTTATGGGCTTATATATCCATTCATTCTTAGATGGAATCTCTGAATTCTTCCAGTTTTTCACATCTAGCTACCAAAATCATGTAGTGAAAGTTTTTATCATTCAAATTTTTAACCTGCTCATTTGGCAATCCCAGTAAAAACAACTCTGGTACTAATTTAATTTTAAACGCCTCTAGCATCAATAACTGTATCTGTTTCCAAATTTTTAAAGCATTATCGCAAAACCATCACATGTGATAAAAAGATCCTTCATGTGTGTCACACTTCCAATAAACATTCTTTATCCCTTTATATATTTTGGATACCTTACTGGGGTCAGACACCACCTGTACACCAGCCTCTTTTTGAAGATGTCCAGAGAAGGTGACTCCACTAGTTCTCTAATTGGTCCCATTGCCAAACTGCTTTTACTATCAAGAAGTTCCTTCCAATATTCAATCAAAATATACTTGCATCTAACTTCAGACTATTATTTATTTATTTATTTATTTAGGTATTTATATCCCGCCCTTCAGCCCTAATGGCTCTCTAATTAGACCTGGTCCTACTCTCTAGGGCAGCAAAGACTAAATCTGCTCCTACTGTCTGGGATAGCACTTGAGGTATTTAAATAGTACAATCATGTCACTCCTCAGTCTTCCCTTCACTAAACTCCTTCAACCTTTCCTCACATGTTTTGTTCTCCGTACTTTTTATCATCTTTGTTGCCCTTCTCTGAACCTGCCCCTATATCCTTCTTTAAACATGGTGCCCAGAGCTGAACACAGGACTCCAAATAAGGCCTGACCAGCACAGAATATACCAGAATTATTACTTTCCTTGACTTGGAAATTATGCTTCTAATAATGGAGGCTAATATAGCATTCACCTTCTTTGCTGCAGCCTCACAGTACTGGCTCATGTTCAACTTATGATCAGCAATAATTCCAAAGTCTTTTTTGCATGTAGCATTGCTGAGCCATGTATCCCCCAGCCTATATGTGTGCATTTGGTTTTTGTGGCCTAAATGTAGAATTTTGCATTTGTATCTACTGATTTTCTCATTTATCTAGGTCCTTTCAAATTCTGTTTCTATCTTCCAGTGTGTTAGCCACCCCCACCTCCCCCACTTTGAAGTAACAGGATGGAGCCTGGTTTGAAAAAAGGCTCCAACCTTTGCCTTTTGTTGTTAGTGGTGTGTATCTTCAAGTCATTTCGAACCTATAGGGCCCGAACAGAGAGGCCAAAATAAAGCTGCTTCAGGTCACTTTGGAGGTATGCTGTTTAAATGATGCATGCATCCTAAGAGGCTGGAAGCTGCACCAAAGCCACACTCCAGTCCTAAGGATTGGAGCGCAGCTTTGGCACAGCTTCTGGCCTCTTACGATGCGTGTGTCATTTAAACAGCATACTTCCAAAGAAATGTGAAGCAACTTTATTTTGGCCTGTCTGTTCAGGCCCTATGTTGCCCTAAGGCAAGCCTATCATAGGGTTTTCTTGGTAAGTTTCTTCAGAGGGGGTTTGCCAAGCTCACCCAGTGGGTTTACATAGCCAAGCTGGGATTTGAACCCAGGTCTCCCAGTATCCTCCTAGTCCTGTGCTCTGGCCTTTAAAGATGGTAAAGGGCCTTGTTAAGGGATGATGGAAAGTTGATGGAGAGATAGGGGAGAAAGTACATTAAAGATGAATGAACAAAGAACTAGAAGTCGCTGTTTTGCCTCAAGCTTCCACAGTGGTCTCTAGCAAATTACGAATAATTGGCATGTGAATTTTAAGCTTTATGTTCAGACCATAATGTGTTTAAATTGGGTGATCTAGTGTAAGAACTTTTTCTTATAGAACAGCATATAAGCATCATGGATAGATAGATAAACAAGCAGGCAGGCTGGTAATGGTGGGGTGAGGCGACAGAGGCTGAGTAATGACTGAAGGGCAGTAACATATATGGTCAGGTAAGATGGATACACTGGTTTGTTAAAGAGTTGAGACTGTATCTGTGTTTTTTACACATTTTGTATGAGGTATAGCAGAGTGATTGGATTTGTTGTTAAACCATCTGGAGATCCAAAAGTTTCCCTAACTCTGATATGATATGATTTGGGGTTCTCTCAAAATGTTCTACCCAAGTTTAGAAAACTTGCATATGAATTTCCAGGTGTAAGTGGAATTAGCAATTGGATGGAAAAGAATATTTATTTCTCCTATGTGTTTTAAACTGAGACATTCTCATTCATAGAGGATAAAAAGGAAGAAAGCAATGTTTCCTGCTTTATTAGAAGCTGAAGCAAAGTAGAGCAAATCTGTGGCTTCTGGTAGCTTCCCTTCTTCTAGGAAGCCAGAGACTGCTTCATTTCTGGGGACGTGGCAGCCTGAATGGATATTTCATCTCCCCAGCAACCACCTGTGTCATTTGTGTGATCTTACATTGTGTAAAAATGCATGATCCAATCATTTTGCAAGATGAGTTAGGTGGCTTTGGGAAAAGCCACAATGGGCCAAAAATGAGAGCCCTGTCAAGGTTCCTCTTTGACCTCCTCTAAAGAGGATGGAGGAGTTATATCCTGTGGTAATCCTTGGCAGGTGAAGGGGGATGCTCTGATGTTCTTAAGAGAGAAAGTGTGAATGAAGGATTTGTGAATGACACATGCTTCTCATCTCCTCTTTCTAGGAGGTAGATGTATCTCGTAGGGGAAGCGACATATACTCCCCACACTATCCCCTGTGTGTGTGTGTGGGGGGGGGGGAGTTGATAAATGCATAAATGTCCATTTCCCTAAAAAGGATTAATACATCTACACACATCCATGTATAAGATTAAGGAAAACAAAGTGTAAGTCATTCTCATTCCCTCTTATACATCCTCTGTAGAACCCAGTATTTCATGTATCCTGTATGTTTGGGAAACATAGTACACTTCAGCTAAACAATGGACCAAAAATGGACTAAATCTACAGCG
>NC_056523.1:123557327-123582609 GCF_019175285.1 Sceloporus undulatus | reverse complement strand
AGATAGATAGATAGATAGATAGATAGATAGATAGATAGATAGATAGATAGATTAATAATAAACTGGAGATTGTAGAAGGTTCTCGGGCTTTGATTTATAAGGGACAGGTTAAAAACAAATCAGAATTTGTGTGTAGTGCACCAGGCTTAAGAACAATGGAAATAAATGGCAAATCCTGGGTCATTCCAAGTGGCAAATTGAGTCATGTATCTGGTTTGGAAAAATTGAATCAGTTCTTTATGCTGCTATTAGCACTTTATCCCCCCCCCCCAAATGCAGTTTATGTAACAGTATTAAAATGAGGTTGTAAGTGTAGTATTGAACTGACATTAAATACACTCAGTGGATACAATACACTACTGTTAAATGGATGCACATTAAAAAAAACATAACGTGGTAGCTACCTGTTTTATTGGTGGATATGACTTATGGTGAAGTCATATTGATGATAATCAGTGAAGTTTGATCTGATTTTGCCCTTTTGCCCTTCTGACTTTTGTTCCAATAGTTGTACTGTTTTGATCATACTATTATCTCAGTATTTATATATATATTTATTTTATTTTATACTGGTCAATGATTGAATAAACTATTGATTGATTGACTTAGGGTGTGAATTGTTTTTGTAGTGTGGTTATAAAAACAGTGTATGTTATGGCCCAAGGTTAGTAAATAGCATTTGAAAATATTGATGTGCTTTCTGCATTGTGGCCCACCCACTCACTACCCATTCAGTGTAATGGAATGTTTACCAAATCAGATCCTGCAAAACTACTGAAATGTAAGGTTTCAGCTTCTAGAGTAATATAACCCTCTGCATGTAAATGTAAAAGGAAGAATATCTGATTACCTTAAATCTTCAGGCTAAGGGCTGCTGCTGGTGGTGAGAGCACAACATCAACCTTGACCAGAATTTTGTCAGCTCCATAGCAGTGATGCTGGAGGGTGGTCATGGGCGATCTTTAGAAACTCTGTCATGAAAGACTGTTTTCCTTCTTTGGAATCAACTGCCATCAATTGACATCACTGGTGTTAGTGGCTCGCTAATTAATTGTTACTGTTTATTTCTTCTAGAAGATAGAACTCCTCTGCTGCTTAATGTTTCGTATTGATATTGTTACCTTTGCGTGTCTGGTATGAAAGAGGTGTATTGAATCATTTGTTCACTGGCACTTACCTTTGCTTCTGGAGCCCCTTCTGGCCTCTTGTTGCAGATTACTTGGTTAATTTCATCAGTCAGTTTTACCCTGCCTCCTCAGTCATATTTCATTATAGAGGGGAAGAGAAGCTTTCTGTCCTGTTATGGCAGCAAGTGGGGGCTCAGGAGGAACTGTGCTCTCTCCTTTCTAGCTCCACTACAGAGGCACATCAGAAAGTTGGTCTTCTCTGGGCCCCTGTCTGCCTTCCACCTTCATACAGTAAGGAGTGGCAGTCTTTCATATCTGCTTTGACTCATTTCGAAGTTTCCAGGCATGATCTGTCACTTGCTGTGAATGTTGCAGGTTGTTCTTGGCTGGGTCTCTTTATAGTACTGTAGTCTGCATAATTAAAAGTTTGACCAGAGATCAGAATCTGAGAGAGTGCACATTTGGCAGTTTTGGTCTTTTAAGCTACTGCAGTGGAAAGACAGGATGGAATTGCTGCAGGGTAGGATGAGATTTAGAAGACAGAATCCTTTAACTCAGCCCATAGACTCTTAAGCATCTACAGAACCCGCTTTTTTCACTTGAATCTAACGTCTCTTCCTGCACTTAGTAGCTATGACATGTTGGTCCAGCTCAGTGGGGAGGGTATGTTTGGAGTGATTTTTTAAACAGTGCCGGGTGGACTGAGCTCCTTTGTGTCTTAGGCTAGTCACAGAGAGGTTAAAATCAGCAGCTGTAAAACTATGTGGGTTTTATTCTAGAGTTAAAGAAGCTGCTGTTGAAGGCTGATATCAGCAAACCAAGTGAGATCAGATTGAGGTGATTTCTGTAATGCGCTTTACATGGGGCTACCCTTTGTTTCTCAGTAGTATTTCAATTGATAATGCCCCCCCCCCCCCCCCCCCCCACCCCGAAAAGCATGTCTAGTACACTGAATTAAAAGAAAATACAGGCCAGTGAGAATTTTGGGGATATGAAGGTGATTCTAGGTGTTGTTTTTTTTAATGTTCTCCTATCACTAGCCTCTCTTTTTTTCAGCAAGGTTGTACAGTGGAATGGCCAGAGTGGGAGCGGCAGGGTGAGAAGAGGGATCAACTTAATTTAATGCCTTTCCTGCAATAAGCTGCTTCTTCTGCAGCAAGGTTGGGAGTCTGGCTCACCAGCTGTTTTGGATGGAGATGCCCATAGTCCCTTCCCTTCCCAGAAGCCACATTGGCTGATGGAAATTGTTGATTAAAACATTGGATAGGCCAGATGTTCTCAGCCTATGTTTTTCAGGAGTCTTGGAACTTTTCATGTGAGGGATCCCCCACCATGAGCCTGTTGTTTCCAAAGGCTGAGAATTTCTCTCACGGTAACTTCGCTTTCAACATTATCAAAGAAGCACTGCAAGCCAAACACAAAGTCAGTTCCTCACGGTAGCACTTTTAGGGATGGCGTATCTTATCATAGGTGGAGGTGTATGTGTTCCCCCTTGAGTGCTAACAAGAGGTACACCTGGCCAAATGATGCAGCCTAGTCTCTACTTTCCAGTAAAGATCTTCCTTCAATTATGTCTGAAGCCCCTCAGAAGGAGGCCCTGTACAAAAGTCTGCAATAGTGGAATCCAAAGCAATATTCAGGATGCATCTACATGGCAGAAATAATGCAGTTTGACACCATGTTCCACAGGGTGCTATACTGTCCCCGATGTTATTTAACATCTATATGAAGCCGCTGGGTGAGATTATTCGGAGTTATGGAGCTGGGTGTTATCAGTACGCTCATGACACCCAAATCTTTTTCTCCGTGTCTCGTTCGTCAGCCTCGAATTCTAATGGCATCTTCTCTCTGAATGAATGTCTCAGGGCAGTAATGGGCTGAATGAGGAAAAACAGATTGAAACTGAATCCGGACAAGATGGTAGCAGCCCCGAAACCAAGAATTGCAACCTCCAGTCCTGGATGGGTCACACTCTCCTCTTGTGACTGTGTTCGCAGTCTGGGGGTGCTCCTTGACTTGTCGCTCCTGATGACAAATCAGGTAAATGTGACAGTCAGGAGCGCCTGTTATCAGCTTCGGCTGATACGCCAACTGCGCCCTTTTCTGGAAGTAAGGGATCTTGTCACTGTTGTACACTTGCTGGTAACACGTCTAGATTTCTGTAATGCGCTTTACATGGGGCTACCCTTGTGCTTGATTCGGAAACTGCAATTAGTGCAGAACATGACGGCCAGAGTAGTGTCAGGAACATCGAGGAGGGACCATATTACTCCGGTATTAAAGTCCCTCCACTGGCTGCCTATTAGTTTCCGGGCCCAGTACAAGGTGTTGGTTATCACCTTTAAAGCCTTAAATGGCTTGGGTCCAAACTATCTCAGGGACCGCCTTCTCCCCGCACACTCCGGTCCTCTGGGAGGAATTTGCTGCAGCCTCAAAGATCTAGGCTTTCGGCTACCTCCCAGAGGGCTTTTTCTGTTGTCGCACCCAGATTATGGAATGACCTGCCGGACGAGATCCGTCAATTGACATCTTTAGACAGCTTTAAAAAGGCTGTCAAGATTGATCTGTTCCGGCAGGCCTTTCCTAGATAGATAATCCCGGCCTCAGGAATCCCTCTTCTCATGAGAGTCCCCAAGGTCCTCCCTGGAAATCTAAGTAGAATGCTACCGCAGTTTACTGTTTTATCTTGTTTTGTTTTGTAATAATTATAATTGATTTAATAACTTTTTAAGGGGGGGAGGGAAGTAGATTTCGATGTATGATGTATTGTATTTTATTACTGTTAGCCGCCCCAATTGACCCCAAAGGGGCGAGATATAAATTCTTCTTCTTCTTCTTCTTCTTCTTCTTCTTCTTCTTATTATTATTATTATTATTATTATTATTATTATGTTAACTGCCATGGCTCCATTCTACAGAATTGTGGAATTTGTAGTTCTTGTGAGGCATTAGCACTCTTTGGCAGAGAAGTCTAAAGACCTTGTAAAATTACAGACCCCAGGATTCCATAGGAAGAAGCCAAAGCACTGAAAGTCATGGCAAACTGCATTATTTCTACAATGTAGATGCACCTGCAGTCTCCGAATACAGAAGCAAATAATGCAAACTGAGTGGAGAGTAAAATTAGAAGAGAATAAACATGTCATGTTGCCCCTCCACATCCCTTCATTCATCATTGTTGGGTCATATGTCCCCAATGCAATATAAATTGCAGTGTTTTGCTGCTTTGAAAATGCAGTTCTTCTCCAAAATATTGTGTATCTTCCGTACTTGAAATGGTATACTGCAGATGCATGAACATGCAGCTAATGTTCATGCTAATACTTGTGATTTCATTGATGACATCTGGACAGGTTTCTTCTTCTGATGTGTTATTTTCAGTTATTCATTAAGATTTTCGATATTTCAGGTCCATATTTCAAAGATACCTGTTTTCTTTCTTTTTTCCCCTTTTTTGTTTTGATCCAACATTTTTTTCTGAACAAAATAATTTTTATTTTGCCATAATAAACAATTATGCAACCATCAAAATAATAATTCATACATTCATTTCATTTGTTCTTCTCCTTTTCCTCTTACTTCCATGTTCTTCTTCTTTCTTCATCCTTCTTCCATCCTTAATCTTCCCTATTCCTTTTTCTTCTCGTCCTTCACCTGTGTTTTCTGAACGCTTTGATTCTGTATTACTCTATGTGGATATGTCCATAAAGTGTTGAATATTGAATCTAGTTATATATTTTTTGGTCATAGAAGATTTAAGTGCATTTTTTAAAAAAAATCAATATATTTTTACTTAATTTTATGGTCTCCCTTTCTCATATTTTCTGTTAAGGTTTCTGCCCATTACTTTCACTGGTTTTAAAATCACGCTACAAAAGTAAATAACAGGTCCTCAGTGTTTTCCCCCCCTATACCATTTGTGGTCTGACGTAATGGTCTGATCTTATTTTCTAAGATTTTTGATAAAAACACTTCTCCATAGCTCTTTTTCTTTTTGCTGTTTTTCCTTTTCAGATGTTTTAGTTTAACAATGGATATGTAATAGAACATGTCCTATCCCTTTTTTAAAGCCCCCAGATAAGATCAGTTTGTTTTACTATTTCCACACAAGAATGCAGTTTGTGAACAATCCACTGGCAGCCTGTGGTCTGAAAAGAGGACTGTTTCAGCCCACTACCTCAAACCAGCAATGGAGTAAGTGCACAGAGCTAGCACAAGACAGTTAAAAAACCTGCATGCATTTACAGTATAGTGTTGAGCATGCTTATTGAGATGCAAGTTGCACTGATTAAAGTGTGAAGAATTCAGAGACATTCAGAGACATGAGCTGTGTTAGTCTGGAATATCAGTATGCAAAGGGATCTTGTAACACTTTTCATACTAAAGATACTATAAGATCCCTTTGTATACTGACTAAAGCATGGTTAGGAGTTCCCGTCTCAGAATCCAGGAAGAGAAGCAACCTTCTACTGGCAAGGTTGAGTTAGTGTGGTGTTGTGGTTTAAGCATTGTCTAGGACTCTGGGAGATCAGGGTTCAAATTCATGCTCAGCCATAGAAACCCACTGGGAGCCTTTTCACACTCTCTCAGTATGTATCTCAGATGGAGAATCAGCCTGAGCTGTCTCTCAACCTCAGAAGAAGGCAATAGGAAAACACATTTGAATGAATCTTGCCAAGAAAACCCAGTGATAGGGTTACCTTATGGATACAATAACTTGGAAATGACTTGAAGGTGCACACCAGTAACAACAACCAGAGCAGGCAATAACAAAGTACTAATTTGTGTTAATTTAATTGGGTTGCAACAGATTTACATATACACTGTGTCAAAAAGCTGGATGCCAGCCTTGCACCCCCTGAGTGGTTTTTGCACTCGGAGACATGGAATATACAGTAATATGGCAGTTCTGTCACATTTCATGAGCTCTTGAAGTTTTGAAATTTGCTACATACCTTTTTAAATGAGCACATTTTTATTATGTGGGTGTTTTGTTAAACTGCTTCTCCTCTCTTTGGCATAATCCCAAAGTTTCCAAGACAGAGCTCTGGGATAGCTATCTGTGTAATATTTTTCACTGTAAAAACTGACATTTTCTCACTCACTGAAAAGACTGGCCCATTCATTCTGAGCACCCTGAAACCAAATATAGGAAAGAATTGCACTAGATCAGTGATTCTCAACCTTCCTAATGCCACGACCCTTTAATACAGTTCCTCATGTCGTGGTGGCCCCCAACCGTAAAATTGTGCTGTCTCAGTTCCTAAGACTATTGGAAATATGTGTTTTCCGATGGTTTTAGGCAACTGCTGTGAAAGAGTCATTCGACCCCCAAAGGAGTTGCAACCCACGGGCTGAGAACCACTGCACTAGGTGGTTACATCTCCTTTCAGAAAATTTGTAGATGCTACTTCAAAGTACCATGTTTTCCACATTATTTATTCATTTTTCTAGTACTGAGGTCATGCTTCTTGGACTGCACTGTTCAAAGTTACTTCTGGCACTTTCTTTGTCTGTCTTCACATTAGCTCTAGTCTAGCTTTCTCTTTAAGAGACTGGTTTTAGTGGTATTTTACATATTTGGATTAGTTCAGCATTACTCTATCACAGTCTTCAACACTATTGGATTGTTGCCATATTGTCCTCCAGACAGCTTTCTGTTTATCAATTTAAATTTCCCCTGACCTTTTAATCTCTTCAGATTTATTACTCTAACCTATTCTCTACCATCTAAAGGTACATTTGCATTGCAATTAAACCTCCTTTCATTTAATCCACAGGTTATTTATTTCATTTGATTTGGTGTTGTGATGTGGTCATCATCATTTTATCTCTACATGCATTTAGGCATAATTTGGAGAAGTTACTTTGAAGGCTGAAACTCCAAAACTCCAGGAGTGACATGTTGATTGGGGGATATTGTGAGTTGTAGTCCCTCAAATAAGCTTTTCAAGATCTCTATGTAAATTATTCTGGAAGTGACAGGGCTATTCCTTGGAACATCTGACTATATTTCAAACTTTCATCCCTTTTAAATTCTCCCCTGCTTTTCCGTTAATAATTTTGAAATCACGTAGCATTCAGATTTGTTCAGTGTTAATTTCAGTGTTAGATTATTTATAAAGTGAAAGAGGAAAGCGACACTATCTCCCTGCCAAGATATACAGTTACAACCGATTTGTTGGATTTTTTAAAAAGGGGTTTTTCATAATGATGCCTATCCTGTGCCAAACTGGAGCTTTCCTTTGCAAATTCTTCATTTTTTCCACAAGGAAGGTAGACAGGGATAATAGTCTAGGCAGACTTGCATGGTTTCTCTCGGGATAGTTTTGGTGGAAAAGTGGCCCCGGTTTATCTAAATGCTATAGACAGCACTGTAACATCAGAAAATGTACACTGGACCCTGATTACAGGCACTTTACATTGGCATAATGCAGATGTGAGATAGATGTGAGCTACATGTTATAAAATGTAGGATACAAATATACACAAAAGTGGATTTATAGCAGTTTCCACCATGTTCTGAGTTAGCCTGAGTTAGTGCTGCTCATATAACTCTCTTTCATGGCCTTGATGTCATTGACTGTTTTTATTACATTTTGCTATTCTAATGCCTCCACCAGATTCCCAGCTGACTTCCTGCTTCTTATCTAGTTAATTTTTTAAAGCAAATGTTTATTGTTAGGATTTTTGACTTCATCCTCCTAAATTTTTCTTACAGTTTGGATTTAACTTTCAATAGACAGTGCTCCTAAGCTATTTGGGGATTCACACTGCACAATATCAGTGGTCACTCAGTATTGCCATATTATTGTCTACAAAAATAATTGGCTTATGTTCTTGGGCCAAATGGAAAGAAACATTTCCCTTTCTGTTCCACAGCAAGGGCTTTGATTGTATGTTACATACGTACATTTCATGCTTTTCATGAAAAGTGGGGGATCATATATCACTCATCTTGTTTATAGAAAGTGTTTTGTTTATTTGTTGTGTACACCTGTATACATTAGTTTGTTGGCTTCCATAATGGCATAGCTGCCATCATTTGGAAATACAAGAAAGAAGCTTAAGCCATGCCTTTGATACTCTGGGGGAAAGTTGACAAAGCTTTTTATTATGGTATTGCCTGAAGTTTACTGACACAATTCAGACTCTTTCTGCTGCTGTAGGCAATAATAATAATAATAATAATAATAATAATAATACATTTTTTCCTTTCCCACCTCTCCTCAAGGCTTGAGACAGGTACAACATGTTAAAATACAAA
Organism: Sceloporus undulatus; assembly: GCF_019175285.1. Classification (NCBI taxonomy): domain Eukaryota; kingdom Metazoa; phylum Chordata; class Lepidosauria; order Squamata; family Phrynosomatidae; genus Sceloporus; species Sceloporus undulatus. The sequence continues at coordinate 123,574,215 of NC_056523.1, read as the reverse complement.
ACACAATTTAAAAACACATAAAACCAACAGTTAAAATACAGTACTATAAAACCATTAGAATACATTCATATAATACATTCTTTAAAATAGACCAATTGAAAAGCCATGATTTAAAATTGCCTGGGTAGGCAGAGTCAAGATCCTGCTCTTGTCTCTGGGAAACATTCCCCATTATTTGGCAATTACCTTCCTCTCAGTAAATATGCCCTCCCTGTTGCCATCCTCTTGCTCAGTACAAAGCCTTCAACTGTCCTTTCGTCACTCCCACTCCCTGACTTTAATAGATGAAGGCAAATGTGCTCTTTGGAGTAAGATTGTAGAAAGCATTACAGTCACAAACACCCTTGCTTTTGCTGCTTTACTACGCCAAGATGGTGTGGATCCAGAGTTTCTCCAGTCAAAATATTCTGCTATTTGGGGTGGGATGATGAAGCAAGAGGATTGGCTGTTTATGGAAGGGAGAGCAGAAGGACAACATGACATTCCTTTCTTAACCTGTTTTGTGCCTTCAAGTTATTTCTGAGGTATGACAGCTCAAAGACAAACCAAGCACAGGGGTTTCTCAGGCTGAAAAGTGTGTGTCTTGCCCAAGGTCTCCCAACGGTTTTCCATGGTAAAGTGCAGAATCCAGCCCTGATCTCCAGAGTCAAGGTCCAGCCATCAAACTGCTATGCCATGCTGGCTCCTTAAGCTGTATGATTGGTCAATGTAGCAGAGTATATAAATGTAACAGAACAACCTGTCGCTATTTGGCTACATTTAACTTTAGTTTTGGAAGGCAATCATAGTAATATTCTGCACTTCCATCATATTGAAATGCCATTTCAACATTTTATTCATGATTTTTGAAACCCATTTTTTCCCTGCTGTTTTCCATTGTATCTCCTACTTTAAGCGTCTTGTGTCCATAGTATTGGGGGTTGCAGATACAGTGAGCTGGGTATTATATGGGGGTTGCTCGATGCTGCCATGTTGTCACCTTGCAAGAGCAGTTCAGAGTTGACTGTTGCTGTTAGGCCACCTGAAACCATAGGGGAGGGGAGAGGAGGAGAGGCCACAAGGAGATATCCACATGTACCTTGTCACCACACACAATATCAGGCCCCCACCCCCCCAGCCCTAGGGTTGCCATAAGTGAGGACCTCCAAACCGGGACAAATGTAAGACAAATGCAGGATAACATTTTCAAATGTAGGACACATTTTATAAAAATGGAGGACACGCAAAAAAATTGAGGCTTTTTTTAGAAATGTTAATATAAATGCATCTTTCTTAGGCATGATCAAAATGGAGGACATTTTGACATTATTTGTAGACAGATCACGGAAATGTACTTCCCTTTCTGGCCACCCCCCTCTTCCCATTCCAAACAGCACATTTGAGCATTGAACATGGCTTTATTTTAACATTGCCTCTTGCATATTTCAGAGGCTTATTCCACAACCAAACCCTTTGGTCAAGGGACTTTGGTTTTTCTTCATTTTGACTTGTTTTGTCTGTATTCCTCCCCACTAAATAAAGGAGACATGAAATGGAGTTAATGGGTACAAGTTGTTAAACAAAAAAGTCTTGTGAGACTCTGTAGGCAAGAGGTGCACCATGTTAAGAACTGCATTAAGCACACTTAGGCTGCCGCCACACTGCTTTCACTCTCATCACTCCATCCTATGGAATCCTGGGATTTGTAGTTTGTTGTTGTGCCAAGGCTGGGCTTTGAAATCTCAGGCATAAGAGAGGCAAAAGGCTTGGGCTGTATCTACACTGGAGAAATAATCTGGTTTGAGACCACTTTAACTGTCTTGGCTGAATGCTATGGAATTCTGGGAATGGTGGTTTGTTCCAGCACCACAGCAGAATGGCAGTTAACCCCTGGAAAGCTCTCTGAACAAGGTGACCAATGCCCTCACCCCAAAATGTAGGGCACCCAAGCAAAAAATGTAGGACATGACCAAAAATAAAAGCTAAAAACACCCATGTAATGATAAATCCATGCTTCTTAGCCATGATCCAAATGGAGGACATTTTGAAATGTGACAGAAGAGGACATGTCCTGGAAAAGGAGGAGGATGTCTGGTCACCTTGTCTCTGGTCCAAAATACACTGCAGAAATAAAACAATGCTGGACTGAAATGCCCAGAGTTCCTCACCAAAGCTGCATCCACACTGAGGAAATAATCCAGTTTGAGAGTGACTTAACTGTCCTGGGTTAGTGCTGGGGAATGCTGGGAATTGTAGTACATTGTGGCCCCAGAGCTATCTCTGACAGGAAGTCCCATAACCCTCCAAACGTAGTTAAACTGCAGTGCCCAGAATTCCTCCCCAGGTGAATCAACACTGAGGACATGGTCCAGTTTGAGACTGCTTAGTGCTGGGGAATCCTGGGAATTGTAGTCTATTGTGGCCTCAGAGCCATCACTGACAGAGAAGTCTCAATGTCTCCCAAACACTAGCATTCCCAGGATTCCCTAGCACTGAGTTAAAGCAGTCTCAAAGTGGGTTATTATTCCTGCAGTGTGTGAGAGAGATATAAAAGCTAGGGACTGGATTCATTTGGAGGATCTCTGTGTCCAAAACACACTGCTTGGACTGCCAGGGCTCAGTGCTATGGAATCCTGGGAATTGTAGTTTATTGTGGCACCAGAGCTCTCTGACAGAGAAGGCCAAATGCCTCACAGACACCAGCATTCCAGAGCATTGAGCTTTGGCAGTTAAAGGGGTCTCAAAGTGCAGGGGGGGGGGAGAGAAAAGCCAGGGAGAGTGAATGAGAAGCTCACCTCGGCTGGAGGAGGAGGAGGAGGGAGGGAGCCAAGGGAAGTGGCCAGGACCATCAGCCTCCTCTCTTCCACCGAAGACTGCTGGCAAGAGGCTCTGCCCCCAGGCAACGCCTCCTCTGTGGACCATTCAGCTTCCTTTTGTCAAAAGGGCTCTGGTGCCACAAGAAACTACAATTCCCAGAATCCCATAGCACTGAGCCATGGATGTTTAAAGGGGGGGGGGGTCAAACTATTTCTGCAGCCTTTTGCTATCCCAAAGCCCTTCCTATTTACAAGCAAGGCAAAATCTCTTCCTTCCAAGCCACTGAAAACCAACCCAAGGGGAGGACTGATTGCTTCTTTCCCATTGGTCAGCTTCGGGAGAAATTTGCATATTACAAGTAAAGGTGTTTAGGGCCTCAAAAACGATCCTGTGATAAAGAATTACAACAATACTGAGTGGTATACATTTAAAAGATGAGGCATTGAGACTCCCAGTGAAACAGGAACGATTTATGGCCTTTTTTTTCCTCACTGTAACCTGGAAAGTAATGCCTTTTGCAAGACATATATACCAAGTGGGCTGGCAATAGCTCTGAGTGGCAGGTGTCCTGAAGCCCTGCTCTCTAGGCTGAGCCAGGCAGGGAGGCGGGGAGGGTGGCTGGCACACAGCCATGGGGAGGGCTGGAGCTGCCTCCAGGGCCTTGCTGGGGGGGGGGGGGGGGTCGGGGGGGGGGGGCTAAACCAGGGTGGGACTGTGTGGCCCCGCCCCAAACTGGGAAAGTCCCGCCCCCAAGCAGGATATGGCAAGCCTACCCAGCCCCAGAATACATTGTGGCTGGGAAATACACACTGGCAAATAGGATCTTTTCAATGCCTTTTATTTTAAATTGTTCAGTATATCATGGCATGAGAAAACTAAAGTTGATGGTGTAGAATGAGACTGAACAAATCAGAATAAAGCATTCCATGAAGAGAATGGAAAAGCAGCTGTTGAGGATTTGAAGGCTGCATTGACACACCAGGGGACCTTGGAGGGAGAATTTTTTTGAATTTCCCCTAAATATCCCCAACCATCCTAAGTAGACAATTCCACCATATTTTTGGCCCTCTCTGGGGCTTTTTAGGTCCAAGTCAGACCATTTTTAAAACAGGAAGTGGACTTCCACATCACTTCCAGTTGAAAAAAGGCCTTTTGAGGGACAAAAATAGCCCCGAGAGGGCAAATACATGGCAGAATTGTACCCACATACTCCCTAGAAGGTGTTTGGAGTCATATGTGCCCCATCCCCATTGAAGTTGGGGCAAAAATTGTACGTACTAAGATAGCTTAATGGTATTATTGATCTTATGTACAGAAACATCCAGAAATGGGATACTGTGAATAGGGTAATTGTCACTAAATTTTATATATGTATGGACTGATGTCCATTCCAAAATTTACAGATAAATATTAAACAATTAAAATCATCTAGCTAAAAACAGTATAAAATTACACAAAGCACACATCATTTTAAAAACAACTAGAGCACACACTCCATATAAAAAGCCTCCCTGTCACTGTTATATATTAAAAGCCTGCTTGAATAAAAATGTCTTTGCCTGCTTGCAAAAGGAGCACAGAGAAGGGGCCAGCCTGGACTTCTGCAGAAGGGGGCTCCAGAGGGTGGGAGCAGCTACTGAGAAGATGTCTGTAAATATACATCATGTCTCCAGTCACCAACATTTCCTTTAAGATACGGCAGGTTTGAGGTTTATTTGTTTGTACAAAATCACAGTAAGGGCTCATTCCCACTACAATTTACAGCAAATCGCTGATCGAGCTATATGACCATAGTTCCCATTTGAAACCAATTCCAATCCTTATTCAATCAATTTCTGTTGTGATAAAGTGCAGTTTTTCCTGACAGTAGTTTATATGTGGTTCTTTTCAGAATCGATTCTGAAGCGAGTTGAATAAGTGGGAACGACAGATCAGAATCAATTCATTCTGAGAGGAGGGAAAAATGGCAGAGGGGTGTTTATCATCTCCCCCCAGAGATGTCTCTCTCTCTCTCTCACACACACACACACAGTGCTCTCTTTTTATTTTGGGTGCTTTTTTAATAAATAAAAGTAATCAATAAATCACTAGATTGGTAAAAAAAAACACCCATGTGTCTCCCATCCTCCTCCTCCTCACAGGTCCCTTCCTTTCTGCAGAAAAGAAGCACCCAAGCCGAGCCCCTGACCAGCCCATCAGGGACCAATGGAGATGGGGCAGCGGGCAGGCAAGGGAGGCCCCATGAAGAGGGAGCCTCCAGGGGCTGGGAGAGAACACTGCTTCCTACACCTCCTCCATTAGGGAGCCCCTGAGCATTCTCCGGCAGCACCATCCCTCCCTCTCTGCCCCCTTCTCTCTCTCTCCAGCCTCCGACATGCCTTTTTAATCCCTTTCCTCCTCCTTCTCCTTCTTCTCCTCCTCCTCCTCCTCCTCCTCCTCCTCCTCCTCAGGGATGGCAGGCAGGCAGCAAGGCTGCACTTATATAGAGAGCCCCCGGCCAGCCCATCAGGGACCAGTGGAGATGGGGAAGCAGACAGGTGAGGGAGGCCGCATGCGTGGATCCCAGCCAAGAGGCTCAGATGGCTCAGAGGGTGGCTTAAAGGCAATCGAGGCAGAAACAGGGAGAGCTTGGGCCAAATGTTGCTTTCTTGGCCCCCCTCTCCCTCCTTCTCTCTCTCTCTCTCTCTCTCTCTCTCTCTCTCCTTGTTCTGTCCCCCTCCTACTCCACCCTCGAACGTGTGCACACTCTGGCAGGAGGATTTCTCTCTGGTAGTAGAGGGGAGGGCACTACAGCTGACCACCGCTCAGTGGGTCCAAGCCAAAGGGGGTGAAAGCCAAGGGGGCCGGGTAGAGGGAGGGGGGAGGGAAAGGGTTCTTTCCTCCTCTTCCTCTTCCTCCTCCATTTTGAAGCAGCGCAAGTGGGGATACCAGCCATACCAAAAAGTAATAGTTACAATGGGGTAAGAAAAAGATCCCCTTTATAGTGGGAATGACGGACCTTTTGAAATCAATTTCCATAATGGAGTGAGGGTGAATCAGGAATTGATTTAAACTGCAAGTGGGAATGAGCCCTAAGTATGGGGTTGGATTTGTGATCAGGAATTGATGTATCAATAGAATAAAAGAAACAGTGGCAAAATGAGGGAAGTTATTATAGAGCTGGAACAAAAGAGGAAGATGAGTTTGCAAAATTCATAACGACTCTATATGGGACCTAATGAGGAAGTGGAAGCAGCTTATGGGCACATTTCTAGTTAAAGTCCATAACTTTCTAGGGTTCTTCATGAGCTTTAGGGTGGGAGACTATTAATTTCACTCAGGATAGTATGTCCCATGTGCAAACAAAGTACAAAGATATTATAAGCTGCTGTAGGTGCCAAATTGGGAGAAAGATAGGATGATTGATTGATTGATTAGACTACATATGTTTTCAAGATGAGTTAAGCAGAAGCAACAAAAGAGGGCTGCAGATTTTCAGGCCTTCTCTTCCCATCAAAGAAACACCCTTTTCAACTCCACTTCTTTCCATTCTCAGTCTGATTTTAAGCCTTCTCTTCTCATCAAAGAAGCCCCCTTTCAACTCCTCTTCTTCCCCTTCCCAGTCCAATTTTCAAACCTTTTCTTCCTATCAAAGAAACATCCCATTTAACTCCACTACTTCCCCTTCTCAATCCGATTTTCAAGCCTTCTCTTCCCATCAAAGAAGCACCCCTTTCAACTCCACTTCTTCCCCTTCCCAGTCCGATTTTCAAGCCTTCTCTTCCTATCAAAGAAACATCCCATTTTACCCCACTTCCTTTCCTATTTTCAAACCTTTCCTCCAGCACCAGGAAAGTGGTGTCAGGTGGTCAGGAGAGGTCTAGAGAAGGAGGGAGAGAAGTGGTGTTTTCCCCTTTTCATCCTTTGTTATAGCCCCCTGAGTTTTACCTTTGAATTATCCATAAGTCATATCAAAATCCATGATTTTTAGCCTGAAACCTTCCCTTGATTTATACATGAGGTCAGCTTGTACCTGAGTATATACAGTCACTGAAAGAGTGAAGTTGGTAGCGTGACCTTTTGTAGACTTGAGTCTGCTTCTTCAGATCCCCTCTGAAGAAGAAAACTCAAGTCTACAAAAGTTCATCCTACCAACCTATCTCTTTCATTTAATCTCAAAGGTGCTATAAGATCCCTTTGCATACTGATTTTCCAGACTAACACAGCTGTGTCTTTGATTATATATGTAAATATCATACCCTCCAACTGTCCCAGTTTGGCAGGGACAGTCCCAGTTAATCTTCCGTGATTCCACTTTTCCATCTCCTTTTAAAATGTCCCATTTTCTGTCTCTTCTTCCCACTTTCCTCCTTAGTCCTTAGCTTACTTGGCCACAGAATTTAAAGGGCAAAAGTAATTGGGGAGGGAAGGGAAAGGGAGAAATCCTGCCTGGTAGGCTTAGGCAAAAGCAAACTGTACTGGCCTCTCCTAATCTATGTGTTCTTCCTCGTGCATAATTTTTTCCATCTTGAGCATAGTCTGATGTCACTTGGCCACATGTGTCATGGTTTTCATCTGTGAAATGTTGGAGGATATGAAACATGATCTAAGAAGTGTAATACAGAAGCAAGATACTTTCAGGTAGATAGATTCTACAGATACATGTAATGGGACCTTTCTTTGTTTTTGAAGGGCATTTGAGCTCTTCAGAAATGTATTTACCATTTTATGTCCATGTTTTTCATGGTAACATTTAAGTAGGCCAAAAGAGCTATACAAGAGAAAACAGACAAAAATCCATTAGTAAAAGTTATCTCGGCCTAGCTGTGAAGACTAAGTGATGTGTAGTGGGTGAGTGTTAGACTGTGATTCTGGAGACTAGGCTTTGGATCTCAACTCAGCCATGGAAACACATTGGGTGATTTGGGGCAAATGACACTCCCTCTGCCTCAGAGCAAATCTTGCCAAGAAAACCCTGTGATAAGTTCACCTTAGGGTTGTCAATGAGTCAGAAACCAAGGCACATAACAACAAGGAGTACAATTCTTCTACTAGGAGGGAAGAGAACCTGAGTAGCAATTTGATGTGATGGAGAGCTCATCCTGTCATTTTGAAATCAGCCCGCCAATTGCATCATAGGCCCCTTCGATTGCTTCTGTACAATCTGTAAAGGCTTGGTGCGTGACCATTTTGAGGTTTGGGGTTTGAGGTTTTCATTTTCAGATTCATTTTTAAATTTACAGATGATGAAATAAGCCCTGCCAGGCCCTCTTTTTTCCCTAGGAAGCATTACAGCTCTTTATATATTTCCATATTGATGTCGCCAAAGTTAAACTTGAAGGGAAATTGATCTTGTGCCAACCAGGTGACCGGTCTTGGTCTAGAGAGGCTCATTCTGTCATTGATCCTCTGGATTGACAATCTTCTACATTGAGAATACTGTCCCTACTCCACTCCCTAATTATCCATCAGTGTTAACTACATTGGGCAAATTCCAGCTTCTCTTCATGCCCCCCATTCCCCAAGTTTGCATTTTGGCCTCCAGGTCACACCTAGGCTTATTTAAATAATCATTTGAAAACCTGCTATTCTTACTTCTCTGTCTCTGTGAGACATCCTGAAATATGAAAATACTAGTGCAAAATCCAGTTGGTAATTAATAAATTGAAGTGTTTCAGTAAGAACATAATTATGTTACCGGGTTAGCCATACTGCAGTCTCCCATTCCTCCACCAGCCAGCTTCAAGCGAAACTGGGAGGCTACCTGTGCCTTTTTCCACCAAGGCAACAGCTGAGGCAGTTTAATATTGTTTTTCAGGTCTGGGAGGGGGGTGAGAATGGGGATTAATTTCCTATTGTATTTGTTTGGCCATGTTAATTGCTATGCATTTTTATTGTTGTGAACTGCTATGTAATTTTTGCTATTTATTACTAGTGTGATTTGTTATGTTATTTCACTGTCATTGTTATTTATTATGTATTTTTTTTTACTGTTGTAACACGCCCTGATTCTTGTGATTGAGCGGGATAGAAATAAATTGTTATTATTGTTGTTGTTGTTGTTGTTTTAAAGGGTAGGATGAATATTCCAGATAGCAAAGCTAGGTGCATGCTCAGTATGCAAAAAGGGGGTGAGCACAGAGTCAGAAGCTGATTGATGCCAAAGGGTCAGTGATGGATCTCTTGCTAGCACGCCTTGGGCAATAAAATAAAAAAGTATAGAATATGAAGAATAGTACTGTACAGAATTCCTGCTATTTCTGATATACAGACTGAGAGTGCCATTGCTTCTGTATTCAAATTGACACCATGCACTCACACACAGTGATGAGAAGAGAATGTCAGAAGGCTAGTGCTATTTATTTATGTATTTTGTTTGTTTGTATGACTTAGATCCTTCCTTTTCCCCACCATGAGATCTAAGGTTAGTTTACAATTTTTCTATCACCAAATTTTTAATTGTATCTTCTTTAAGATATAACTAAAAACCTGATGATGCAAAAGTTTAAGAACAATTATATTAGATATCATGTAACACCCATAGTTTGAAATTCAAATTAAAATAATTTAAAACAGTATAAACTCATCTAAAAGACAAAATAATTTAAAACAGTAGTCCAAAAATTTTTCTTAGGTGAAGAGTCTTCCTCATCACCTATTCTGTTTGACCAGAAGTGCCAGGGGTTGAACCTGGGACTTTCTTTCTTCAAAGCTTGTACTCTGCCTCTAGGAGGCCAGCTGGGTGTAGTGATCTGAGTATTAGACCAAGACACTGGGAGGCCAGGGTTGAAGCCCTGCTCAGCCATGGAAACCTACTAGATGACTTTGGGCAAGTCTCTTGGCCTCAGAGAAAGGCAAGGGCAAACCTCCTTTGATAGGAGAAGGTAGGCAAACCCCATGAAAAGTTTGCCTTAGGGTGTCCCTAAGTCAGAAATGACTTGAAGACACACAACAAAGCAAATAAACACTCTGCCACTGAGCTATAGTCTTTGCCTTTATGTATATTTGGTCCTAAAGGGACAGGTGTTTGAATTTTGCTTGGCTCATAAGACTCAAGGCAATGTGTGTGTGTGTAACCCCACCAGCAGGTCTAGCTAGAGCGTTAGGCTTTCTTGATACTATTTTACACTATCTGGTTCCCTAGCCATACCACTGGGCTGCAAAACAAAAGGCTTGTTCTTTGCAAGAAAAACATCACTTCTGCAAAAATGAGATCTTCTCCCCACAAATTTTCTGTTATATTCCTGTCACCAAGTGTTTCTGCAGAAACTTGTTTAGCTGCTCTGCTGTGGCTGACCAGCCTTTTTTGTGACTGTTAGGGTATCAAGCCTGGAATTTTTGAAGTCATCAACATTCTGATCATTTTCAGAGTGCCTTTCCTCACCACTCGTGTGAATCACAGAAACACCCTATGTTTGAGAATGAGGCTAAGATTTTTTCATGCAAAAGTGATGGTATGTAGACCACACTCTCCTCTCCTCTCTTTTAATTATGCTTTCAGTCTGTTTCCATAATAAGTGACTGGATGCATATGTAGAAGAGGAAAGATAATTGATCATTTGGAGAGAGAGGCATTTGGCATCAGGAAGCTGATCACAGTTTAGCTTAATCATTTTCCATTGTTGCCTATAGTTTAACACATTAGCTTGAATCATTTGGAACTGTTTGCTCTGCAGGCACCTGTTCTGAAGCATACCTGTTCCTGCTGGTTGCATACAGAGTTACATTGCAGGCATTGATCTGTGGAGACGAAAGGGAGAGAAAAAAAAATCATAGATACCATTCTAAGAGCAATGGGTTGAGTGCTGAACTAGGACTCTGGGAGACCAGGTTCAAATCCTTGCTCAAGCATGAAAACTCACTGGGTCACCCTCTCTCAGTCTCAGAGAAAACTTCCTCTGAGAAAACTTGCCAATAAAACCCTAGGATAGGGTCACTGTTAAGTCAGAGCTGATTCAAAGGCACATAACAATACTCTACTAGGGGTTGCCCTAAGGGACTGATTCATTTTGGAAACTTATACACAGCTGAAACTTGTGCTAGTCTGATTAAGGATTTGGCTCAATGCAAATATTTAACTACCTCAAGTCTGATTTGGATCCTCTGCACATCAGAATGTTATAGAAATAAGAAAGACAGAAAACTACAATCCAACCGACACCTTTGCAAAGGTTGTTTCTCATCAATGATGGTAGAAAAAATAGAATAACTAGATGGTGATGTTTTTGTCCCTTTCTTTGGCTAGGGCATAGAATTACCTGCAAGCATAGAAGGGATTTATCTGGAGAAGGTCACAGGTATATACATCACCTGAATTCTAAGGTTACAATTTGGCTGTGTGGGCCTTGCTTTCACTGTCCTAGCAGGTTTGAGCAAGATGACAGAAATATCTTTTCCCAGCTGATCTAATCTTTGTGTGAGTATTTTCTCTTCCTGGTACTCCATTAGTCTCTCTTTGGATCACAGCTTTGTGGAAGAGGCTGAAAAAATTAATCATTTCTTTGAGTGTGTTCACGCAGACATTTTGCTTAAACCTTGTGGTTTGGCATTTTTCTTCTGACTTCTTACTCAAAAGAAGGAGGTACAAATAGCAGTATCACAAAATGTAATGGTGGCTCTGCAGAGTGGGATGTACTGATGTTGCATGACATCAGTGTCTGCCTTCTCCCATGTGGCTTCTGCACCACCGATGAACAGCCCATGATTCTGAACTGGAAAGATACAAAAATTGTATTTCATGAAAGAGAGGAACACAAAGCATTTGTGCTTCCTGTTCGCTCTGTATCAATGTGATATCTGAAGCTGCTTTCATTGTCTGCCCTATAGGCAGGCCAGCGGGCTCTGAATTATCACTCCTGGCTTACACCCATATTGATCCCCAAGTGGGCATGCCCTTCACAAAAGTCCCACCTGTACCTATCTACCCCTCCTTTCCTGCTGACTTCTTATTTCAGATAAGACACTTGAGATAATATCCCCTTAGATCCTCTCTTTTCTACTTGGGAGGGGACTGGGGAGGTGAAAAATGTTGTTTTGGGTGAACATTTCAAGTTACATGCAAGCAAAGAAGAATAGTGGTGTACAATATTAAGATAAGATGAACTTTGACATGATTCCTGCTTTTGCATTTTTAACTTTAAAAAGACTCTGGCCTGGGATGCTTATAAGAGGGCTGTTGTATTATAGGTTACTGACTTCCTGTCATTGCCATGTGAGATTGTGTGATTTGGGTATCTGTGGAGCATTGCTAATTCTTTCTCTCAGATTCTTGACCTACCACAATGTGTGGATTCCCATTTCTCACAACCCTTTTGAGATTCAACATGTCTTCCATGCATGATTATTTGTCGAGTGTCCCCTCAAACCTGATGCCTAATGTAGGTGATGGGAAAAGACTAGATTATTAATCATTCATGAATCATTCTTGGGCATGGATGCCTTGAGATGGATCTGATGCCACAATTCCCTGAAAGAGGTAAAGTCTGAGAAGCAATGTTTTTTCCCCAATAAGAGACCCATAGCCAAAGTGGCAGCATTCTGGACAGGAAATACTAGCCAGTCATCATTTCTGTTAATTGGTTTCCATTCTCCTGACCATTGCTTCTTGGTCATTTGTTCTGGTCCAAAGAGCAAACATTTATGTAAATGAAACCAGCAGTCTCTAATTTTGCAATGGTGAGCTTCTCTTTCTTTGGGGTTTCTCCCCCCACCCCACTCCACCCCAGTCTGAGTGTAACAAGCAGGTTTCTGTTCTGTCACAGCTGTCACCTTCTGATGCAGTTGTTAGCATGCCTGCACACAGTGGCTGGATTCCTGTTGGTTAGTCTTGAGCACAGTAGACCTATTGAAACCATTATTGAATGTGAGTCAACATATAGAGGAATCCAATTGATCCAGTGGGTTTACTCTGGTTTTGAGTAACTATAAGATTTTGACCATGTGTGTGAGAGAGTAAGGGAGTTTTTGAGACAGCAAGCCAACAGAAACATGCCTAATATGAAACAATCCAATGCAGGATAATCCAGAAAGGTCATAATCCTTTCCCTCATTCTATCACCTTTCTCAGAGCAAGCCCTTAATTGGTAGGCTTAGGAAAGTTTCAGCTTTTCTGGAGTAATGATTTAGGAGTGGTTTCACCCACTGAAGTGAACTGATTCCAGAAACTTATGTCAGAAAAGCTGTCCTCATCTTGCTATGGATCATAGGACAGAGGAGACCAGGAAGCTGAACTGTAGGGGTCTGATTTTAAGATCAGACCAGACCATGTATGCTGTATTCTTGTCCATTTTTAGAGGGGCAATTCAGGGCTCACCTTGCCATTAGGAGAATGGGATGAGAATCTCATATGATAGGTACTGGGGGTGGAGACAAGAAGGAGAAATTGCAAAGTGATGATCAGAGTTCACATCTCTAAAGTCAGCTGATTGCCCTCAGGTTTTGAGGAGGATACTATCCTGTCAGCCGTGTTGAAGATTTGTGTATCAGTCTTGTCTACATGGAATTTATCTACATGGAATGGGAGTGGGTGCCAGTTTTTCCTTTTGGTTAAAAACAAAACAAAACAAAAACAGCTTCATTTATATACCACTTCATACTGAACTAACAGTGTCTAAGTGGTTTACAACTGTAAGCTAATTGTCCCCAACAATCTGGTTACTCATTTTAGCGACCTCGGAAGGATGCAAGCCTGAGTGAAGCTTGAGCCCTTTTGCTGGTATTGAACCCGCAACCTTACGGTAGATGAGTGAGTGGCTGCAGTACTGTACAGGCATTTAACTACTGCACCACCAGGGCTAACCCTTCAGAGTGTGGCTTTGGAAAAAGTCAAGTGTGAGTAACCCCAGTTTTGAAGTATGCTTTAAAGAAAATTAGATACTATTTTTCATGTGAGAATTAGGAATCCTGAAGTCAGTGCCAGTTCTGAGATGAGAATGAGATCCAGCAGACAGAGTAGGAAGCTCTGTGGTAGCCTGAAATTTTTGGTTGTCCTCTGCCAACCCCCAGAACCTTTTGGTCTTATATTTGCAACAGTCTTTGCTCTTGCTCACTCACCCACTCTCATTGATAAGCTACTCCAGTGTCACTGGAATTTTTACATCAAATTTGGCTTCTTTTCATGAACTGGAACAACTTGCAAGATAAGAAAGAGGGTCTGAGCTTCTTCCCTCCAAACTAATTGGGATGGCCAACTGAAGCACTCCAAAGGTTGTTTGACTGCAATTTCCACCAATCACAGTAAACATGGCCAATGATGAGGGATACAGAGTATTGCAGTCCAACAACATCTAGAAAACCACAAGTTGCCTATCCCTAGTCTAACTTTTCCAAATATATCAAATCAAAGGAAGAAGAGTATGCAATGTATGTATTGTTTTCTTTTTTGCATTGGAGGAATCAGGAGAGGAATGTGCCTCTGGAATTATTACCAGAATGTATTCACTCGTCTTGGCTTTGGACATTCAAATTTTCTCCATTCATTCATATCCATCATATACTGACCATTGGAATTTTTATCAGGAATAACTAGCTGGGTTTGTGTTTTGTGACTTTTTAAGGTAACTGTTTATTAATCTGGTTTCATTATCTGAACTGTGTGTGAGCCAGACAACCTCTAGGGAAAGTATTTTATGATCTGCTGATTCCAAGTTTTATGAGCATTCTCACAGCATTGCAGATGAAGCCTTCTCCCTTGTGAGTGGCCTCATCAGCAGAATTGGGAAAAGTTATTTTTGGACTGTGACCCCACCCACAAACTCATGCTACTTGAGGGATTCTGGAAGCTGTAGTTTTTTTTTTGTTTTGTTTTGTTTTTTAAACCAAGCTCTGATTATCACCTGGGAAGGAAGAACAAGGACTCTGAGGAGAAGCTGCAACTTGACCTCCATAGAACCATTAGGCTCTTGGCAGGAAAAGAAGAAAATGTGAATTTTTAGGAGGATTTGTTTTGTTGGCTGGAGATGTTGTTGCTCAGTGGGCAGCAGGGGAATGTCTGTGGAAAGCATAGGGAGAAATATGGGCAAGAACATTAAAAGGTGGTTGTGAGAAAAGAATGCAAAGGAAGCCAGCAACAGATCCCCAGAACAGAGAGAACAACAAGAAGAAAAAAATGACATTAAAAAAAACATTTGGAACAAGGTGATGAAGAGATTTAAAAACTGAACTTACACATAGCCAAAGTGATGTAAAATGAGTTTACTTAGGTGCGTTACAGAGCACCGAAAAGCGGCGCTCTCCCTGCGCCGTCATTAGCTGTGCCGAGAAGCCCCAGCGGCCAGACCGCGAGGCTTCTCGGTGCAGCTAAAAAGAAGCGCCGAAAGAGGGCTTCTTCTTGTGCCCAGGATGTGATGCCGCGAAGCACGCACTCGTGGCGTCATATCCGGGGCATGACGTGCGGACGTTATGGGTCCAGCACGTAATAATGGCAGCGCCCATGTATATAGGGCGCCGCCATTATTATGCCCCCGTCACATGCTAGGGGTGAGGCCGGTGTGGACGCTAGGTCCTCGACTGACCCCTAGCACATGATGGGGCACCAGAAGGGCCCATCTGTAACGCGCCCATGTGTTTATTATACTGTACAGGAGAGTGTGTTTCTTCTTCTTCTTCTTCTTCTTCTTCTTCTTCTTCTTCTTCTTTTTACTTACTTCTGGGCTCTTTCACACTGCATTTATAAAACCATTATTCCACTTTAATTATCATGTTCATTCTGTTGAATATTGAGACTTGCA
The DNA here is from genome assembly GCF_019175285.1 of Sceloporus undulatus. Taxonomy (NCBI): domain Eukaryota; kingdom Metazoa; phylum Chordata; class Lepidosauria; order Squamata; family Phrynosomatidae; genus Sceloporus; species Sceloporus undulatus. Next base: position 123,558,712 of record NC_056523.1, on the reverse strand, counting down.
GTTTAGGGAGGCACTTAGGATGGAAAAACAAAATGAGGGACACCTAGCTGAACGAGACTATGTGTGAAAGGCATCTAGGAGTCCAAGTAGACTACAAGTTGAACATGAGTCAATAGTGCGATGCAGCAGCCAATGCGATTTTGGGCTGCATCAATAGAAGTATAGTGTCTAGATCAAGAGAAGTAATAGTGCCACTCTATTCTGCTTTGGTCAGGCCCCACCTGGACATTGAGAAATTGGAGTGTGTCCAAAGGAGGGCAACTAAAATGGTGAAGTGTTTTGAAACCATGCCCTATGAGGAACAGCTTAGGGAGCTGGGGATGTTTAAACAAACAACCAAACAAGCTTCATTTATATACCGCTTCATACTGCCTAAGCAGTGTCTAAGCAGTTTACAACTGTAAGCTAATTTTGCCCCCAACAATCTGGGTACTCATTTTAGCGACCTCGGAAAAATGCAAGCCTGAGTCAAGCTTGAACCCCTTTGCTGGTCTTGAACTCTCAACCTTGTGGTTTTTGAGTGTGGGGCTGCAGTACAGGCATTTAACCACTGCACCACCAGAAGAGTTTAGCCTCCAGAAGCCTCCTGAAGAGAAAGTTAAGTTGTGATATGAAAGCCCTCTTTAAATACTTGAAGTGATTTCATATTGAGGAGGGAACAAGCTTGTTTTCTGCTGCTCCAGAGAAAAGGACCCGGAACAATGGATGCAAGCTACAGGAAAAGAGATTCCACCTCAACATTAGGAGGAACGTCCTGACAGTAAGGGCTGTTCAACAGTGGAACACACTTCTTCAGAAAGTGGTGGAGTCTTCCTCCTTGGAGGTCTTTAAACAGAGGCTGGATGGCCATCTGTTGGGTATGCTTTGCTTGAGAATTCCTGCATGGCAGAATGGGGTTGGACTGAATGGCCCTTGCGGTCTCTTCCAACTCTATAATTCTATGAGGGTTATGCAGAACTCTGAACCAGAGGTTCTAGTGCCTCACTGAATGAGAAACCCCAAGATTCAGCCAATCATACAGAGATAACTGTAGTTTGAAAGACCCTCTGACTGGAAAAAGATCTTGTTACAAAAATCCCATTTTTTATTGTTATTTACAGCAGCTGTGCTTAGGGATGAAAAAGAAAAACAAACATAGTGACTGTGAAGGCACCAGTAGGATCTTTTGTTTCCACTTCTGGTATTTCCTTTAAATGGAAAATATGGGGGAGGCAGACATAGACTAGGAAGTGCCACATACCAGAAAAAGAAGTCTACCATTCCCTATTAGAGCATGGAAAATCTTTAATAGGGACCCCAAATACCTTTGCAGTTTCAAGTAGTTTCCTTATCATCATCTTAAAAGGAATGTAAATTCATTTTGTCTCAGTTTTCAGGGTTTTACA
>NC_056523.1:123341618-123557317 GCF_019175285.1 Sceloporus undulatus | reverse complement strand
ATTATTATTATTATTATTATTATTATTATTATTATTATTATTATTATTATTTGTATCCTGCCTCTCCCTGTATTGGATCACTTCTCCCAATCCACTTTCAGAAGGCAGAGATATTATCTTTTTGCTCAAGCTGTCTGTTCCTGACTGACCAAGTATATGTTACTGTACTGTCTATAGTGAAGTATCTTCCTCTTCTTCAACATGGCAGAGGCTCTAATTTTCAAGAATGTAGAGTAGAGCTAAGATAACATTACACTCAATAAAACTCTGAAAGAAGGGAATTTGAAACATGGAAAATATTGTAATTGGTCATTTCAAAGACTTGTTGAGATGAGAAGCCTGGAAGAGATTGTACCCCCCCCCCCTCCCCCGGATCTCATTTGGCAGTCTCTGAGTAGATGTGGGTTTGAACTACTGCGATTCTATAACAATGATCTAGGATCTGTTCTAAAAGACAATTGTGTGCTCTCTGTCAGCAGTAGCAGCCAAGAGGGATCACAGGGTGAGAAGATGCAAAATAGGAGCGTACATGTCAAACTGTGTGTGTCTGTGCCTTCAGGTTGCCTGTTGACTTATGCCCCATGAATACTCAGAGGAGGTTTTGCCAATTCCTTCCTCTGAAATATAGCCTACAGCACCTGGTATTTGATGGCAAGTACTAACCAGGACTGACTCTATGTACATTTGCCAAAATCACACTTTCATCTCAACTGTTAAAAGATGCAAGAGCCATGCCCTCCTAAGCATATGGCTACCCTCAACAGGGTGCTCAGACTGAAAAGCCAAACTAGAGGCAGCATTAATATCAGGTCAGATGGATCAGCACTGGTTCTTTCCGCCACCTGCTTTTGTGGGGAATGACAGCAGCAGCAAGAATGCTGCAGAAGATGAATCTCCGATCCCTTTACTTACAGGGAATTCTGACAGCATATATTTCCATATTTGATGCTTAATGCAAAGGTTTGTCCCAGCTATTTATTCTTCATACCAGTAGTTTGTGATTGTGTTTATATTCTCTAGAGAGAACAACACCTGTACCTATGGGCTGGCTGGTTTTGTAAGCCTACCTATTTAAGAGACCCTGCTGGTTGGGGCATTTGCTGAAAGCAATGCTTAGTTCTCAGATCTCTGCTAGAGAGAGGCCATGAGAGAGCTTGGAGGCTTTTCTGGAAATGAGGTTTGGGCCAGTCTGCTTTTTATTGGCCCCTTGCTACAGAGGTACTTGTTCCTCTTCTGATTCTGCTTCACCCTCCAATCGGACACACTCTCCCTCTGCCTCAGTGTGTAGGTCCTTCCAAGATGCTAGAGCCTGTTGACATCTTACTTCCATTTCCCTATCCCAATGTCCAGTCCTCATGAGTGGTAGGTCTCATGAAAATGAGGCCTAGTGTTTTCCTGCATCTCCACTGCCACATCCCTGCCCCCCCCCCCCATCTTTTAGTGGCACTGTGGGTTTCTTGTCACAGAGCTGTAGAGGTGTGTGCCCTCTGGTTTATCCCAGCAGTACTGACTATAGTTCTCCCCAGGGTCATGCTGTAAACGAAGAGCTTTGATCTCGGTTGGGCTCCTCTGAGCTGAATATTTCATCATGAAGGAATCTAGGCTGCAGCTCATGTGATAGTGAAATTAATGAGAGGAGGAGAGACTTCTAGGTGGCACTCATGAACAGCAGGAGCTGCAGTCTCAGCTAAGCTCCCCTCCTCTTTGTGGTTTCTGCTACTGCCCCCATCCCCCATTCTCTTTCTTGCTCAATTCCAGTTTTGATATTCTCTTCCACCCCTCTCACTCCCTCCCCTCTTCCATTTCCTCATTTTCCCCTTTTTCTTTTCCAGTTCTCCCCCACCATCACTATTCCCAGCTTTCTCTGGGAAAATGGAGCCTCTTTTTTCTGCATGAGCCAGCTGTCCCCTCTCCATCCTCATGGGCCTGTGTCCCAGTGGCCTCTGCAGTCTGTGAGGTAGAGTGCCAATCTACTCAGTGCATTTCTTATAGAGAGATTTCCTCTTATGTGGAACTGCCTTCTTTATGCTGATGGGGGCCCAGAAAAACTGTGAGTCAGTCATATAGGTCAGCACTGGGCTTTATCACACAGGGTTTTTTGCAGCTCTGATTTGACATGACTGCAGGTCCAGTGATGCGAATTCACACGATAACGTGATGTATTATCACACGCAATTGCTTTCTATGGGGGAGTTGTTCCGTGGTGCTTCCACAGTGATTCTAAAGTGACTCCTCATTTTGGTGAATTTGGTAACAAGTGAATTCACAGAGGTTGCTTCCAAGCTCACTTCAATTTCACTCCGAATTGGTCTGGTGTGGAATGCAACTTTGCTTCCATCCTGGTACACCCCCCCCCAACCTCCAAGGTCCCACATTTCCCATGATGCTGCACTGCAATTTTGCCCCATTTGCTTCCGGTGCTCAGAAGGATAAATTTAGATGTAGATGACAGGGATGAAGGGAATGAAACAGGAAGCTGGAGGGAAAGATGGGAGCAAAGAAGGGGGCCACCGGAGACTGGGGCAGAGGCTCCAACTCCCAGAATTCCATTGCCTTGAGCCAAGGACCCCACAACAAACTCCAACTCCAATAATAATAATAATAATAATAATAATAATAAATTTTATTATTAAAATAATAATAATAATTTATTTTAAAATAATAATAATGATATTAATAATAATTAATGTTTAAAATAGTAATAATTATTATAATTATAATAAGTTATTAGTTTGATGAGGCACCAGAGCTCTCTGGCAGAGAAGGCTCAATGTCTTATGACACTACAGTTCCCAGAATTCCATAGCAGTGAGCCAGGACAGTTAATGGAGTCAAACCGGATTATTGCCCAGTGCAGATGCAACCTCCTTCAGATCCAAAGGAATTACTTCCAAGTAGACCTGCAGTTTCTACATTGATTATTATTATTATTATTATTATTATTGAAATATTATTATTATTAATAATAATAATAAAAATTCTTTCATTTAGATATGTGACACATTTGGATGAAGCAGAGGGCATTTAGGGATACGTGACATTCCCTATTATTCACGTGAGGCTAGCATTCACGTAAAACTGTAAAGGGATGGAGAGCATGAAACAGAGGGTAGATTTAGATGTAGATGACAGGGCTGGGGGAATGAAACAGGAGGCTGGAGGGAGAGATGACAGGAACAATTCACATGAGTGTTGCATTCACGTGAAAGTGGAACTAGGAAGTGGCCCCCTTCTTCACCCCGGAAGCGTAAAAGGTCTCGATGCGTTCAGACCCCCATTGAGCATGCGCAAAGGTGCCAATTTGAATTGTTGAATCCGCATGGTATGTACTGTTGTGGTAATTCAAAGTGCTCTCACTCCGCTTTGATTCAGGAATCACCATAATTAAGTTCTTCACGTGTGATATTTCATCATGTGAATTGCCTTGGATTAGAAGTGACCCTGCTTCACCCTCGCTATGGAAGTGCTTCGAATTGGGGCTCCTGTTTCACATGTGATAAGGCTCACTGTTTTGACATTTTGTGAGAGATGCCAGCCTACACTACTCTTGCTTCCCATGCTGACTATCAAATGGGATCACACCTGTGTGTTGCTTCATAAGAGGACATGGACAAGGGCTTAGTTGTCTTTTAGATGAAAAGTCCTAAGTCTTGGATTCCTAGCTTAGTCTAATGCTCCTGGGCACTCTCTTTTCTCTAGGACAAGGAGTGAATACAACAAGCCTCTGACTCTCTGCTGCACATAGGATGCTTTATTCCATTTTCAGAAATGTGATGCTTAACATATCTTTACATATCTTGGGTTTGAGCTTTGAATGTAAAATTTGCATTAGATAGAACATATATTCAGTCTTAAAAGGTTTTTCTATTCCTTTCACTTTTCTACCATTCACAGCATTCAAAGGCAGCACCACTACAGATTAAAAGTCATTCTTGAGCATCACTTGTGAATATGCCCTTGCTTTGCTTCCTGATTTTTAACAGCAGTACTGCATAGGAGATTAGCAGCTGCCCTTCCCTATCCTGAATACAGCTGCATCTCGGTAATAGGCATGTGATCCTCTCAGTGCAGTATTGCTTTGAGTTTTTTCGACCACACCCCAAAATGTCTGCATCTCAGTGCCTTTGGGTGAGCAAGAGCTGTTATAAGTGGCAGGAATGAGGCAGGCACAGCTTGCACTAACTGTGAAACTCAGTAAAATAATATTAGGAGAAGCAGCAAGAGTGTAGGGAATGAGCTTGCTTTTTGCCTCCTTGTTATGACAGTTTACCAATGCAGGGCAAAGGGCTTAACTGTAGCGTGAAGGCATAGTTCAGTGACTCACCCTCTTTCCGTGCCTAGTACTATACAGAAGAATGAGAAGGCAAAGGGAAGGGGGAGTGGAATGAAGCCAGGCTTCACAACTGAGACCTGCAGCCAGAGATACAGCAGTGGTGAACCACAGAGCAAAAATAGGAGGGGGAAGCACAGCACTTCACTCCGCTAGGCATGGAGACATTGTGTGGGGGGTAAGAGACCAACGAAGCCATTGGTTCTCAGACCTAAAGTGACAGCAGAAAAACTGGGACCTTATATTCTTTCTGTTTTGAAGGCAGTGGTGAGGAAAGGGGGTACAGAACCAAGGTGTAATATGAAGAAGGCTTTAAGTACCTAATGGGACACTCCAATCTTGGACTAGAGAAGCTGAGATTCAGAGAGAATGGGAGAAGATAATTTGGTTTTCCAGAGCCCTCTGATGAATTCTTTGCTGTTGGAGCGGGGTTGCTGCAATCACTGCTGAGCCAGCCTTGTGCCCGGAGCCGTGCAATTGCAGTAATGCTTTGGCTGGAACAGTGTGTCTGCCATGTTCCCAATCCTGCTTGCTCATGTGCTGAATAATGTGCATGAGGAGCTGGCTGCCACTCTCCTTTTGCTTAGCCAGGAAGGCTCAGGGACTGCAGGGTCAGAGAAAACAGAGCAAAGAATGGCGTTTGGGTTGTTCTAATTGCCTTTATGGGCATTTACTCTAGTTGTGCTTAAGCATGTACTGCTGACAGAATCCCAAGGAAAGGGTGCTTTAGCCCACAGCACACATACTGTACAGGGATCAGAGCAAGATTTTGAGAAGCAGAACTCTCCATTGGTGACTATCAGAACCAAACTGTTGAGAGGCTTATAGGGAAGAGCTGTGAAATTGAGCACATACAGGAGTGCATGAGCATGGCTTTCTTCAAATATGTGCCTAATGAAACATTTTGCTAATGTTTGACCTATCTCATATTTGCAGTGCATTGGCTGCAGTGCAAACAGGCCTCCATTTCTTTGAAAGGCTGAGGGTGCGTGGAGAAATGTCTGAGAAAACCCCAAATCTTTCCTTATCCCTACTTACTCAATGCTAAGAAGTCTCTGACAAGACCCACTTGCTTTACCAAAGATGTGTTCTCCATTTTGGAAAAATAGACTGACAAGCCATTAAGCCAGATGTCGAAAATATGTGGTCCTCTGCATGTTGTTGAGGTACAGCCCCATTAGACCTAGCCAGCATCAACACTGATGGGCACTGTAATCCAACAAGATCAAGGGAGTGCATATTCCCCATCCCTACATTAAGCCAGTCTTCTTCCTTCGCCAGGATAACTGAGGTCTGCCTCTGATGCTGAGAAGTGAAAGGGATGCCTGGCAGAAGCAAGAACCCTGTATTTTCATTCCTGGTTTTTGAAGAAGCACAAGCATGTGGTGTGAAGGGACTTAAATTGTGTCACTGCCTTAATTATCTACCGATTGTATAACAGAGCCATGCTTTTATCTGCTTCTTTAAAATTATGAGTTATTCATTCTCGGATTGTATTGCTTTAAACGTTTTTATTAACCATATTGTGAGGGCTTTCTCTCAAAGATGGGGCAGAAATACATAAAGCATAAACTAATCCAATAAAAGGAGTGGGGCCTGGTTGAACAAGAGGTGGGAGGAGGGCCTTGTCCTATGGCCATAACAACAAGACCAATCCTTATGGCCAGTTGCAGCCTGGCTGTTTCCTGCCTGGCTCCTGTCCACATGGCTACTGTGTGGCTTCTTTTCCTTTGTCAGAGACATCTGGCCTTCCTTCCTTTTAAGGAAGGGTAGGATGCAAAAGTGGAGGGTATATTGGAAAGAGATGGCTCCAAGAGGTGCTTCTGAAGCTACTGGTGCAGATCACAGGACCACCTTGTTTTTGGTTCCGATCTCTCTCTGGAAAAAGTTTCCATGGAGAGACCTGAATCCTTGCCCAGTTGTTGCTGTGGGGCTCAAAAATATGCATTTCAGCAGGATTTGTGCAGATATGGAAAACAAATGTGTAACTAATGCTGCACATTTTGGCACTCTTCTCTGTGAGGGAGTGAAATGGGGGAAAGAAGATAGCTAAGATTGAAGAGCTCAGGGGGCTCTGCTGAGATTTCAGGTGGAAAAAAAATCTTAGTGTAGTGCTCTTTTCTTGTTCTTGTTCTGAAATACACTTGGTTTCAGCCAAAGCTTGGGAAAGTTTCTTTTCTGGCCTAAAAGTTACTTTTTTGTGATATTCTGGGAGATGTATTCCAAAAAGGTAACTTCCCCATGCTCTGTTTACAGCTCAGCATTGCTCCAAAGCAGGACAAATATGAATAATTGGTCCACCAGGAACAAAAATAATCCATTCTACAGAGGAAACCTATTACAAAACCACAGTAATGGAATCTCCCATGGTCTGTGGTTTATCTTCCAGCTTCCAACAAACTGGGGTTTTAAGGACAGTTTGAACAAAATGGTGTTTCCTGTGAGGATCTTTTGCCCAATACCTGCAAGTGTTCCTACTGTCTGCAAATTTGTGCCTCTTACAATTCTGCCATTTTCAAGAGAAAGGTGATTTAACGCTCATCTTTAAGTAGGGAGGGAGGACATTTTGAATTGAATCTGTGACTCTCTGAGTCAGACTGGTGTAGTGGTATGAGTGCTGGCCTAGGACTCTGGGAGACAACGGTTCCAATCCTCACTTAGTCATGGAAATCCACTGGATGACCTTCAACAAGTCATATTCTCTCAGCCACAGAGGGAAGCAAAGGCTAAGAACAAATCTTGTTAAGAAAACCCCATGATAGGGTGGACTTAGGGTTGCCTTAAGTTGGAAATGACTTGAAGGCACACAACTACTACAACTACTACTATGACCATCTAGACCTAAGTCAAACAGCTACATTCCTTTTCCTGGCCAATTGCACCCCTGCACATTTCACATAGGATTAGACATCATTGAATTCTGAGTGTAAGAACTGAGTTGCTGAAGCAAACCATTTAGTAACCCAGCTTTCCATTTCCGTCACCTGTGAACCAGATGCCTCTGGATGCTCACAACTAGCATTGAGGTGATCTTTCCCTCTAGTACTTAAACATAATTCTCTCTGGACTTGGAGATTCCATTTAGTGACCATGGTAAAAAGACACAATCTTTGTGATTTTTTCAGATTCATTTTCAGTATCTTTCTTGTGGCATTTGTTTGTGCCAGTTGGGCTTTTGGAGTGATTTATGCATGTAATACTGCAACCTTCTCCTCTGTGGTCATTTTAAGGCATGGACTCAGACTGAGTAGCATTTTAGGGAGGGGGAGCAGGAGGGAGCAGGGAGCAGAGAGCTGCTTTGCAGTGAGACGCTGTAGGGTCCTGCTGTATTGATTAAGCTCCTGGGACTGCTGCCAGTTGCCTCTAGGATTAAATCGATACAGTTTGCAAAAGTAAAAGCTTCTCCTCGCTGGAGACATAAAATATTGGAGCTTATTTTTTTAATGATAAAACTTACAGGCGGGTGAGTCTAACCATACCCCACCAGAAACTAGGGTTAATTGGGATTTCAGAATGGGGATAGGAGTGCATCAGCAAAGTAACAATAATATTTAACCCAGAAGGATTAAATAGCCAGCTAGCAGAGCCACAGGGCAATACAGGAAGAGAGTCAAATTGCTGTCTGAAGATAATCTGTATTGGCATGCCAAGGTATACAAGTGTTGCCCATTATATGGGAAGGACAGATTTCTAAGGTATCTTGTCAGTTAGGCCTAGTGGTAATAAAATCATTCTGTGCCAGGATCTCTAACAGTACAACTTGCTGCTAACTTCGATCTCTTCCTCCCAGTGAACCTAATACTGTTGAATTAGCTTTTGTTCCTGCTGCTTGAGCATCTTTCTGGAATTTGTTTTGTTCTGTTGGTCTTAGGGGAACTTAGCCCAAGTAATGATGATGTATAGGCATGGAATGTGCTCAGACACACATTGAAGAACTCTTGTGTGGTTACCTCATCCTGCCCCCGCTGGTTCCACATGCATGTCTTTGGGTACAAGGTGGAGAAAATGTAAATGTTAACACAGAGATGACACTTAAGTGTATTCTGTAGTACACTAATCACACTCCCAGGAGCAGATTTCTGTGTTAATAATTTTGCTTATTACATGCTGTTGTTTCCTCTGGCTAGTTGAAGGTCTAGGTGACTTCAAACATTTAAGACAAGTGAAGCACTGTATGAATTAGACTGGAAATGTGCTGCTTGGGAGTGGGAGCCCCAAAGTGTGGTTGCTTTGTCTCATTCTTGTGGCAACAGAAACTGCCCAGTGCTTTGCTTTGTGTTGCCATTCGAATCACTACTGCTTTACATTTCTTGCCACAGACCCAGAGAATTTAGAGGTGTAGAAAATCTGCAGAATGTATTTCATACTACATGTATTGTGTATTTAAATAATACAGACACATAAAGAAATTGGGAAGATGATAATTTTAAGAACTGGTATACTGGATCTGTACTGTAGCTCAGTATTGAAGTGAGCAGTACACAGGTGTTTTTCCTGGCCCTACCCAGAGATGTGAAGGATTGAATTTTTTTTGGGGGGGAGGGATTCTTCTATTGAGCTGTACTTCTTCCACATGACGTGTGTGTGTCTATAAATAAATACAAACGTGGAAGCAAATCTAGATGTGTCAAGTGAGGTGTACATACAGCCCCCCTTTTTTTAAATGAAATTACAAGCCACAGTGGATAAAGTGATGGTTGGGGTTTAGATATGGGCCCTGATCATGGAAGATCATGGAAGGTTACTGTTTTTTTCTCCCTTTTGCTGTTTCCCCAATTAAACTGCTATTTGCTCTCTTGTAATCTCATGCAATTGTCACATTATTTATATGTTTAGCCCTAGGGGGCAAGTTATGTTTTGTTGTTATTTGTCACAAAGTCAGCTTTGACTTATGGCAACACTGAGAGACCTCCACAAGACCTTGTTATTAACAGATCTGTTTTGGTGTTGCAGACTCAGGACCATGGCTTACTTGATTAAATCAATCTATCTGTAATGCAGTCTTCCTCTTGTTGTACTACCTTCCTCTTCGTTGAGCATTATTGTCTCTTCCAATGACTCATATCATCTCATAATATGTCCAAAATATGACAGATTCAGTTGAGTCATCTTGGCTTCCAGGGAGAGTTCAGGCTTGATTTGCTCTGGGACCTATTTATTTGTCTTTTTGGCAGTTCACAGTATCCTTGGATCCTTTCTCCAGCACCACATTTGATGTGAGTTAATTTTCTTCCTATCAGCTTTCTTCACTGTCCAGCTTTTACAATCATGCATAGAAAGGGAAAATATTATAATAATATTTATTTATTTATTTATTTATTTATCCCCCGCTCTTCAGCCATGGCTATCAGAGCAGCTATGACGTGGATCATTCTGACTTTGTTATTTAATAATACTTTTTTGGATTTAAGGAACTTATCTGCCTTTCAGGATTTTTATTGGTTAGGTGACATTAGAGTAAAGGGTTCCATGTTCCTCTCAAGTGACATAATCTCAGCCCATATTCCCTACTTCTTTGGATGCTCATAGCAGTTTCAAACACCATAGGCGGGGAAAGTATATCACTCTGATGATGTTGGACTGCAGGTCCCCCCAGACCTAGTCAGCATAGCTATTGGTGAGGAATGCTGGGAGCTGTAGTCCAGTAACAATGGGACCATCACACTTTCCCTACCCCTGTCTTAGACCATCTAGTTCAGTAGCAATGTATTGTGAATGGCAACAGTTCAGCACCAAGGACTTTTCTTCTCATATTATCCAGTATATTTGAGATTTCAAAAATCTAATTGCCAAGCTCCTCTTTGCAAAGCATTTGTGCCATAATTATGAACTATTGCATCAAAAGCACACAAAGCAATTACCTGTGTGGTACCAATGGGGCTATCTTGCATTCTTTAATTATATATCGAACCCAGGTAAGAATAATGTAAAATAGAGCTCATCTCAATTTCTAACCCAGACCTATTGTCAAGTAAGAGAGAGAGAAGTGCAACAAAAGCCTGGTCTGGATGACAGTTCCACAAAAGGAAAGATCCAGAAGAGTAGTGAATATATTTTATAGGAGAATCCAAAAGAATAGTTAGTATATTACAGTTCAGCTGTGTGGATTTAATGCTTTATTATCTTGATATAAATTAGGAAGCTTGTGGAAATTTAAAAGACTTAAACCTGAAACCTATTGGTCATCTCAGTTAAAGCAAAGCCATTGAATGGTGAATTGACATGTATGTAAATTCCTTTGCCAGTTTCAACTGTAGTTACTTGCAGACTGAAGCTATGCGGGGGGGGGGGGGGATTGAAGGCAAGCCCATCACCAAATAAGAATTCTTCTCCCAATGTTCCTTCAGTCCCCAGATTTCTAGCACTGCAAAAAGTGAGACATTGAACATCATTTACACCTAAAATGTTTATTTCTTGTGTGTGCATTCTCTTGGCTACTTTGCCTTCCTCTTTTCTTTTGATTCCTAAATTATCTCTAAATGGTCAACTAAAACACTACTTACTGCAAAACTAGAAATTTGGGGACTGAAGGAAAATTTCATTGGGGCATATTTTTTATTCAAGAGCAATGCCTTCATCCTCCTCTACCCCAGTTATGCCTCTTCTAGTTTTTGTTTGTTTGTTTTTTAAAAAGGCCCAGGGGTCCTGGAAATGGCCTGGCCATTTGCATCTCCTGGCAGCTTCTGGTGACATGACTAGCATTTTTTTAGACCTTCAAAGCCTATTTTTCCCCTAAGCAAGGAGCAGGGGGGAGGGATCCTCTGAAGTCCCTAGAGCAGGAACAACTCCCTGATCTAGAAATGGGCCACTCAGTCATATAATCTCTTCTCTTGTCTCATGTTTTATGCAGGAGAACCTGCCTCAAGTATAATGTGGGCCTCATCATCTCCAGATATGACTGTGTACCTACTATCGTGTTAACTTTATTTCATAGGTCAAGAGGTGACTCTACAACCCCATCTGCCTGCAGTGTGAAGGAAGTTGCCTTCACATGCTAGGATGATAAAGAGAGTTTTGGAAGTCTGAAGTTTCTTCCTTCTTTCACAAGTAAAACATCTGTTTTAATAGCTAGGATGCATAAAATAATACCTCTTCACAAATACATGAGGTACAGATCTGCATTAGAACTTTTAGAGCTCTCAAACTTGCAATGTAAAGTGTTTTAAATTTGCTACCACTTTTGTGTTTTTCGAGTTGTGTATTAAGCCACTGAGTCCAATTATAGTTCTGAGATAATGTAACTTAGCATCTGTATAATTTATATAGCAATGTAGTGTGCTCAAAATGCTTGATATACATTACTCCATGCAGTAACATTGTACGGTGAACCAATATTATAACCTACATATTGTTGGACAGAGAGGCATGGAGAGAGGGGAGATTGCTTAAGTGCGTTAACAGCTTCTGGGAGTTACAAGTTGAAATAGTATTTTTGCCTTTGAAATAGTATTTTTTTTAAAATTGAACTTGGTAAATTAGGTTCAAATATCATTGTTATATGGCTTGCTTTGTGTTGAAACTATCTCGCCATTTTCATCCATCATCTGTAAAATAAGAACAACAATGACCTGTCTCATAGGGCTGGTATAGAGATCAAGGCAAAGTGCTGTAGAAATGATTACAGTTGATTGCCAATAGTGTTAAGGGAAATCAACAGACTTGCCTTTTGTTATGTTGAAATAGGTGTCTTGCAGCCTGTAAAATGCAGACCCATGAGGGCCCTCTCTTCCTTGCATATGTTTAACCTATTTGCTGTTGCTGTTAATCACCTTCAGGTCAATCTTGACTCATGGCGATCCTGTGGATGAGACATCTCCAAGACTCCCTATCCTCCACTACATGCTTAAGTCCTGTAAATTCATACTCATGACCTTCTTAATATAGTCAATCCATCTAGCATGCACCTTCCTCTATTTTTACTTCCCTCCACCTTTCCTAGCATTATTGTCTTTTCTAGTGTGTCATGTCTTTTCATGATGTGGCCAAAGTACAACAGCCTCAGTTTGATCATCTTGGCTTCTAGGGAGATTTCAGGCTTGATCTGTTCCAGGACTCATTTGTCCTTGAAGAGATCTCCCTGTTTGTCTTTTTGGCCATCCACGGGTATCCTCAGCACTCTTCTCCAGCACCACATCTCAAATGAATTGATTTTCTTCTTATCCACTTTCTTAATTGTCCATCTCTCTATAGTGGTTCTTTATTGTGTGGATGAGGCTCTATTTAATCACCCATAGGGCAGCTTTTTTTTAAAAGTTATATTTTTATTAATTATTTCTCAGTAACATAACATATCCATACAACACAAATGAAAATGAACATATTAACATATATTTGAACATCTACATATTCATCACTTTTACAGATATGGAAATACATCAACAGTAGTTAATAATTTAAAAACCTCCTGATTGCTGGAATCACAGCTATAAAGAGAGACTCTGTTTTTGGTAAACCTTTCTTAAAACATAAAAAGAGCAATTATGATTCATTTTCCCCACTTTTTTTACATTCCAATCTTTCTATGAATTTTTCTGGTGCATATTCTTCCCTCCCACAAATAATATAAATCCACTCTTCAACGAACTGCGATATCATCATGGGAAACCATGTCCTATGAGGAGAGACTTAGGGAGCTGGGGATGTTTAGCCTGGGGAAGAGAAGGTTAGGAGGTGGTATGATAGCCCTGTTTAAATATTTGAAGGGATGTCATATTGAGGAGGGAGCCAGCTTATTTTCTGCTGCTCCAGAGACTAGGACCCAATGGAGCAATGGATGCAAGCTAAAGCAAAAGAGATTCCACCTCAACATTAGGAGGAACTTCCTGGCAGTAAGGGCTGTTCGATAGTGGAACACACTCCCTCGGAGTGTAGTGGAGTCTCCTTCCTTGGAGGTCTTTAAACAGAGGCTGGATGGCCATCTGTCGGGGATGCTTTGATTGAGAGTTCCTGTATGGCAGAATGGGATTGGACTGGATGGCCCTTGTGGTCTCTTCCAACTCTATGATTCTAAATCATCAAATCTTTGTTTCAAGTAGTCCTGAAATGGATCCCATTCTTAAACGAATGTACTCTTGGCTTTACCTTCAAGTCTGCCTGTGGTTTTGTCCCTTTGTGGTGCCTGCACAAGTGTTTCAATCCATTCCTCCTCCTCCTCGTCTGGTGTTGCTTGGGCTGTTTCTCTTCCTTCCTTCCTTCCTGCAGTGCTTCCTGCAGAGCAGCTGGGGGTCGGGGTGGGGGGCTGCCTTGGGCTGCCAAGGGCGGCAGGCTGCTCTGCCCAAGGCCGGGCGAGGAGCTGTCCAGCGTGCTGAAGGTAGCGCCGCCCTTCCCCGCCGCTGCCCTCGCTAGCCAGCCGCGCCTCCCTTCGGCCTCCTGGCTCCGCATGCCATTCCTCGCCTCCTTGGATCGCCAGGAGCCTTCCTTCCGAAGCGCCTCGAAAGGGATTGGCAGCCTGGCTGCACCTTCCTCAGCACGCACAGTTAAAGGGGGCCCAGACTGGGTTGTTTCTGCGGTGGGTTTTGGACCCCAGGCTCCACTTGCACTGCAGAAATCGTCCAGGTCGATACTGCTTTAACTGCCCTGACTCAATGCTATGGGATTCTGGGATATGTAGTTTTGGGAGACATCGAGCCTTCTCTGCCATAGCTCTGGTGCCCCAACAAACTACAACTCCCAGGATTCTATCTCATGGCAGGTAAAGCGGTGTCGACCTGGATTATTTCTGGAGCAAGGACGCATTCCCAGTCCCGAGCGGCGGCGGGAATGGCTCAGACCGCCCGGGGTGGCTGGACTGCAAATCCCAGCATCCCTCACCCTTGGCGAGGGCAGCTGGAGGGCCACCTCCTGGGCTACAAACACTTCCTCCCCTCTTCCTGGTCTCGTGCTGCATCCACACTGCAGAAATAACTCGATTTGACACCGCCTTCTGCTCCTAGCAGGGGCTGGGGCGCTTTCAGCCAGGCTGACCAGACACGTCCTCCTTTTCCAGGACCTGTCCTCCATGTCAGCTGCCTTCTGCCCAGGAGGAATTCCCAAAGAGACCTGTCCTATTTTTCCAAGACCTGTCCTCCGTTTTAGCCGCCTTGCTGCAAGAGGGCCTCCATTTGGAGCAGGACAAAAAAGCCCGGGTTTACCATTTCATGGGAACGTTTTGAGATTTCTGTGTCCCTGCCCTCCCTTTTGTCCTCCTTTGAGGGCCGGGGGGGGGGGCAAGGGGGCTCCAGCATCTTGTGCAGTTACTGCATATTAGGAATATTCAACCAGGCTCCTCCATTTTGAGCAGGAGGAGGGCTAAGAAGAAGCATGGGTGTCCATTTGTAGTCTGGAGCTTTTCTTTGGTCCCAATGTCCTAGCTGTTTGTCTGGAAGCAAGCCCTCCTTTTGGCGGAGCCCGGTACTCCTCCTGGGCCCTGGGCTGGCCCTCCCCTTCGCCTTGGACCCGCCGGCCCGGCCCTGCCCTGCCCCACTCGCTCCAGCAGGAGAGCCCCAGGCAGGCAGGGGCGGTCTGGGGGGGAGCCGGGCACTCTGGCCACCTCTGCGCCTTTCAGCAGCGAGGAAGGGAGGGAAGAAAGCATGTTAAGGTAAGAAGACAGAAGGAAGGGAGGCAGGAAATGAAAGGAAAAGGTGACTGAAGGTACAGGGGGAGGGCAGGGAAGGAGAGAAGCAAGGAGAGAGGGAAGGAAAATCAGGGAAGGCAGAGAAGGAAGAAAAGGATGCAAAGGCAAAGTGACAGAAGCAAGGAAGAGCAGTGCAAAAAGACATCGATGCCATGGGAGCAGGCGGGGATTATAAATCAAAAGCCAGGACTACCAGCAGGCATCAGGGTCACCATCAGGCTACCTAATGAGCCTTCTTTCCCAGGGAAGCCATTCTTTACGTATGACTACTTGGGTGGAGGAGGGGAGACTTAGGTAAGCTCCTGCCCAGATGTAACCAATGAGAGAGGAAAGTGAAACAGGGTACTCAGTTAAATGCATAACATGAAGATGAAAGGTACTCTCTTGGGTTCCTTCCAAATTTACTCATATGTAAACAATCTAGATTACTCCTAATGGACCCAGATATTGTGGACAGAGGAGTTTTAATCTTTGCCTTCCAGCTACTTAAAAAAAACAACCTTAAATGGGCATATTCCTGTGGGGTGAAGGAGAGGAGGGAAAGAGAAAAAAGCCAGGAAGAGCTGAAGCCCACAGTTCCTATATAAGTCTCTAAATCTGAGCCAGACAGTTGTTGATACAACAGCTCAGTTAAGGCTCCAAAGCCCCCTTCATGTGTCAAGGTGAGCGAAAAGTATGATGCAGTTGCAGAGATCCAAAGTATATGGTACGAGACCAACATGGGTATGGCAGCATTAGGTAGCAATCTCTTCATTTCAAAAAAGATTGTGGGTCATCCTTAGTCTAGCATAGTGTTACACATCCACGAAAGAAGTGTTTAGAAATTGTTTTGTATCCACCACACAGACACATATAAACGATGTGCACAGTCTGCAGCCAAATGTGGATACTGAAACATTTCACCACAAATATGCAGCCCACACATGCATCTCCTAATGAGATACTGTACCACAGATTCTGCTTCACACCTATGGTATACAGATGGATCACATCAAGGGAAATGAATCTCCAGACACCAAGAGTGGAGTTGACATACTGAATAACCTGAGAGGCTA
Source organism: Sceloporus undulatus (assembly GCF_019175285.1). NCBI lineage: Eukaryota > Metazoa > Chordata > Lepidosauria > Squamata > Phrynosomatidae > Sceloporus > Sceloporus undulatus. Next base: position 123,541,320 of record NC_056523.1, on the reverse strand, counting down.
CAGGGAAAAGAAACTCACAAATCATAAGCCCATCTCAGTCCATGCACAAGTTTGTGGATAGGATTTTAACTACATCCTTTGTAGTTGAAAATGGCACTAGGCCATTGCTACCTAAAGTGGTGGTTCATGGACCAGAGGTGGTCCATGAGCCATCAACTGCCAATCACTGGCAGATTTCCATGAAAGAAAGAAACAAATGTAGCCAATGAGACAAATATGTTACAGGGGGAAAACTGCAGGTCCTCCACATTAGATTGTTTGAGATGCCTGATTATACGCTACACATGTGCTCTGGTGAATTGCATCACATTCACACATTTTACAAGGTGCACTAGAACTAGGCACACACTCTAAGATGAATGCTGTGATTAGCACTGTTCCTGCACTATGGCCCGGTACAGACTGGTGCTTTGCGTTGGCCTGGGGCCGATATTAGGGTGTCCATCTGGGGCATGGTATTGTGGTGCACAGGCATCCACAGGCCCCAACAGCTCTAGCCGGAAGAGGCATCATGATGCCATATCATACCTCTTTAAAAAAGCTGCTCTAGGCGGCTTCTTTTCAGAGAGCACGTCAGTGCCACGCCATGTGGCTGGCACAGCAGCGACAAGGGGCAAAGACGAGCAGCATGGAGCTACCCATATGTATCCCCCCTATGTTAGCACAAGAAACAGAAGCAGGAAGGATGTTTAGGGAGCCAACTGCAATAGAAACACTTGTGCAGTAATATGGAAAGGAAGTTTATAATGTGGAGAACATGGTAAGAACAGAAAGTGCAGAAGAGGAAGACCTAGTGAGGAAGGACACTGATCCCTTGCAAATGTAAAAAAGACAAAAAAGGAGGGGGTGGGGATATTTAACATATACTTCCAGATTTCCGACAAACTTCCTGCAAGGTGAAGAAGTATCCACCAAATACCTGCAGCTCAGAAGCTAGAGGAGGAGGGCCAAAGAAAAAACTTTGACAGAGAAGTTTTTGATAGAAAAAGGTGCCCCCCCCCCCCAATACTGAGACAACTGTATTCTCTTCACTTAACACTTATCTAAGAGAGCCACCTGCTCTCCTGGTAAACCAGTTAACATCACTGCCAAAAGGAGCTGCTTTTCTCTCTTCAAGAAAACATCCAGTCAATACTTGCAAAGATGAAGTAATTCTCCATCAGTCCCCCTGCAGAGGCAGCAAAAGGAAGTATCAATACAGGAGCATGTAATGCCCCAAAGCTTTGTGTGATGCTGGAGCATGTTCTTTATCCTTCAGTAAGGTCTGATAAAAAGTCTGAACCTATGCTGAACAGTCTGTTTCTCTGTCTTCACTGTAGCTGTGAAGGCTGGAAATTTAGCATACTCCACAACTCTGATTTAACACTCTTAACAATGGCAGGAGAGTGGCAATAGGTAAACAGTTCAGGGACTCACCACAAGGAAAGGTTCAGTATTTCTCCCCCAAAGGCCATTTTCTTTTCACAAGTCTTGTAACTGATAATTTCCATGGGTTGCATACCTTTAACCCTTTTTTGTTGTAGTGTTTGAGAACTTAATGTTCTCTTTATTTTGATTTACTATTTTATTGGAACAGTATTGGAAATATTTCTATACTGAAAAGTGGGACACAGTCATATAAAATAAATGATGCCACAAGGCTAACAAATCTGTGCCATTTGCCATTATTTCCATCTTCTTGAGAATAATCACTCAAAAAATTGCAGTTAATTGTAGGAAGCTGTTTTTGAACTGACTGTACTGCAACATAAACATTACCGTTGATCTTCATTCTTATGGCCAATGCACACTTGGCAGGCATTCCTGTGGCATATCTGTGATATTTCCTGGTGATGGTCATAGGGTAGAATGGGAGGTGCCTATGCAAAGGCTGCACAGTGAACATATATCATGTGATATGTTGGTAGGGCTCTCTGGTACACATGAGAGCTCTCTCCCATTCCATTTTGTTGTTCCATGGACTAGCAAGAGAGGAGGGCTGGTGGGACCAAACATGACCCCTGCTCATTATAGGTAGGTCTACATAAACTGGATGCATTCCCACAGCTAGTTGTTAAGATAATCCTTTTTTTTTTTTAATTTGCAGAAATAAAACAGGGAATGAGCCAGCAGTAAAGACAAGAGTCTGGGTCCTGTTTGCAGTTCTTTTGCTGCTGGGCTCTTGGAGTGGCACAGGGGCAATAGTTTTCTTCCTCTATCACTATAGCACTGACCCTTCTAAGCTGTTCTAATGTTGATGTTGAAAAATATTGAGACCAGGGATGCATAATCCTCACATAGCTGCACATGTTTCACTCAATGCAACTGTGTGGAAAACCAGCTGCAAGTCACTGAAGCAGCCTGTCTCCATGGCTGTTAATGAGGAGTTCTTAATCTATGGTATCTGTCTTTATAGGTATTCAAGCACATGCTTTTGCAAGCAGAGAAAATGTCAGCCTGATTGTGTGACCAGAAGTTAATTTTAGTCAAATTAAATAAGAACAAAGGTGTTTGGCCATATGTTGCTGCAACCATTCCTTCAAACAGTGTCCATGTTTGTATGAACAACACTGTAAAGGAAGATAGGTGTCTCAAATCTAAAACTCCTGATTCGCCCATTCATAACATTATTATTCCTAATCACAAGGTTTTCACCTTGGAGATTAAATTACTGTAGAAATTTGAAGAAAAATTAAGGATTTGAATTTTCTGTATACAAAAGCTTACAGTATTGTTACTATATAAACTGATACTAGGAAGACAGAATTTAGGGGCACTTTGAAATATTTACGGTGAGGTAAAGAATTTTGTGTATACGTACTAGAGCATGAGTGAAAGGTAATAATGGAAATAGATGTTTTCTTTTGCTGTCTCTTCTGCCCTTTGAGACAAAAAGGCTAAGCTGTGAGAATACATAATGTTTCATCTCTGCACATTCTGTCGGTGGGATTTATTGGTAAACCTTGCTGGATTTTGGAGTGCATGCCAGAATTTTCACATCAGGATTCAGTAGAGGCTACATTATTTGATTCATATTTCAGTGCAAGTCTAGTAGTCTGCTGGATGAAGGATTCTCACTGTGGCTTCCCCATGCAACTGAGATGTGTTACAAATCATTTTTTTTTTAATGCAGAGGTAAGGCTGATTTTTCATTGCTCTCTGAAGAAATTACATAGGTGACTACAGGATATTATATGTGGCTCAAAAATGACTTTTATTAAGGAGCAGGAACAGAAAAGAAAAGATTGACAGACTAGAAAATAACTCTGGCTCTGAGCCACATATTTAGTTTCCTCTCTGAATATATAAAATCGTGGTGATATTGGACAAAGTGTAGCACCTTATTTAATCCTGATAGCTACATTAGACATGTAAAAAGACCCACTGGGTTTGCAAAGAAATAGTTAATTTATTGCCAATATGCATGATTAGAAATGTGAAAACCTAAAAAGCACAAATGTCTGTGTGCACATGTTCACACACACACACACACAGAGCTATGTTTTCACTAAATCATCCTTTCATTACTCATTCAGAGAAATAATTTTTATCTCTGATCCAACCCTCTGTCTTTTTCCTGGACCCTAGTATCTCTGTCTATATAGAGTTACTATGCTGTACTGCTTCATTATTATCATGTGATGCCCACCTCTTAATGCTCAAATAAAGAACAATGACCTACATAATGTAAGGTCCAATAAAAGGTCTTTAAAGACTTCTTTGACACAAGTTTCATTTGAGTGTACACTAGAAAATGTAAAGTGTAAATTCAGCAAACATGTCCAGTGTCACACAGTTAATGACATCAGAAAGCCAGGAATGATTGGCACTCCCCAACACGTGAACAGTCAAAGTACAATGCAGTTACACCCTCCAGCAGAACTGATTCCCTAGAAATTTCTGCAAGGAAAGCTAATGTGGTGACTGGATTAAATGTTGGACTAGGACTCTGGGAGACCTCTCAGCCATGGAAATCCACTGTGTGACCTTGAGCAAATCATACTGTCTCTGCTTCAGAGGAAGGCAACAGCAATGATTCTTCCCAAGAAAACCCTACAAAAGTGTCACCATAAGTCAGATTTGACTTGAAGAACTACAAGTTACATGCAGGCCCGAAACAGACAGGTCAAATGACATGGTTTCCCACTGTGTTCAGGGCATAGCATTTAAATGACACACACCTTGAATGCAAAAGGGAACTGTGCTGGACCTACATCTTCGCAAAAGAACTGGGCCAAAAAGGAGTAGTAAAAACTGCTCCTTTTTGGTGGCCTGGTTCAGGACCACAGCAGTGGCCAGAATTGGGGCCAGGCGTGTGCAGCTGCTGTGGCCCCAGTGTGAATTGCGCCAGTGCAGCTCCACCATGGTCCTTTGGCTCATCTGTTTCAAGGTCATTCATTCACCCCACTTGGATTTTGCAGTTTCAATTGATGGTACTTTCCGTCTATTAGGTTGTTTTTACATAGTACTCAAGCCTGTGTTCCCATTTTTCATGCCTTCAAATCAAGTTAAAAGAGGGATGTTGACTGGATACTTTATTTATTTGTAGCACTTTTAAACATTCCAAGAACTTGAGTTCTTTAGTTGATGCAGAAGTAAAGCAATCCTGGCTAAAATATATCCATGTCATTTTTCAGTGTGCATCAGAGGAAGTGTGCATCTGTATGCATCTATGAAAGCTCATGCTGCCAACTTCTTTATTTTGGTTAGTCTCAAAGGCAGTACAAGATCTCTCTACATTTTTCAGTGTGTTACCTAATCCACAGAAAACTGCATGTGTGTGAATCAGGGAATCCTTCACAGGCCTCTTTATTTTGACCATCCCTAGAATATCCACCCATGTGCCAGACTTTCCTTAACTCTGCCTCACTCCTTTTGAATACATGATTTTAGCAACTATCATAGCAAACTGCATTGTCCTTGCTCTGGAGCAGCATCTGCCTGATGATGACAAGACGCCAATGTCAGAACGATTGGTGAGTAGTCTTCTCTTCCTCTTAAAATATTCTTATGGTAGAAGTAAACTTTCTAAGAAGACTCCAGAATGGCAGCTTAGTCACCAGTCCTTCCTTCCTCTCAATAAGGCAGCCTACCCCAACCTTTGGGACCCTCCAAATGTGTTGGGCTACAGGTCTCTCCTCCCCAAACCAGCACAACTATTGTTCATGTGGGCTGGGGATTATGGGCACTGTAGTCCATTACATCAGGAAGTCACTATGTAAAAGGTCCCTGATGTTAGGGTGCCTTGAGATCTCTTATTCATAGAGTTAAGTTGAAGTTGACTTGACAGTAGTTAACAACAATAACAAACTGTAAAGACAAGCTTTAGGATAGCCTTGTCTCCTTGCTTATCTGGCAACCAGCAGTGGAAGTGGGATCAGATGATTCTCTCTTCTCGAGGCTTTAGTGTCTGGCATATCTAAAACTGCCAGACAGAGTGGCCCAAATGTGGCTTGTACTGGAATTGTTATCATTAAGGCATTCTTCATACAACTCATTGACCAAAGAAGTAGTGAAAATCAGGGTTGAAGAGTGATTGGCTGCACACAAACACAAACCAAGCAGATTTGTTTCCATAATTTAGTTTTATAGTGGGCAATACAAAATGCATGAGCTCAGAGGAACTTTCTTCTAGGTAAGTATGGAAAAGATTGGGGCATTAGTTGCATGGGTATAGCAATAGCTGCCAGGGCCTGATTGCCCATCCTAATGGTAGAAAATCTAGAGCATTCTGTAGAACTGGTCTACTTCATGTTCTGGAAGGGTAAAGATGACTTGTGCAGGATAAAAGTGGCTCCATAATGTATTCATACACAGGTACAGCCTCGGAGAAAGATTATGGAGAGCCATCCTGATTCTTTAGGTCTGTTGGTGACCCTGAACCAGGCTCTTTATTTTTCAGCTAAGCCTACTTACTGGATTGTCATGAGGATAAAATGGAGGGAGGTAATCATGTATGGTATCACGAACTCCTTGGGGGAAGGCTAGGTGTTTGTTTCTTTTAAAGTCTAATTAGTAAATAATAATTAACTTTTCCTCTTATACATTTTTTTAGGATGACACAGAACCATACTTCATTGGAATATTTTGTTTCGAGGCTGGAATTAAAATTATTGCCTTAGGATTTGCTTTCCACAAAGGCTCCTACCTAAGGAATGGCTGGAATGTGATGGACTTTGTGGTGGTTCTCACAGGGTGAGTAGCTGCTTTTTAAAGTGTTATGAATTTTCATTGTTTACTTTCAGTCTGGTAGAAGCAGCACTGCCTAGAGTTCATTAGGCAACACTAAGACCAAGAAAGAAGTCAGAATTCTTATATTCTTTTCCCTGGTGTGAAAGGAGAGGGGAATCTGGTTTGCAAAGGTATGGTTAGCTTTGGTATGAGGGCTTATGCAACTTGTTCTGATTTATAAAAGGCCAAAGTGAAGAGAAAGATTGTGTGTGTTTTTCCTTGTGTATGTGTTTTTACAATAACTGCGGTAGATGCTTCACCTGCAGCGTGAGTTATACTCTGTAACTTGCCTTACACCTGTACACTCCAGCAAACTGGATGTTGGTTAGAATGTTGGCTCTGCTTTTCCAATCATGCCATCTTCAAACCAAAATACAATTAAGGCACCATGCATATGTTTGCACAGATATGCAATCAGTTTTTGCATGGAATCATGTTGGTTCCCTCTGCTAGTGTAACTTCTTCAACAAGAGGAAAAAGGCAATGCCATGACCAGAAAGGAAGTTTGGCTTTGTAGAAGTAGGCTGCCTGGAGCCATCTGATTTGGTCGGCCTTCCCTCACCACCACTGCATACAACCCTGCAAAAAGTGGAACTGCTAGCAGGGTGCACCAGCAGGATTCTGGCTGCCTTCTCATTTTTAAATTAAATGCATTGGAACTCTATTGAGAACAATTGAGGAGCTGTTCTTCAGGCAAGAGGAGTGTGTTGGTGATATCACAAGTGTGGGTCAGTAGGTGTTTTTCTCCTGCTCATTTTTATTTCTTTTATTTGTTATACATTTTGGACACCAATCTTGCTGATTTTCAGTGGAATTTCCATGCTGTCCCTTAACCATATTGAAAATTATGCAGAACTTGCTTCCCACACCCCCTTAGAGAATCGACTAACACAGGGAAAGTTATATTTGTCCTGAATGCTGTAAGGGTGTTGCCCTCTGCTCTGCTCCTAAGATGCTGCTTCATTTCTCACCCTTAGAACTGAAGATGAAAGGTTTAAGTTTTTACTCCTCTCTACTGCTGATGACTTGCCTATTATATGTTTAGAATACACAGACACAGACATAGACACACACACAGAGAGAGGTGTCTGGACACACACACTTATTGGGGTGCTGTAACATTCTTGACCATCACAGCTTTGAGGATGGAGCATGAACTCGGCGTTCTGGATCTGTATGTAACAGGTACATCCTGTTGCCAGTGCTTTTGTAGTTTTCAGTGCCTGCTCCCTGCTGCTTCCCAACCTGCTCACAATTTCCTGTGATGGGAACAAAGGTCCTTTTTTTTTTTTGCCTTCTGAAACAAATACAGTACATTATTTGATGATGGAGAATTCATAATGCTCATCCTGGCTACCATTTGTTGTGCATTCTTGAATTTGAGGAGAGCATCCTAAGGTCTAATTGGCACTGCAGAAATAATGCAGGTTGACACTGCTTTAAGTGCCATGGCTCAATGCTATGCAATTTTGGGATTTGTAATTTTGTGAGCTATTTTGGCATCTCTATCAGAGAGCTCAGCTGCCACAATAAACTACAGGCCCCTGAATTCCACAGCATTGAGCCATGGCAGTTAAGGCCGTGTCAAAATGCATTATTTCTACAGTGCAGATGCAGCCTAAGTCAGCAGAGAGAACTCCACTAAGAATATGCTGAGCTGTTTGCAATTTAGATTCATTATGTATTGCTGCTTCTGACCTCTTTCTGTTTCTTGGTGTTTCAGTAATGGTACCTGATGTACTTTACTCCTAGAATTTCATCTGGTGTTTTATTGTACTAGTTTGTATTCCCTTCAAAACAGAAGGGGTATAAGGGTTTAAATTCCTTTCTTTCCATTTGGGTGCCAAATGTCATCTTGGAATTAAATGTGAAAACATTTCCTTTATTCTTAGTGGAGCCTTCTGTTTCTAAGTAGTGTTGACTTTAGTCAAAGAAAACCCAGGCTCAGATCTCATCTCAGCTAGAGGGAGCCAGGGAGCACAGGAGAGAAAACTGCAGCCAGCAAAGGAAGTTGGGAATTGTAGTCTGATTCGAAGGCAGTCCAAGGGCGACCAAGACATGCATTCTATATCTGCCAAATTTGAATTGAATGCAACTTTGGAGTGGAACAGGATTTGTAAATTTCCCCGAATTTACACATCTCTTGGTTGACCCTGGATTGGTTTCAAATTGACTTAGCATTGACTTTGATTATGTGTGATAATCTCTCGCATAAAAACGTGAAACCCCATGACTGCATCTGGGATCACACTGCACTGACCTTCCAATTTCCCCCGTGTGATAACATCCACAGTAATGTTTGTCTGGAATATAAGTATGCAAAGGGATCTTGTAACACCATTGAGACCAACTGAATGAAAGTGTTTGTAGCATAAGCTTTTGTACGTTTGTTGCACTTGAGAACGTAGACCAAGTCTATGAAAGCTTATTCTACAACCTCTTTTGCTCTGCTAATCTCAAAGGTGCTACAAAATCCCTTTGCATATTAATTGACAAGCTTCCTGAAACGGCAGTTCATTTTTTTACAGTGAAAAGTCCTATAACAAAGGCAAAAGATATTGCAAATTGTATAACTTGGGAGCTGGCATTCAAGTGGAGCTCCTGTTACATTAAACTATTGTCTTAGTTTGAGTTTGCACTCTCTCCCCTCTTCATATTTCCATGGGAAAATTATTCAAATAATACCCGCAAGCTCTTGGAAGTAAGGATTTGCAAGTCAATAAATTGGGTGCAGGGGCAAGTGGTGGTAGACCCAAAGTCAGTGATGTTCCCAACTTTCAGAATGCTCTGCTCTGCTTCTGCTCTGCCAGCATTTTTCAGTACCTTGATCTTTGCATCTTGGTTTTTTGAAGAACATTCAGATTCTCTAATTGCAATGGCTTGATTATTCCAGAATAAATGCATTTTAAAATGTATATTCTGCATATTCTTGTTATGGTTCCAAGGTACCATTGAGGAGACAAAACAAGTGAAGTTCACGATCCAGATGACCTTTTAATGCATGCATTGACAGTGGTGCAGGGGAATAGCTTCTACCAAACTGTGCAACTAACAAAGCGGGGAGCAGCCCTATATAGCATTCCAGCAAACAGGAGATAACACTGAGTTTGGCACTCCAACAACCAGACTTTCCCTATCAGTCTGTTATTAAGGCTCTTTTGTTCTCCCGAGGAGTCTCGGACCTTGAGTATCCCTGATTCCCATCATCCCCAAAAGGCTGCTTTCTAAACTACATATTAACTCTTACATATCACCAAACATTAATGCCAAAGCTTGCTTATTATTGTTATTATTATATGAACAGTGCCTTACTGTTTAGACAGTGCGTTTCCTTGACCCTCACATTCTGTCACCTAGGCACTGGTGACTTGGAAGGAGCTGTGTTTAGACGATGGTTATAATCCAAGGGCATTGGATATTCAGTTCCTTTTGGGTTTTTATTAGGCTTACGTGTACATTAGTCTCTTCATGGATTTTACTGAAGGATGCACTGTGTCTGTTATGTTTTTCATTGTACATGAGAAGAGATATTGTCTACACATAATTTTTGTGGGCTAGTTTCTGTGGGCCAGTTCATTCAAGACTTTTTGTCCAATAAAGGAGCAAACTGAGCAACTGAGTATACACAGAGATGGAGAAACATGACATTGAGCATGCCAATACAGTACACTAGCAGTTTCTGTGACAAGGACGGTGGAAGAAAATGCTGTTATGATTGCAGAAATGAATTATCTACACAGCCTGGTTAATACTGACAGTGGGTCTGGAATTTAGATAATTTTCATAACTGAAGAGGTCACATGTGTGAACAAGCAATATTTTGTTTCATGTAAAATTATGAACTCTAACTGGAGACAGTCATCATTGTTCAAAGTCCAAGTGTTTGGGTTTCTTAAGTTACTCAGATGTTGCTTCCTACATCAAGGTCTGCAGAGGGATAGTTAACATTCCTCTGTTTCTTACAGACCATTATGGGAGGGCTCTTAGTGGCTCAAGGTGTCTTCATTGCATGTCACTGTGGAATGTTCAGGCTATGATGGAGGGCTTCCTCAAAAGAAGTAAGATGATGGCTCTGCCCATTAGAGATGTTTGTTATGTTGTGTGCCTTCAAGCAGTTCCAACTTATAGTGACTCTAAGGCAACCTTATCATGGGGTTTACTTGGCAAGAGGAGGTTTGACTTTGCTTTCCTTTGAGGCTGAGATAATGTGACTTGCCCTAGGTCATCTAGTGGGTTTCCATGGCTGAACAGGGATTTGGGCCCTGGGTCTTCAGAGTCATAGTCCAGTGCTAAAACCACTACACTGCACTGGCTCTCCATATGTGCCTGAAGCTAAAAATGAATACAGCGTTTTAAATCTTGCTGTGTCTTTTGGGCAGAATGAAAAGCACAACAAAATGACTCAGGGGCAAATAGATGTTACAAGGGATGTGTGACTGTTAGTGAGAGCAACTGGCATCTCCCTTGTAACATCTGATGGCAGAAGCCATGGGCAGCCTAATGCTCCATTTTCCCACAAAACCTCAAATAGGCTTGCAGATGTGCTTGAAGATAGTGGCCAAGCAGACTGTGCAAACATTCAGAACCTGAACAATCTATTGCTGAATGTTTTGCAGGTTAAGATTCTTGGGGAATTTGTGTGGCTTTTAAACGACAGTAGGGGAAGCTCTCCCCATGGAAGGCTGTTTCTGCAGAGTAACAGGGTGCTGCCAATACAAACACATTAATCTCTTCTTTCACATGTTCTCAGGCTAGGCTATGTCACTTTCAGAACTAAAGGGCAGATCTGCATATCCTGGTTATCTCTCCAGACTGAACCAGCTGAGAGTGTGGGGAGGTTTACTTGCTTTAATGTTCCTCCCACCATCCCTTTTCAAAAACTCCTGAAGAGTTTTCTTCCCATGCACATCAGCGCCAATTCAGACGCACAGTCTCTTGCTGCCTGCTGCCATTCCTAGCAGTGGTGTGTCTCATTAGTATGTCTGGCAGTATTTGCTTCTTGATTAGGGAGTCCCTCCCTGCACTATTACTTAAAGGAGCTTTCCAGACGTGCCCTGAATGCAAAGAGAGCCACAGCCAGCATGCTGGCCTGCCTTCACAGCCTGAATGGTGAAAAGGTTGGGAGGGAAAGAGGTTTCCTGCCACTTTTGCTGGCAAGAAGTGCAGAAAGGAGACCTTCAGGTCTCACTTTCTAATGACAAACTGTAGGAGCCTGTGGGATTCTGATAGAAGCAGTTCATTCATGGCTAGAGTTCAGTACTTCTGTCTGTGCACATAACAAGCATTCCTTTCTTATTCCTCTTGCTATTCTTTATGCACGTTGTTGGCAGGTTTACCCAGTGCCCATTATACCATATAGCATGTGCATACTGTTCCTCTGCTTTGCAGTGCCCTGAAAGACAGCAACCACAAGGTAGATGTGTATTTCCTGTGTAGGCCTGGATACACGCACATATGTATGTTAGAGTACCTGATTTGTCTTTGAGCACTCTCCCACTTCAGTATTCAACATGTACATATGCCTGTCCATCTGCCTCTCTTGATCCACTCAAAGAGTACTGGCCAAGACATTACGTGGCTGACTTTAAACGTGCATGGACAAATGTCTAATCATTTGGGGGAATGATGAGACCATTGAAAATACAAGATCACTGAAAACCTTTTCACATCAAGGTTACATCCCCACTCATTGGAAGCAGAGGAGAGTAGCTGGATGCTGAGATTTGATGCTCACAAAGCCAACACAACCTGAGCAGCTCAAAATTTCAGTTGTTCTACATAGCCTGCACCACTTCCTGGTATTCCCAAGAGAGCTCTTTCTTTCTCATCCAGTACATATTGAGTAAGTTGTACTTAGGTTGCTCTGAATTATTACCTAAGGTCAAAGAATGAACCTGCTATTCAAAAGGAAAGCCATCCACATTTTTCTGATTAAATTTGGAAGCCAAGTCAGGATATGTGGTTGCTGGGATCCTGCAGCTTTCTTCAATCTATGCCAGTGATGGTGAACCTTTTAGGAGCCAAGTGCCCAAACTAAAACGTCTTCCAGCACCGGGTATTACCCAGTGCTGGGGGCGGGACTTCTGCCTTCCTGGGGTGGGACTTCCAGGTGGGACTTCTTCCCCCACTCTCCCAGGTCTTCAACTGCCTCTCCAGAGATAGGTGAAGGCCCTGGTGGGGGAGGGGAACAGGAGGAAGAAAAGGAACGGCGTGTGCCTCTTCCTCCTCCTCCCCCCGCACCGTCTCTGGAGAGGCAACTGGAGGCTGGGGAGGGTGAAAAATGAGGAGGAACGGGTGCACACCTCTTACTCCTTCTCTCCCAGGGCCATTCTTGGCCTTCTGCTGCCTCTGAAGAGGCACCTGGAGGCTGGGAAAGGTTCAAAGGGAGGAGGAACAGGCATGTGCCTCTCCGCCCCCCCCCCACACACACACACTGTGTGCTGGGGGAAATGGCATCACATGTCATCTGTGGCATATGTGCAATAGGTTCACCATCACAGATCTATGGCTTCCTTCAGCTTGAGGTAAGGATGGGAGAGTTTTTTTACTCTCCAACATCCATCCAAGTTATAGCTGGAAATCATGACAGAGCTTTGATTGCTTGGCCTTGAGTTGCCCTTAAGAACACAGTCCCCAAAGAAGTACACTGCTCTCTCCATCTCCCAGTCTTGGAAGAGGGCAGGGCAGGGCAGCTGTGGGAACACTCTTTACTCCCCTCTACCACTTCATGGCTCGAAGTAAGGCTAGGGCTATTATGTTTCCTGAAGGGCTGAAGCAGCAGCACCCTCCTCATAATGAAGGAAAGAAATGTTAATTTCCACCCAGATCCTCAATTGTGCAAATCCTCAAAAGGCCCCTGTAATTAATTCTTTTGTTCCACATCCTTTTCGTGTGGGCCATGGATGGCACTGAGTAGGACTGAACCATTCTGGACTCTTTCTTTATTCCTGGTAGAGATAGGTAGTAGGAATTACTATTTTTCTGTGGCTTGAAGTCATTTGGAATTCAGGGAAATATGTATTCCTGCAATTAATACTTTACCCTTTCATAATGAGGATATGCCCTTGAGCAATCAGACTTGTAAATTAAATCTTTGTTTACCTTCCAGTGATCAAACACACACACACACACACACACACACAAAATCATGCTAATGCTTGATATATAGGTGAGGACAATCAGAAGCTATGGTAAACTGGTTGCTTTCACAGGGCTGGAAATAATAGTCAAAGATATTTGAAAAATTGTTGAAAAACATGTCAAGAAACCCTAACAAGAAGAATCCTGGACTGACAAGAAACTTCACAGTTGAGAACTTAATTCTGTACAAAATTTGCACAAAGTTGCATAGGTCACATGAGATTGTTTGGTACAGAAAACACAGTTTTCTGTGCAGGAAACAGAGAAAATAATGTAGATAAAATAATATTGTGAAGAGAAAATAATATTTCTGCATAGAAATGTTTTCAGTACTAAACAATCTTATACAAATTTTGCACAGAATAACTTTTGAACATTGCATAAGCTTTGGAAATCATGTGATTTCTTACAGCAGGAAGAAAATTGCTAAAATTACAAATTAATTCCTTCAAGAAGAAACTTAGTGAAGAATTATTTCTCTCCTTCCCTACAAGAGGGAATACCTCTTCTAAATACTGTTGGAAATGAAACAGTGCCCAGCACTTGAAGAGTTAACAATGGCCTCAGACTGATGGGGCGAAAGGAGTGGCCAGAGGCTGCTCCCACCCCATTTGGTGTGGGACTGCAGTGACTGCATGTGCTCAACCCTTATCTGGGCTTCCACCACTGTCCCAGAAAGGATGCTAGCAAGGAGTGGGCCCTGTCTGTTCCTTTTGCAGTGGGCTTTTCCCAGCTGGGTGCACTCTCAGTTCGGCTTCTAGCCATTCTTGGGGGGGGGGGGTGTTGTCTAAGCTCCAAGGGCGTCCGGAAGTGGCACTTTACTGTCTGCCTGTTTCAGGCCAATGTCGCAGCAAGAGCAGCAGTGGTAGGGTTATGTCGTTTTGTAGGAAAGAGCAAGATTTGTTCAGATCAGATTTGCTATTTCCTTCCTTTGCTTATTCTTTTATTTCTATTAAAACTGAGAATAGCTTAATTTTGTTTTAGTTAGCATCCTCAGAGAGCTTTCTTATCTTTAATGGATTCTTACAATAAAGCCTTATTTTATTTCTTTGGCCACTGGTATATTTTATGTCTTGATCAGAATTGCAAGCCACTGCATACACATACACACATTTCATAAATCACAGGGTAAATGGGTCATCTAGTTTGACCCTCAGAGCAGTTCCAGATTAGGCTTATATTACACCTTTGTTCCACTTTTTCAGACAATTTTGCCTTCCATTTGTAACTCTCTTTGTTTTTTCTGCTGCTTTTCCTACATTTTCTTACCATGGAAATCTGTTAAGAAGAAAAATATGGAATAGCTACATAGTGCCTTTGCATCAATAGTGTCTGGAAACACCCTCACCCTCTTTTTGGGAGGGGCAGATATAATAGAGTCAGCCCTCTGTGTCCACAGATTTTTTTAATGCATGGATTCAAGCATCCACAGCTTGAAAATATTTTGCAACATATATAAATTTTAAAAGTAAACCTTGATTTTGCCATTTTATATAAGGATCACCATTTTACTATGGCATTGTATTTTGTGAGACTGAGCACCCACAAATTATGTGGTCCATGGGGGAGTGGGGGGTGTTTCATGGAACCAAACCCCAGTGGATACCAAGGGACCACTGTATTTTGATTATACCACTCCATTTTGGAAAAGAAACAGAAACGCACGCTATACCTCAGAGTCCATCTTACATGAAGACATACTCCTCCTGCCCAATTCTAGGACCTTTCTGTCGTTGCTTCAGGGAACTACCTCTCCTCAGGACTTAGATCTCTTGATATCACTATTTATCCTCTCCTTATATTTAAAAATATATTTAGTTATATTTAAAAATATAAGTACTTCTAGATCAGGGACAAGAGTTCTGATGATCTGTGTTAGTGCAAAGTTCAAAAGGGCTGACTCTCCTTAGAGGGAAGCAGTCACGTCAGTATTTCATAAGAGATGTAAATTGTCTTTTAAGGCGGTTGTATTTTTATAGCCATGGAGGGAGACAGGTGATTGTGGGATTTCTCTGCTTCAGGTGCCAAAATAACTTGGCTGGCATTTGGTGTGATGCTCCCCAACTGTGAGGGAGGGCAGAGTTTGATGTTCTTCCTCAGACTGCAAAATGTCTTGGGCCAACCTTGAAAAGGCAGGCCACTAAGGAAAATCCTGGGGTTTCACACTGGGGTGTCACCACTATTTGTTTTGTTAATACTTTTAATTCACCCAGTTATAAAGGTTCTCAGGGCAGACACACAAGTCTACCTTTTTAAATAGCAGACTAGAAGTTTGTTCTCTACAGCCTGCCTGCCTTACTTTCTCCAGGGAATTTATCACATGGGAGGAATTTCTCTTAATTTCGAATGAAAAGAAAGCGGGGCCAGAATGCATCCACGTGAATTCGCTAGTTCAGTGAATTTACATGAATCCAAATTTCATTCAAACTGACTTCCCATTGCCCGAAAATAGCTTGCCATTGCCTGAAATTGCGTGTGGTAGTCTATCACGCAATAACGTGAAACCCCATGATTGCATTCGAACTGACTTCCCATTGCCCGAAATTGTGTGCGGATTGCCATTGGATTATACTTCCAATTTCCCTTGTCTGATAAACTCCCTCCTCTTCTTCTTCTTCCTCCTCCTCCTCTCCTTTGTTCAGCTGAGCTGCCAGTGCTTCCCCTTTTGAGGCTAACATAGTCATCCTCCTGATCATTAACTAATTTTTGTTTTGTGGTGCTTTAAATACTGACAAGTTTCTCTCTTTATAAAATGTTTTTGTTTTAGTAGCATAAGCATTCATAGACTTGGGAAGAAAGATACTTAACACTCAAGAAGCTGGACTCCCTTCACTAGCCATTCAACCATGTTTGCTTATTTGTTACTTTTATCAGTATCTCCTCTTCCAGTGAGCTGAAGATTAAGTACAAAAGGGAGCTTACATCCATACACTGTTGCACACTTACTCACAGACATTCATATCTCAAGGCAATTCTACCTAATGAATACGTTATCTTCATTGGGCATGGTAGAACAATTCTATAGGTAAACTCCTCATGAGGAAACTAGTCCATAACAATCTTCTTGCTGGATAGGAAAAAAGCATACTGGTGCAGGTCAAGTACTAGGATTTTTAAAACAGCATTGTAAGAGAAATCCATAATGCTTTAGAACAGTTCTCAGAAATCGCGCCCTTTGGAGCAGAGGGAGGACGTGATTGGAATGCCCAATGGCAGCGGCAGCATTCCAGTGTACAGTAAAATACAGTTCCTAGCCCCATCCCATTCCATGCGCGCCTGTGCGTGCACACGTTTTGTAATGTAATGGGCCCATTTTAGGGCCTGTGTGAAAAACTTCATACTGTTTCAGACTACACCATTATAGCACTTTGATATCACTTTAGCTGCCATGGCTACATCCTGCAAAATCCAGGGATTTGCAGTTTTATGCCATGTTTAGATTTCTTTGCCAGAGAGCTATAGTAATTTACCAGATTACAAATCCCAAGATTCCACTGGAAGCAGCCATGACAATTAAAGTGATATCAAAGTACAGTAATGATGTAGGTGAAAGATACCTCATTCCATTTTTAATAATACATTGTATTGCACCATGTATTCCATGTAAAGATTTTTACATGGTGAGGTCAGCAATCTTATGAAAGAATATTCAAACGTGCCTAGAATAGAACAGAGCTGGGTGATCTTGTTGGCCCTGAAGGCTGCATGCACTACCAGGTCAACAGCTGTGCACATAAAGTGACATACACCCTCTCTCATCCACCATCTCCCCATGCATGAAGATAGTTAAACTTCCCCCTTTTTAGACACTGAGGGAAAGAATGCCTCCTCCTCTACCGTAATCTGAACTGGGATCACTTTTCTCCCATATTATTATCAGTGGGAAACAAGTGATGCCAGCTGTGATGAGGACTTTCTCCAACCCTAGGATTCAAATCAAGATCATTGTTCCAGTGCTATTAATAACAGTGCTTGGATGGCAGCGTTTTTTCTACCATTCCTCTGATGCATAGCAAAATGACTGCCAGAAAGACAGTAGTGGTTGATGCAAGGAGAGATTCCATGCTGCCCATCAGCTGCCCACTTGGATGGTCTAAACTGCACGTGGACTGAAAGTCAATGGTTTGGGGACCAGCACCATTCCAGAGACTACACAAAATGATGCATACCAAACCTGATTAAAATTATTTCCCTTCAACTGATGGGTCATGACCAAATGGGTCACAAATGAATATGAGTTGTACACCAATGTATCCACCATTGATCTGAGTAGGGTAAAAAAAAAAAAGAGGAAGAGAAGAAGAGGCAATGAAGGAGAAAGAGATATGGGAAAATATTGATGCTGGTCCTGTATTTTAGACTAGAGATGGGAATCATGTATCCTGCAGGTGGTGTGTTCCACTATGGTAGCTTTTGTGGACCTGGAAGGCCACACTTTGCTATAATTTTGACAAATACTGGCATATTGCAGAAGCTTCCACAAGGTCTTCACTTCTTCACTAAAACAAAGTGTGCAACCATATGCTTTCTTAAGCAAAAGAAGACACTAAAAATGCCAATAGTTTTTGTTTTGTTTTTAAAGGGAAGTGCCCTTTTGTTCACTTCTGGTTTCAAAGTAATAGGTTCTGGAGTATGTATGGAAAACACATCCTCTGTTTTTCACTGTTGTTAAAGATGAATATGAAGGTCACTGCCTTAGATAATTGCTCCTTTCCTGTTCAGCCAATTCATAGTGTAATAAGGAGTAGAAAACAGTATTACAAATTCCTAGCTTCACCTCAGGTTTTTAGGAGACTCCATGCATAGAACTGAATTAATATTTCAAGTTCTCAGGAACTGATATCTTGTTTCTAGGTGGTAAAATGCCTAAGATTAATATAGGTTCATGTTCATGAAAAGAATAAGTCAAGATGAAGAGTGTTGGAGTAGCAACATCTATCCAGTACCTTCACTCCCTCAAGAAAATTAGAAAACTTCCTCACATGTTGATTTTTGGAAATAAACTCTATTATAATTATTGTCATGTCAGCTTGCAATTTACTTGGAGAGTTAGGAAACATCGACTCAATGTGCCTTATTGTACTGGATCTGAGATGCATTTGCTGGTTATGTTTGTTTCAGTAAACACTCTAAAAACAATAATAAAAAAGAAAATTGGAAAGTATTTCTTAACATGTGCTACTAGTTCATTAGCTAGGTCTTGAGTGGTATTTCATTCTTATGAGTGCCAATAGGGATGCTGCGTAGGCCTGGCATGGCATGATCAATGAGCACTGGATAGTTGATGTAACAGTTGACCTTATAAGACATGGGGAGGGGAACGCTATTGTTAAAAGAGTGATTAATGGGAGTCGCTTGCTGTGCAAAATATTTAGAAAATCACAGCTTCAGTTGATATCCAAAATATAAATGTCAACACCTGTCAGTCACCTGCTCATTTGCAGAACTGGATCTGCAGCTAGCTTATCATATTTGCTTCTAACTTCACTTCAAGTAGCCAGTGAATCAGATAGGTAGTACTATCAGAAAATGGGATCACCATGGGATTCTCTTTCAATACAGGGATTTCTATTTGAGAAATTATTTAAAGGAGAGGTGAAGGGAAAGGTTCCCCTGTGTTCATTTAAACATTCATTTCTGATGGGTTTAGACAAGTTTGAAGGTGGAGGTGTATAAAGTGAGCCTTTGGTATCTGCTGGGGTTTTGTACATAGAAATTGAAAATACAATGGCATGGACAGTCCTGATTTTGGTATTTTTTCATGACTCCTCCTCTTCTGAATCCAGAATCAGACATCTCACATTTCTTGATGAATAAAAGTTTTTGCTGTAGAATTTTGCACATCATTTTGCTTGCATGGGACATTAATGCAATGATCCTGTGGCTGCTGCAATCACTAGCATTCCCTTATTTGAAGATTGGAGTGTATATAGAGCACCGGTTCCCAAACTGTGGGTCACAACCCCTTTGGAAGTCAAACAAACCTTTCACAGGGGTCACCCGGTTGGGCTCACCCCTCCTCCTCCTCCTCCTCCTCCAGGGTGGCAAGGCCTCCTCTGGCCTGCGGCCACCGCCGCTGCCTCGAAGCCCCATGCGGCACAGCTGCGGCTGAGAGTCCCGTCCCTTCCTGGCCTCCCAGCCAATCAGGAAGGGCGGCGGCTGGAAGAAGGGGCGGGGCTTCTGGCCACAAGGGGGTCGCAGCCAGAGAAACATAGCGCATAAGTCATTGTTTTGTTTCCCATATTTGTTGACAGATTTTAATTAGAATTTGAATGGATTCTCTGTTGCTTGAAACAGCTCTATTGGTATGATATATGTTCCTGATGATTTATTTCTCCCAAGTGCTTGGAGTGCAGCTTCACTTTCTAAAGTAGGTTCATCTGCAGATGGTTCTTTCTCAAATTAAACTATCATATATTCATCTCTTTTATATAGTTGTTCAGTGTATTGTTTCCATCATCTTTTTGTTTCTTCTTGCTCATCCAGCATGTTTCCCTGCTGGTCATAAAGCATCCTCATTCTTGGTTTAAATTTCCCTTTGAATTCTCAGATCTTATAGAAGATGTCTTTTGTTTTATCATTTTTGTTGTTGACTTCTGTTTCTTTGCTTTTATTTGTCCCTGTGCACAAGTTGTTCAGCAGTTGCATTCAGGGTTCTGACCCTATATCTGTCCCCTTTGCTTCTTTTCTGTCCTTAACTGCTTGAAGAGTTTCATGAGTCATCCAGTGAGATTTTTCTTTCTTTTTGGGTAGAGATGTTGTCTTTTTGCATTCTTTCCTCACAATGGCTTCAGAGTTTTTCTGGCTCCTGGTCAGTTAGGCTCAATTGTTCAAATCTATTCTTATGTTATCTTTAAATTCTAAAGCAGTGGTTCTCAACCTTCCTCATGCCACGACCCTTTAATACAGTTCCTCATGTTGTGGTGACCCCCAACTATAAAATTGCAGTGTCTCAGTTCCTAAGACCATCGGAAATATGTGTTTTCCAATAGTCTTAGGCGACCCCTGTGAAAGGGTTGTTTGACCTCCAAAGCGGTCATGACCCACAGGTTGAGATCCACTGTTCTAAAGGGATGACACATTTAGTCTGGCTTCTCAGCAAAAGTCTGTCCAACACTGGAAATCTACCAGCAGCACTGCTTCTATCAGCATAGCCTCTTGCCTCACAGGAGCACATAGTCCCACCATCATGGAAAGGTGGTGCCATGGTGAGAAATAAAGCAATGCATCCATAAAATTCATAGTAGCAGTAAGTGCTCAGTAAAACTCACTGGCATAAAACTAGTTGACCAGATGAGATCTGCGCCATCTCTGGAAACTTAAAAGGAAGGAAAAACTGACCTGTAGAATACAAGTTGCAATAGGGTTGAGATAAAGATACATGTGTCATAGACAGCCACTGTTGACTCATGTTCAATTTATGGTCTACTTGGACTCCTAGATCCCTTTCACATGTACTCTCGTTCAGCCAGGTGTCCCCCATCGTATATCTGTACATTTCAATTTTCTGCCCTAAGTGCAGTACTTTACATTTCTCTGTGTTGAATTTCATTTTGTTAGTTTTGGCCCAGCTTTCTAGTCTATTCAGGTCATTTTGAATTTTGATCCTGTCTTCTGGAGTATTAGCTATTCCTCCTAATTTGGTGTCATCTGCAAATTTGATGAGTATGCCCCCAGTTCTGTCATCCAAGTCATTGATGAAGATATTGAATAACACTGGGCCCAGGACAGAGCCCTGTGGGACCCCACTGGTCACTTCTCTCCAGGATGAAAAGGAGCCATTGTTGAGCACCCTTTGGCTTCAGCCAGTCAACCAATTACTAATCCATGTAATAGTTGTCTTGTCTAATCCACATTTTAGAAGCTTGTTTGCAAGAATGTCATGGGGAACTTTGTCAAAGGCCTTACTGAAATCAAGATATACTATATCCACAGCATTCCCTTCATCTACCAAGATGGTAATTTTATGAAAGAAAGAGATAAGGTTTGTCTGGCATGACTTGTTTCTCTGAAACCCATGTTGACTTTTTGTGATTATGGCATTGCCTTCTAGATGTTCACAGACTCTCTGTTTAATGATCTGCTCCAGAATCTTTCCTAGTACTGATGTCAGACTAACTGGACGATAATTGTTGGGATCCTCTTTTTTCCCCTTTTTGAAGATGGGGACAACGTTTGCCCTCCGCCAGTCTGATGGGATTTCTCCTGTTTTCCAGGAGTTTTCAAAGATTATTGCCAATGGCTCTGATATTACATTTGCCAGTTCTTTTAATACCCTTGGATGGAGTTCATCTGGTCCTGGAGACTTAAATTCATTTAGATTAACAAGGTATTCATGTACTATCTCTTTACTTATTCTGTGCTGAAATTCCCCTATTCTGTCCTCTGCTCCATTATCCTCAGGTTGAGCACCCTTTGCCTTTTCTGAGAAGACTGAGGCAAAGAAGGTGTTGAGTAATTCTGCCTTTTCTCTGTCTTCTGTTAGCATTTTGCCATCTTCTCCACAGAGTGGCCCTACCATTTCCTTCTTCTTCCTTTTTCTGTGGACATATCCATAAAAGCCCTTTTTATTGTTTTTAACTTCTCTAGCAAGCCTGAGTTCATTCTGTGCCTTATCTTTTCTGACTTTACCCCTACATGTGCTTGCTATTTGTCTGAATTCCTTTTTCGTGATTTCCCCCTTTTTCCATTTCTTATACATGTTCCGTTTAAAACTTAGCTCAGTTGAAAGTTCCTTAGTCATCCATCCTAGTTTCTTGAGACATCTCCCATTTTTCTTTCTCAATGGAACTGTTTGAAATTGTGCCTTCAGTATCTCCCTTTTCAGAAACTCCCATCCGTCCTGAACTCCCTTCTCTTTTAGTATTTCTGACCACGGGATCACCTTCAATACTTCTCTAAGTTTACTGAAATCTGCTCTCCTAAAGTCTAGAATGCGTGTCTGACTGTGGGGGCTGTGGTCGTAAACGATCTATGGGAAGTGAATATTATAAATTCTTCTCAGATGTTCTGAGAGTGCGGGGTGGATTGTATAGGGAGAGGCGTTCGCTCAAGTAATTCGGACCCAAGCCATGAAGGGCTTTAAAGGTAATAACCAACACTTTGTACTGCACCCAGAAGCTAATTGGCAGTCAGTGAAGAGCTTTTAGAACTGGTGTTATATGGGCCAACTTAGGTGTTCCGGTGACCAATCTGGCTGCCACGTTTTGAACCAATTGAAGCTTCCAAACTTGGTACAGAGGTAGCCCCATGTAGAGCGCATTACAGAAATCTAGATGATAGGTTACCAGTGCAAGTACTACTGCTTCAAGGTCCTTTTGGTCCAGGTAGGGATGCAGCTGGTACCAAGAACTCCTGGCCATCACATCTATTTGAGATGACAGCTATAGAGATGAATCTAGGAGTACCCCCAAACTGCGAACTTCGTCCTTTAGGGGAAGTGTGACCCCGTCCAGGACTCGTTGATAAAAATCCTTCCCTGGACTTGGGGTACCTATCGCAATTACCTCCATTTTCTCTGGATTCAGCTTGAGTTTGTTTTCCCTCATCCATCTCATTACCGACCCAAGGCAGGCATCCAGAGGAGAGATGCCATCCTTAGTCACTGCAGCAGTTGGAGACATAGAGAAATAAATTTGGGTGTCATCAACGTACTGATAATACCATGCCCCATGTCTCTGCATGATTTCTCCCAGTGGCTTCATGTAAATGTTAAATAGCATTGGGGAGAGAATCACACCTTGAGGGATGCCCGATTTGACCTCCCTCTTGGATGAATAACTGTCCCCAAGCAACACCATCTGGAATCTGCCCAAGAGGTAGGACGTTAACCACGCAGTGCCTCTGATACCTAACTCCCTCAGGCATTCCAGAAGGATACCATGGTCAATGGTATCGAAGGCTGCTTAGATGTCCAAGAGCACCAACAGGGTCACACTTCCCCTGTCAATGCCCAGACTATCCTGCAGCTGATCTCAATGAATGATGGGTGAAGGTTCTTTAAGTACTTTGGATCTAAGCAGTTATGGAGGTGTACATGATAAGAGCAACACTTTGAACTAGACTCAGACAACTGTAGGCAAAATGGAAAAATCAGGGCTTACTTTTTGAACTTTATATATTTTTAAGATATTTTCAAGCCATGGATGCTTGAATCCATGGATTTAAAAAAAAAAATCTGTGGGTATGGAGGGCTGACTATAAATATCATTGTCAATTGTGAATCTTGTCAGAAATCAAAGCCAGTTGCCTCCTGTAGTGTTGGTAAGCCTGGCAACACAGAAAGGTGTTTTTGGACAAATCTTTGTAATCAGATTGTCCAGGAATTTTTCATTTGAGGATCACAACTCTGAAAAATAGAATCTTTAGTTAGTATTAGACTATGTATCTCTTAAACATATTTGAATATTGAGGCAAAAGACATAACAGCAGTCCAGAATTAGTTCTCTCCATCCTCTCCAAGCTTCCTGGATGGTAGAGGGTTTGCAGCAGCTCCATCCTCAGGGGGAGGCTGCAGTGAAGGAGGAAAGCAAGCACTCCCTTTGGGTTGCCATCTCCCCTCCCCAGCAGGCGTTTGATTGCCATCTCCCCTCCTGCATGACACCCGGCATGGGGATGCCACTATAATCTACTTCTTCTTGAGATTCCTAAGAGTTTATAAACCCCACAGCTTCTAATTTTTTCCTTAATTTAAAATACCTTTTCTATAACATGGCTCCTCCTTATTTAGCCCTTATGGTCACTTTCTGTCTCCCCCAGCCATACCCACAAACACATAAACATACACACACACAAACCATGTACATACAGTTGGCCCTCCATATCGACGGATTTTTTTTTATCCGTGGATTCAGGCATCCACAGATTGAAAATGTTCCACAAAATATAAATTCAGAAAGGCAAACCTTGATTTTGCTATTTTATAGAGGGGACACCATTTTGCTATGCCACTGTATTTAATGGGATTTGAGCATCCACAGATTTTGGTATCCATGGAGTTCCTAGAACCAAACCCCAGCGGATACTAAGGGTCCACTGTATGTGCACATAACTGATAGATTTTATCAGTGAGATAAGTCTTGTTGCCAAGGCAACCAGGGTGTCCAGGAGAAGGTAACTAGAGAATGTGAATGGGAAAAGGCCAGTTGCTATGGAGAGTCAATAAATGGGAAGAGCCCCTCTGGTGTGACAAAGAGAGGCTCACCCATGGGCAGCAGTGCTTCTCACACGTTGACTGCTGAGGGCAGTGGTAGAGTGAGTTCCTGTTACCTCTCTTGGAGTAAGGAAGGAGTGGGGATAGATATTCATGATGAAACCACTTGGGTCAGACCAATAACCAGACGTGTGTGAGTGAGGAAGCATGAGCTCAAGATTTCTCCCACACTGTAGGAGTTACACTTGGGAAATCAAGCACACAGTAAGGCAGCGGACACAGTAGGCAAAGCAAATGAGTATTGAAGCCATGAGTCAAGACCACCGAAAATAGTTGTGCTAGAACAGAAATGAAAGAAGTAAAAATAGAAGGTTTAATTTCAGTAGGATGGCAGGAATGTGAGGAGAGTTAGGTCAGGATGGGTGAATCTATTTCCAGACCATGTTGTGATTTTACCCATCATTATATTCCATTCCATTCCTGCCTTAATCTGCTCTTTTTAGGGAGAAAAAAAAGCCCTCTCAAATACATATTTTAGTATTAAAATGTTAGTTTTTATGTTTTCTTAAACAAGTTTTCAAAATTCAGAGAATTACATATAAAATCTGATGGAATCATCTAAATTCTCTTCTGCATGTTGGTCTCAGAGGTGCAGGTTGGGTGATTTCTTGTAGGAATTTGTGTTAAATTTAAATACTTGAGTATCCCCAGTGTCAAGAAACATACTGAATTATATCAGGACAACAGTCATGTATCTATACAACTCTCATCAGGATCAAAGGATATAGTGCTCAAGCCACAGAAATAGGGAGAAAGAAGAAGCTATATATACCAATGGCTTCCATTTCAAGCCATTGGCTTTCTGTGAGTCACCATCAGTCATCCCAGCCAGCAGGTACAAACTGTGTAGATATTGGAAAGTTACTGTTTAAAACTAATATTTTATGTTATTCATGATAACTCACATCGTTTTTGTCAGTGACATTGCCATGTCATTTTCATGATATCATAGAAACTCGGATAGAATCATGTGGGTCACTTAAGCCAGTCAGAATAAATACAGTGCCTATGTAAGGACTAGGCCAGAGAAGGAAACGAAGAAAAATACACAAGAGGCCATGGTGTGTGTTTGCAGATTTATGCACATGATGAACAAGATCAATACAATGTATATATATGGCAAAGTGAGTGTTTCAAAATGTTTGACTCCACTGGAAGTGGAGAGTATTGAATGCTCACTGACCCATTCACCTCTGAGAAGGGAAATGGACCTCAACACAGAGTTATTTTATAGTGCCCCACAGTAGCTGTAGCCTCTCTTTCCTCTGACCTGCTGTACTATTAGTGAGTGTATGTGAGCACATGTGCACTTCTCATATGTATGTGTAGCCCACAGAGAGAGAGAGAGACACACAGTATTGGGGATATGGGGGTTGGCTATGTTAATATTACCTGTATCTGGAGACACACACACATACCTTTTTTACAGGTAATGTTTCCACAGACAACCACCATATCCATGTATTCTGGAAGTGGCTTAGAATCCCTTGAAACTTAGGCTGCCTCTTCCATCCTGTACATGCTCTGTACATGCTCATGAACTTTGTACATGTTCCTCCCCACACATCATGTCTAGCAATATTCTCTGTGACCAAACCTCACTGTGGTAACCATAGAATCTGGTTGAGTAATATTTCCAGGAGGTGGTAATTCGTTGGTCCCAAACTGAGAATATCAGTTTATATCTTCTATTTACAGCTCAAACACATAGCTAAGATGTTCTGAAATGAGTGAGCTGGTCCCAGAAGTCCCTCGCCATTGCTTCCAGATATTATCCTCTTCCTAAATTCCCCCACAAGTTCCCCCTCTCTATTTCTAGATTTATAAATGATTGAAAGTGGTTCAGCTGTGTATTTCTCTTCTTTTTTTTTAGAGGGTATTTTTGTTACATTCGTGCAACTGTGGAAAATAAGGAAATGTTAAAAACTACTGCTGTTTTACAATATGCAATCAACATGCTTGCTTCTTGGGTATTTTGTAAATTGTTCACCACAATGGCTGTTGGAAGTGCATTTGGGCATTTGTACAGCTTCTCTTCCAGAAGGCCTGGAGGAGAGCCCCTTCCAGCACTGATCTCCTTTAGAATTAAGGGAGGGGATGTATAAGCCACAATTGCCATGTAAATACTTTCCTACAGTGAGAGATGTGGAAGCACAGAAATATTCCTCTCTTTTATTTATGAAGCCATAGCACTAGAACTCAGCATTTATGACACTGTGTAGCACTGAGCTCAGTGGACCTGAACCTATTCACAAACCTCGTGTCCCTGATTCAGGGACAAAAGTAAAAATGAGCATGATTCTGTGGGAAGGATCTTGGAAATTATTCCAGTTGTCATTAAATTTTAAAGCCTCGTGGAGGATGGGAGAAAGAGAAATTGGCAGGACACAAATGGCTATATGAAAGGTACTTAGGTGGCCAGTGGAGTGCACCATGTATCAGACCATCCTATCGTTTCCTTTTTGCAATTAAAGGCTTATCCAGCCCATAGAAGGCAAGCATCACCCCAAATGCTTCGAAATACCAGTGGGTATCCCCTGGAGTTTGGTTCCAGGAAGAGTCGTGCTCCCTGGATGCTCAAGTCCTATTATATAAAGTGGCATAGTAAAATGGTGTCCCTTGTATAAAATGGCAAAATCACGGTTTGCTTCTTGGAATTTAAAAAATATAGTTGAATTGATGGATACGAAATATGTGGAGACGGCAGGCCTACTGTAGCCTCCAGTGCTCTCCAGTGGCATTGAAGTCTTGTCTGTCATTGGTGGGTACTTTTTTTTTCTTGAACCTAAATTTGGGAGGGAATCTGGAGATCAAGGTCTGGAGTCGGAAACAATTAGAAAGCACACAACAGCAGCAACAAATCATGCCTAAAAGGTCATCTGTATGTGCATTTCTCAGAATGCACACACAGATAACATTTTACGTCTTGCCTGTTAAGAATTTCTCACTTCACTGCTTTATAACCAGACACTAAAAATATTTCCTCACTCCTGTAGGTTCTGACTTAGGAAAAAGAATACCAATAATTTTTCTCAGCAGTTCCAGAGGTAGGTCCATGTCACCTTCACAAGTAGGTTCAAATTGGAAACAGCCTTGGAAAATGAGGAATATAATATAAAATGTAAAATGACTCCTTAGAGGTCATTTGGGTGCAAAATATTGGATTTTTTTTTTTAATGAGAGTATGCAGTGGGGAGTCTGGCCCTGCAAGGTCTTCTGAGGGGCTAACGTTGCCCCAAGCCTTCTATAGTTGCCCACCCCTGATTTATAAGAACAGAAAGAGGAGGGAATCGCTAAAAAGGAAATGTTGTAGACATCATGCAATGAAAACTCAAAAATAGGTTACAGATTAGGTACCGAGGTCTACATTGTGATGTCATATTTGTGTTCACGGGGTTTTCAAAATAACAATAAGGAATAGTTGAAATTCCTGACATGCAGAGTTGATAATCAGCTAGTAGCTATTAACAAGTATTTAGGTAGCTTGTGGCCCCAAGTGTAGGATTTCTTTTAGATCTTGTTCAGTCTGTGTAAAATGAAAGCATTCCAACCCTCATATAGGCAACATCCCTTATAATGAGGGACACCTGGCAACCCTATGTTGTTTACATATGTTGTTCACACACACACACACACACTTCCCACAATTCCTCTGAGAAACACTGGATCAGGTGTTCTGGTGCATTCTGGGAAAGTTAAAATGGCAGGACATCAGTAACAGTAGCAATAGACCAGACTGTGGCCCTGGCAGCCGTCTGAGGCTACTGGGTGCTGACGCCTATTCTGTGATTAAGAGACAGTTATGAATCATAAAGGCCCTAGCTTTAATCTCATTTCTATCATAAACCCACTCACTAGCCTTAGGCAAACTGCTATTTTTATGTCTCAGTCCTTCGTTTGCATCACAGGCATAATAATACTGACATGCAAGGCCCATATCCAGTAAGGAAGTTTTATTTAAAATGCTGTATAAATGCTAGTAATTATTCTTTGTAAGGCTTGTATATGAACTATTTCATCTGAGAAACGATCAGAGCTGGCAGTAATATACACATTGCAGGTTTACCACACAAGCAAAGAATCTGGTTATTAACTCAAACATTGTATCCTGAAAATGGCAGTTTTGATTTTAAAATAACAAGTTCCTAACATGTGAGGTGTATCTGATAGGTATTCAGGGCTTACTCTGACATAAAGATTAATCTTGTAGAAGGAACAGTTACTGTTGTAATGTGTAAAGAGTGGCATAAACTGACTTTCTGTGGTTTTAAGTGCACATGGAAGGAGGCTACTGCATGGTTAAGAGTGGTGAATAGCCTTTGCTAATCTGAACATGAGCCAGTACAACAACATTTATGGAAAACAGTGAGCATCGTGTCACTTTAAAGACTAGCATATTTATTGTACCATATCACCATTTAGTCAGTTTTGGTGCCACAGGCAAGCCTGGCTACCTCTCTGAAAATAATTAAAAGCTTACATATGAGGTTCACATATGAGACTCACCAGGGACCAGCAATTGGTAGCTCAGGAGCTGGCCATCTAGGGACCATCACTTTGAGTATCATTGATTCAGGACAAATCTGGAAGAAATATGATTATGTATTTACACAACTAATGCAACTGAAAGTGGCTAGCCCCTCCCCCTCCCCCCCGCCAAAAGACTTCTGTGCTAGAGAAGTTGCAGAGCAAGCTGATATACATGAATGAAGCTTTCCCAATCACTTCAACCGCATGAAAGGGAAAAACCTTGCATCCTGTAATTCTGCTTGTCCATGCATTTTTTTTTCAAGGCATAGGAACTCTGCCAGGAAGGGGAGGGGGGAATCTGAGGTTGCCTGACTCATTTTCCACATGAGGTACTTTGCAGTGGCAGGCAAAACAGAGCTTGTATGGGGAATCAATCCAATAACCTAGCAGGGACGTAGACAGGATTTTAGGAAGGGGGAGGTCCAGACTAAGTGCCACCATTATAATGGGGCTTGGGTGCGGCGGCGCAGCAGCACACACCATTCATTTTTCTAATGGAAGGGGGGGTCCGGACCCCCAGAACTCCCCCCCCCCTTGGCTACGTCCCTGAACCTAGTCTTCACAAGTGGGATCTAGCTATAGGCTGAAGAAATAGAACAGGGGCCTTGAGAGTATGACTGTGGTGTTGTCCTAAATGTTCAAGTGCTATAGGATGTATGAGCCATTTGGACTCTTTTCTGACACCTTTAATTTCATTTGCAATTAGGGACCAAAATATATACAGGATTAAATGAATCACTTTCATTAGCTACAATCTAAGAGGGGGAAAGCCCAGAATTAGGACTACAGGAGTGGGGGAGTTGTACCTCCCCTTTCTACCATAACCAAACTGATAATTACACTGGGGAGGAAGTGGCTATTATTGACAGCAAGGTAGGAAGAGAGATCCTAACCTAAATTATGCGTTCACTCATAAGTGAGTTCCATCGAATTTCAGTGGAAGACTGGCTTTTTGGTAGGTATATTTAAAAATCACAGGTTGTCCTAAAACTAGAAAATTCCTCCTATATTTTTATTTGTCTTTATTTAGGGCCACTGCTTATTCTTTTGATATCATCAGTTATATAGGACTAGTGGCATCTCTGTGCTTGGTGTCACCTGGTGTGGGTACTGCTGACCACTGCTGGTGGGTGGGAGTGCTGGGCCTCCAATGGTCATTTGGGATCCAGCATGGCTGTTTCTGGGAATAGCTGTGACAGACCACAAATGAAAGGCACCCCCCAGCCTTTACTATGGGGCTGGTGCTGCAGCTCTAGACAGTTATTTCAGGTCTTGCATGATGACTGGACAAGTGAAAAAGGGACACAACACCCTTTCTCACTTGCTCAGCTGCTCTAGCCCCACATATGGTGTACTGCCCCACTGGGTGTACAACCCCCTCTGGGTGTCACCCGGTGTAGTCCTCATGCCCTGCACCCCTAGTGATGTCACTGTATAGGACTGTTAACAGGCAAAGAGCTTTAAAAAGGTACCATGCGCCATCCTGAGTCTCTTGGGGTCCTGTGGTCTCCTGCTGTATGTATATATTCTCTTAGGAATAATAAGGTATGTTTAATGCTGGTAAGTTCATTTATTAATTGGGATACACATGGATTTATAGTTCACAAGCCATTCTTACCACATTTTTTATTTTTTTATTTTATTATTTGCTGAAGGGAACGTGACAATAATGTCACCTATAGTGTTTTCAGGGAAGACTATTTAACACCAATGCTACTATAAATATTTGCCTGATGATCATATTTTCAAGCCATCTATAGCCTCGAATGCCTTGATAATTGTGTCATTAAAAATAGAAGAATGCAAGGCTGCTGAGAACCAGCTGGTGGCTTGTGATTCAAATCTAGACTCACTTATGGCTGGCCTCCACATGGTAAGTGCTCCTCTAGCACAACACGATCTCAAGTTAGACTGTTAGTACCATTTGTGTATCAATTGAGTTTAACGATACATAACTGGCAAGGCAAATTATATAAGCCTGTTCAAAAATGGTGCTTCAGTGGGACACACTACATGATTTCTTAAGCTGATTCCCTTAATCTCTCCCTCTCTCTCTCTCTTTTTCATAGCAGAAGGCAAATTGTATTTAAGCAGCCCAGTGCTGGGTCTTGATACTCTTAGTTGGACTATTTGAGGATGTAGCCATGGTAGAATGTTTAATCACACATCTGCATCTATTCATTCACAAAAAGGTCAAGATCTTCGCCCTCCTTTGGACACGCTTTGGAGCATGTCCAAAGGAGGGCGACTAAAATGGTGAAAGGTCTGGAAACCATGTCCTATGAGGAACGACTTAGGGAGCTGGGGATGTTTAGCCTGGAGAAGAGAAGGTTAAGAGGTGATATGATAGCCCTGTTTAAATATTTGAAAGGATGTCATATTGAGGAGGGAGCAAGCTTGTTTTCTGCTGCTCCAGAGAACAGGACCCGGAACAATGGATGCAAGCTGCAAGAAAAGAGATTCCACCTCAACATTAGGAGGAACTTCCTGACAATAAGGGCTGTTCGAAAGTGGAACACACTCCCTCGGAGTGTAGTGAAGTCTCCTTCCTTGGAGGTCTTTAAACGGAGGCTAGATGGCCATCTGTCAGGGATGCTTTGATTTGGATTTCCTGCATGGCAGGGGGTTGGACTGGATGGCCCTTGCGGTCTCTTCCAACTCTATGATGCTATGATTCTATGATTTCCTATGAAATTAGGTACCAAGCCTTAACAGCAGCAGAACTGTCAGACTACTTTTGCATTTCTTGAAGACTTTATTTTATGTAATAAAATTTATTTAAATTATTATTTAAATAGTTCAGAGGCTAAGACACATTATGCACTTGCTCATGTGTTGTACTCTAAAGCACAAAATGGGTAAGCCTCACAGAAGCCCACTTCCAGAATTACTTCTGTCTTCATTCTGCACACTCATGACAACTGTTCTGTCTGTCATTAAGTGGTGAATGTGCTGGTTCTGGTGTGATATGCGTGCTAACAGAATCGTATTTTGCAATTTTTCAGCCTCTCTATTATCACTGCAACCATGCAGCTTGTTGGGCCTACCCTACTTGGTATCCAAAGGCCAAACCGGTCAAACAGCTAGCAACTATTTCTTACGTACTTACTCTAGAGTAAGCACAGGGACTCACATCTGTTTCAGGAGCTTCATATGTGGATTGAAGGGGTCTTCAACCCTTTGTCCTCTTCTGTGGTCTAGATCTAAATTATATAGCAGGTTCTAACTAAGAAAAAAAATATTGCCCAAAAATAACCTGTAAAGAAACAGGTCCCTCTGACAATAAAACCTGTGGGTGTAAATCCCCAATTTGAATGAAGTGGTGTACATTCCCCACCATTATAAGTTCCTGTCAGTATTGAACCCTGTTTTCCCTGACCTCAATTTCTTTCCCACAGTTGTGTGAGCATAGTCACTGAGAGAATATTTGCCATTCCCCTTGTGCAGTTTTAATGGAACTCTGTGTCTAGTGGCTCTTTGTACTGTTCTGCTTGTCCAAGCTGTGATTATACAAAATAGAAGTGATCATAAGTATGCCTGGGAATATGAATGGTTGGAGTGGAATTCCTGTGGTATATATATGTGGGGTGGAGTGCTTAAAAAACAAAACAATATAAAGATAAAACATTTTTTAAAAAAAACACATGTAATTACCAACAGCACATTTAAATTACCACTAGTGGAAAACTGCAATTTGGTACTTTGAACAATATTGTCACAGATCGAATGCACTATATATTTAGAGTTTAGAGACAGCAAAGTATTGCTAAATAAGTGAATTCCAGGAACCAATGTAAATTCAGATCATAGTCTTTACTTTGCCTCATATTAAAGAAAATATAAAAAAATAAAAACATACACAAATAAAACAATCAGATAATCCAACTGTACATGTGGTGGTTAAGGGATTCAAGAAGATATCAATAACACCCTGCATTCAGATATCATTAGATGTAAAGGCTACTTTATCTAAATTAATCGAAACCATAGATATGATTAATAGTAATCAAAAAAATACCAATGTAAATAAAAAAGTTGCTGACTGTAGTGATATTATAGATAATGCAAGAGAGACAAAATAAGAAATAAAGGCATAAATAAATACAAAGAAGTACATAAGGGCATCTGAAATCAAACTAAAGAAAAGTGGTGGTCCAAACAATGTGCAGGAAAAGAAAATTCAGAGAAATCCATGATACCATCAAGGTGCTCAAGAAGATCAAGGAAATAAAAAGCATTTTCAAAAAGTGACCATGTCCACTGCTAGTAGATACAAATAATGTGCTAATATATTCAGGGTATAGCTGCAGGATGTAGTGAATACATGGGGAAATTGTTTGAAGATAATAGACCAGAATTTATTATAGGTGATAATATTGCACAGGAAATAGAGAAAGCCGAAATTCAAAATGCAATAAAAATGACAAAAAACACCTGATAGTGTTTACACAGAAATATTAAAGATAATTGAAAAGGTTGATTTAGATATCTTGGTGAATGTTTCAACCAAATCTATAAAACAGGAGGCACTCCTGAAATTTAGCAAAGATCTGTTTTGATTACATTATTCAAAAAGAAAAATGCTAAGTTTGTAATGATTACAGAACAGTAAGCTCAATAAGTGATTTGCATAAGATTTTATTCAAAACAATACATAGCCAAATCTGCAAGAAGTGTGAAAAAGTGTCAGAAGACATCTAATTTGGATTCAGAGAAAAATTTATAATAAAGGAATTTTTATTCTGTATACACGTATAGAAGGAACTGGAAGGAACATAGGAAGAAAATCCACTCTGGATATTGTTTGCCTGAGAAAACCCTATGAAATTCATGATGTTGCCATAAGTTGACCAGCAACTTGAAGACACATATACACACACACACATACAAATACATGACGAAGATATAGATCTGGATGCTTGAATTACTGCCCGTGAGAAAACTTTTGATAAAGTCATCTGAGGCCATTTGATGTGGTTGCTAGTAAACAATTATCTAGATTCAAAAGTTATTTGTTTTGTTGACAGTCTGTACTGGCAACAAAAAGCTGCAGTGACAGCTGAAGATTGGTGGACAGATAACATGGAATTATGAAGGGGAGAAAACATGAAGGACATATACTTTTGCCATTGCCCTTTAATGTTTACTCCAAGAACATCTAAGGAAGCACTTGCTGATTACTGTATATACAACTAATATACAGATAATACAATATTACTAAGGACTTTATCACATGGGGAAAATCAGGGGATTTAAACAGCAAAAATCACATGAAAATCGCACAATCACGATTAACATTTTCACACACATTGTGATCAAAGAGCCATTATCCTGGGAATAAACAGGCAATAAACAGCAACAAATCATTCACGGGATTTCCCTGTAAATGATTTGTTGCTGTTTATTGCCTGTTTATTCCCAGGATGATGGCACTTTAATCACGACGTGTGAAAATGTTAATTGTGATTGCGTGATTTTCATATGATTTTTGCTATTTAAACCCCTGCTTTTCCCTGTGTGATAAACTCCAAATAACTTAGAAAGATTTACCAGTGAAATAAATTAAAATAAGTATGGTCCAAAGAGGGATTATTAGTTCATTACTAAAAATTAGTTTTAAAAAAAAAAAGCCCAAGAAACACCATTCACATCCAAAAGGAAATTGTGGAGTGGCTTGATTGATATAACTACTTTGGAACTGATTGAATGAACAATAGTTTCATAACTGAGGAATAAAAGTTAAAAGGTCTTGAATAGCTTCTTTAAGATGAAGAAAGTAATGTGTAATGAAAATATAAAACTGGCATTGAGAATGTCCATTCTATGGTATTATGCAATCTTGGTTCTAATATATGACATAGAACCTTGGACTTTAACACCAGCTATCATAGAAACACAAAAGCATCTGAAATGTTGATTTAGCATATGGCATTAAGAATTTAAATATGGTATCACTGTTAGAGCTCCTGCATCCAAAGACAGAATTGTCCGGATGATATCCAGCCTCTGATAGAAAAGGAATGATAAGTTAGGGGTTAATAAAGTAGGGTAGTTGTGCAGTGATTGCCTGTAGATAGTACTGTATAACTTTTCCAGACCATTATGATGGGTATGAGATACATGGAGTGAAATAGCAGGTGTGTATTGGTCTCTCCATTGAGCTTAATGGGAATTTTTTAAACTTACATCACCTCTCACATACATTGATTGATGCAGGGGATGGATGAGCACAAGATCTGGAGAAAACCTCTTCCTCCCTCCCAAAGCCCCCAATACTGCCTTGTTTTGGACTGCATACTATAGTTACTTCAACCAATCTCTGATGTTACACCAGCATAGATCTGCAAGTGGCATATCTCAAGATGTATTGGCCTAAGATTCTTGTACCAATTTAAAAAGAATTCCAGTTGATACAAATGTGGCATGGGATTGCCATGTTATGTAGATGTCACTGAGGTTGGTCATATTCTTTCCTTCCACACCTGTCTTTCCTTCCTCCCTTTGGTGGGATACAGACCGCCCCTTTGGGGCGGCCTGCACCCGCCTCTTTTCCTGACAGATTGGAGCCGCAGCGGCAGCCCCAGAGGCCCCAATCTGCCGCTTCTCCAGGCCTCGGGGAAGCAGCAAAACGGCACTTCCCCATGGCCTGGAAAGGGATGTCCTTGGGGCTTCATGCCCCAAGGACACCCCGACAGTGGCGGGGAAAGAGAGAAAGGGGCCGCTCGGGAAAGGGACCATTTAAAGGCCACATCAGCGATACGTCTGGCTAAAGGAGCTCCATTTCAGAGCTCCTTCCGGCACCACTGAAAGGGCATCACAAGCACCCTGCAGCGGCGCATGCACATCACGCCTGTGCTGCGCTGTTTGGCTGCAGCGTGGCTGTGACGTCGTAATGGTGGCACCCATGTAGACAGGGTGCCGCCAATTTGACACCACGGTTACGTGCTAGGTTTGCGGGGCGTCTGTAAAGGATGCCCCGAGGCAACCCTAGAATGTATCCAGGCCGGCACAAAGCACCGGTCTGGATACTGCCTTTGTTTCTGTCAAAACATAGAGTGCAAGGCCCTCAAGGCAGAAACCTGTCTTTTATGTTATGTTGTGAAAGTACTATATACATTTATGTAATATGTACATTTAAGGGAGTACCACGGTTAATCCTACATCTGAGTTTCTCTTGTCCCAAAAGCTTGGGACCAGAAGTGATTAGGATTTTTTGAGTTTTTCAGATTTTGGAATATTTGCATATATATAATGAGCTATCTTGGAGATGGGACTCAATTCTAAACATGAAATTCATTTATGTTTCATAGGTCCAGTACAGACGGGACTATTGGGTGCCCTCGTCACGTGCTGGGGTTGGCGGAGGGCGCTCCGCCCACATGTGCCTCAACCCTAGTACAGATGGGTGCCACCATTGTTACATGCAGGACGCCTAGTGTCTGCACGCCACGGCGCCATTGCTTTTTGAGGGTTCTTTTTGCTCCACAGGGAAGTCCTGTGGTCTAGAGGCTATGGATTCCCTGCAGAGCAAAACTAGTCGCCATATACACCTTATACACATAGCCTGAAAGTAATTTTATACACTATATTTTAATATTTCTGTGCATGAAACAAACAAACCAGCAGAAAGCAAAGATGTCATTATCTCAGCCACCCTTGTAAACAATTTTGGATTTTGGATTTTGGAATTTTTTGGATTTCAGAATTCCAGAAAAGGGAGACTACATGTATTATTACTAATAATAATGCCACCACCAAATTAGGATGCACTTCTGCCCATTCCTGTATCACTCTTCTTGCCAGCCATCCTACCACTTGCTAAAGTAAACGGAGTGAGAGGGACCCAGAGATATGGGACAGCAGCTGCTTGTTTTCTCAGGATCAGGCTGCATGCTGCATTAAATATGCAATGTACAGCTAAAGACTACTCTTTTCTATGGTAAACTAAGCATGCACAGCTCCAGTCCAGATCAGGACCTGGGCAAGTAGGGGAGGCTTAAACCTCCTCTTAGCATTTTAACTAAAACATTGCTACCCTCTTGCAACTCCATTGGTGCAGCTGGGAGAGTATCACAGGCTCAGACAAACTGAAAGATGGGGAACTTACCAACTTTAGTCTTGTCAATTTCAGAGTTATATTGCCTTTGTTTTCATCTGGCAAGGACTGTTATTTAAAGGTTGGTATTTGGGAGCATGTTGAAAGTTGGCATACATGATCTTTAAACTTTTTGGTACTCGTCAGTTCTCAATATCTGTGGCATGAAAATATTTGGGGGGGGGAATAAATTCCAAGAAGTAAACCTTGATTTTGTCATTTTATGTAAGGGATGCAATTTTTCTGTGCCAATTATTTAATGGGGCTTGAGCATCTACGGATTTTGGTATCCATGTGGGGTCCTGGAGCCAAACTTCCGCGGATACCAAGAGCTCACTGTAGCTAGTGCAGCACAGCATGCAATGGACACCTCAGACTACTGCTTGATGAGTCAACAGATTCATGATGGATCTGTTGAAATGTGTTTTTGCATCATGGCCTTTTTGTCCTAGCTGTGTGAGCCCCAAAGGATGCATTGGGTTAATAAGATGAAATTTCACATTGTGTGTTATGGTAGAAGTGTGGAAAGAAACCCAATGCATTTATTGAATCTTCTTTTCCTGATTTTGAGTAATGTAAGAACTAGCTCCAATTTAGGGACTAGTGACTAATTCCCATCCCATCCCACTCAGAGATACTAAAATACAATGTGTATTCCAGGATAAGTGCTACCTCATAATGCAAGTACTATTTAAATAGATTAGGTCAACTACAGGTGGGGAGTTCTCTAGCTTTCTGTTCATCTGTGAATGTGACATAACACCTTTGTTACTCCTGGAATTGATTCACATGACCAGAGTAGATAAGTGTTTCTTAATCAGAGTTGCTCATTAGGTCCAACTGAGTCAACTTTCAATTGCCATAAGAAAAAGATAAGAATGCAGCAAGAAGTATGTGCAGCACCACAGCCAAGAAGTCTCATTACAACATAATTACTATCCTCTGAAATTCAATCATGTTTAAGGAGAAGGAAAAAGTAGGGAAAAAGGATTGCTTAACCAAAAATGAGTGAATGGAAGTTGGTAACAGGGTTGGTAGTCTTTGTGCAGGGGATGGATCTTGCTGTGTTAGCTCTTGCCAGTGTGATTGGGATCCAGAAAGAGTAAAATGAGGAGATGATGATAATGATCATTGTTTTATTTTGTAGTACTGAACCAGCCACAGGCAAAGTTCCTGGGATGGTTCCCAGTCTTTGAAAAGGAGCTATGGATTAATTTAGCTGAAGTTGGAGTGGAAGCCAGTTATGTATGAGGAATAATGATTGCTACCTATGAACAAAACACACACACACACACACACACACATACATACATACATAAAGGGGGACAAAAGAGAAGCTCAGTAAGTGTTGATTTATGCAGAAGGGGAATATTTTCTGTGTGAAAGATAAAGATTTTATATACTTATTAAAATGTTTATGTTCCTTTGAGGTGACTAACAGCATCTTAAAACCAATAACAATGAAGTCCTAAAACATTAGAACATAAATAACAACATTGAGAGAAAGCAAATATTAGATTATCAGAATTTATCTCATTAAAATGATAATCTAAACAGTATGCTCTTTATTTGATGCCTAAATACACAACAAAGGAAACTGGATCTGCTGGGAGAAACAGAAGAAAACACTGGTTTACACGGTTTTTCTCACTTTTGCAGCTCCAACTTGAAGTTAGCAGTTACAGCCCCATGATGGAAATGTGTCAGTGAAGATGTGGGGGAAATAACATAGATTTACATAGACCAATGTATTATTTGGATAACACCAAATTATCATAGAGAGCTACTTCAGGAAATGGATGAAAATTGTTAACCAGTGCTTCAACTCCACTGTATAAATTTTCATGAGAGCAAGCTAATTGCCTCTGACATCTTTTTTCTCTGCACCTCCACACAGGCAGTTATGTGTATCTTGTGGTGGGGGTCAGGGTGGGCAGTTGGTATCCTTCATAGAGATGAATTTGGCCTCAAGGGCTTCCAGTTGCTGACCTGTAGTACGCACAGGACACAGGCATAGCAGTCAGTATGTTTGTGGCAGCTTGAAAAAACAAACTGCAATGGCATCAGTAGTAACTGGTAACTCGAAACTGTAAACTAATGTTTCTTCACATAATTATGGGTATGTGTGATTTTTTTATCACCTAGTTGTGTGTGTATATGGGTGTGTATGTACCTCTGGGTTAAACAATCTAGGATGCTAATTAGAAATCGGGTATAGAATCAAAGAGTTATGGTTAATATTAAAAATTAATCCATCCCAACAGCAAATAATTGGTAGGATTTTACATATGCATGTCTAGATTTAACAAAGTCCTCAATGTTTTTTGAAGAGTTCAGGTTTTATTTCTTATCATTTGTTGTTTATAAATCCAACTTTTTCATTAAAAGAAACATAACACTCAAGGCAGCTACCAACAGGTTCTCTTCCAACCAGTGAAAACCCAGACTATAGATGCCTTTGTGAGAAAAGCCATAATGCTTTCTGCTCTGTTCTGTGGTCCAAGTTCTTAATACCAACTCTCTTTTTCTCTTGCAGCATCTTGGCAACAGTCGGCACTGAATTTGACCTGCGGACTCTGCGGGCAGTTCGTGTGCTCCGGCCACTAAAGCTAGTGTCGGGAATCCCAAGTGAGTTAGTGTCCTACAACTAGTTTGCAGCCTTCTTGAATCATCTTGATTTGAAACCCTCATCTTACCATTTTCCTGTTGGATATAAGACAATCTAGGCTGCTTCTCAGGGTTTTCCAGCAACTCCAGAATGCACCCATAACTATTTACTGTGATCCTTCAATTTGCTCAACAGCCCTCTTGTGGAATCTAGTATGCAGACAAACTCTCTACAATATTTGATTTACAATCCTGTGGACAATTTCCTGGGAGTAAGCTTCACTGAACAAATTAAGATTTACTATTGAGTAAATGCATCACCAGTCCTTTATTTTCCCAGCCTCCACATGCAGAAACAGAGCCTTAGCCAGGATTGTGATTTCCCTGAATGTATTTCCAAGGGTCTTATATATTAAGATCAAGCTCTAGTACCTGTGGCATTTCCACTTTTTTCATTATAAAAGAAAATAAAACCTTGCATTACTAGAAGCACTAAACCCAGAACCATTGTCAAAAATAGCTTTGGAGGATCCACCTAAATTCTTAACCTGGAAGATCTGGTCACATCCAACTGACCTTCCAAGTGTGTTCTGTGTCAAATCAGGGACGTAGCTAGGATTTTAGGAAAGGGGGGAGGTCCAGACTAAGTGCCACCATTATAATGGGGCTTGGGTGCAGCGGCGCAGCAGCACACACCATTCATTTTTCTAATGGAAGGGGGGTCCGGACCCCAAGAAACCCCCCCCCCCGGCTACGTCCCTGGTCAAATACTAGCAACTGCAGTCCTCTTGATTTTTAAGATCTGCTCTTGGTAGGCTGATATAATTGGACTGTTATTCTGACAAATTATTGACTAATGGAATAACTGAAAATATCCTTTTGATCTCTCTCTGTACATGTGTGTCTGTGTAATGGAGAACCTCTGTCTTGTCATCTCTTTCAGTTCCAGATTGTATGAGCAAGGTCTGAATCTCAGGTTAGAAAGAAGAGTTGGGGAATTTGCATGAAGCAGGGAGCACAGCACAGCTCCTTCCCTACTCCTGTTGAGATTTTAGTAATATGTCTGATATTTTCCTCACATAGATCTGTTTTGTAATGATTTTACTCTGTCTTCTGTTTGTTTTCCTCTACAGGTTTACAAGTTGTCCTCAAGTCCATCATGAAGGCCATGATACCTCTGCTACAAATTGGCCTCCTCCTATTTTTTGCGATCCTTATTTTTGCAATCATAGGGTTAGAATTTTATATGGGGAAATTTCACACTGCGTGCAAGGATATTTATACAGGTAAATACAGAGCAGCTGTATTTCTTTGTGCCCTTTCCTTCCAGCTTACCCTGTTCCAGTCCAACACAGGTACAGGGGAATATTTTGAAACTGGGTATAAAGTATGTAGTGTAGCAGATATTTTGTCTGCTAAAATA
Source organism: Sceloporus undulatus (assembly GCF_019175285.1). Classification (NCBI taxonomy): domain Eukaryota; kingdom Metazoa; phylum Chordata; class Lepidosauria; order Squamata; family Phrynosomatidae; genus Sceloporus; species Sceloporus undulatus. The sequence goes on along the minus strand of NC_056523.1, from coordinate 123,500,103 downwards.
AAGTGAGCCAAGGTCATGACATTTGGTAGTTGTGTTTAGGGTTATTTATTAGAATTCTTTCTGTATATCTTGTCAGTTACACAAATCCCAAACCACATTTGTAAGAAATGAAAACTAAGTAGTCACATATATACATTAATTGATGAGCCTCTTGGATAATGGTAATCACTCTATTTTATACAAACACATAGTCTTTCAGGATCACATTTGGAAGAAATCAGCTATTTCTGATACTGACAAAACCAGCCATAGAGAGTGCTAATTGGCTGACCCCTGTCATATCTCTGTCACTTCATTGCTCACCCTCACCCCATGGAGTATATTTACCCAACATTTGTGTTGTTTTCTAAAGATATTATACAAATGAAATGCTGAGCCAATGTTCAAGCAATTGAATCTTCACACTATATTTTTAAAAAGTTAGTATAAAAAGAATAAAGAAAATTAGGTGCCTTACCTGAATAGGACAGTAGAAGGGCAAGACACTGTATTGAGTCAGTTTTTAGTTCACCGGTACATTTGTCAAACATCTTGTAAAGCAGGATGAATTTGGGCCTGAGCTGTATGTGTGCGAGGGGGGAGGGGGGAGCATTGTTTCAAGGTACATTTATATGCAACTATACTTGAGGATTAGGAACCAGACTTCATAATTTCTGTTTCTTGCAATGCCACCATAATAATTTGCATCATCACACCACTTAAAATGCCATAATTTGCTACTCTGTAATGGCAAATTCTGCCAAGAAAACCAGAGAGCTGATGTGGGGTAGTGCTTTGAACATTGAGGAACTCTGGAAAACAAGGTTTGAATCTTCATTAGAACATGGAAACACTGAGAAAGTTACACTCTGCCAGCCTCAGAGGAAAGCAAAGGCAAACCCTTCTGAACAAACCTTGCCAAGAAAACCCCATGATGCATTTGCCTTTGGGTTGCCATAAATTGGAAACTACTTGAAGGCACAACAACAACAACAACAAAATATAGAAATGGCATTTGCAGTTCATAGATGATACTCCTCATTCATTGTTCAGAGTTTTCTGATGGTTTCATAAATTTCTCCAACTGAGTGTTTATATGAACTGGTATCACTGTTATAGTGACATCTGCCCTGGGTCCCTTGTCCCAAACAAATGAATCTTGTAGCTAACATTTGATTTTGCAGGTGCACCAAGCAAAACCTATATCCAAGAATCCAAGCAACCGGCACTCACTGAAGTGCTGATGATGAGCACTGCTGCTGCTACTGCCAAGTAAGCTCCTTGGAGCCTACTACCATAGGAGAAGACCCACCAGTGTGCATTTTACTTAGGTTTCCTTTCAAACTGAGATGGGCTTGCTCAGGTACCATTTCTGTAAATATTATCCCTTAAAAAGAAAAATTTCACTCAGCTCTTCATGGGATGATCACCTTGTGGGTCATACAGGTGAAGCACAATTTGGTGCTTTAGTTTAACTAAAGTGCAAAGGCAGGTCTGATGCTGAAAAGAAAAAAAACAAAAAGAATGACCACAGAAGAAATACACAAATTCAATCTAGATAATGAGGAAATTGAAATACTGTAGTTAAAGAATTCCCATATCTAGGATCAAACATTGACCAGAATGGAGACTGCAGTCAAGAAATAAGAAGAATACTATGAATGGGCAGCTATGCAAGAACTGGAAAAGTTTCTGAAGAGCAAAGACATACAACTGAGCATTAAAGTCAGAATCGTCCAGGCCATTGTATTCCCAATTACCATGTACAGGTGTGAGAGCTGAATAGTGAAGGAAGCATACAGAAAGAAAGAAAGAAAATCTCCAGCATGTGGTGCTGGAGAAGAATACTTAGAATACCATGGACAGCCAAGAAGACAAACAAATGGGTTCTTGAACAGATCACACCAGGTCTCTCCTTGGAAGCAAAGATGATCATGTTAAGACTATTGTACTCTGGCCACATAATGAGAAGGCATGGATCACTTAGAGCGTGGAAGAAAAGAAAGGAAGACCACAAACCAGATGGACAGACTCAATCAGGGGGATTATGGGCAAGGGCTTGCAGGAACTGGACAGGGCAGTGGAGGATAGGGATTCTTGGAGATGTCTCATCCATGGGGTCATCATGAGTCGGAACCGACTCAAAGGCAGCTAACAACAACAAATATTTTATTCCAGGACACTGGAGTGTTTTCTTTTCTTACAGACAGCTTCCCAATAATGGGCAGGACAAAAAGATTTCATGATAGTTTGAGGCTTGTGGGCCATGAGAATCAGATTTGGACTGTGTTATATAGTTTCTCTGTTCCTGGCACAGAGATTCCCTACCTGACCTCATCAATTGGAGGGACAGTGATGAGATGGACAGATGTAAGAAAATGTGGGTGTGGGTTTTCCTTCAGGAGACTTTTTCACTGATCCCCTGATAATGTCTCTATCAGGCTGGTTTTTATTAGGGATATATCTGAGCGTGCATCACCCTGCTATCAGAACATCCATGTTGAACAATTTAAAACATCTACTTCAACATGGTTGATCTGTGCACAAGTTTACTCTGGCTACATATACATGTTTGTTTTTATGTTGTACAATATTTTTATATCACAATTGCGCTAAATAGATGTGAGTTTTTAAAAGGATCTCAGGTAATGAATATTAGAAAATATCTCTCCCTGAGAGTTTGAAGACTTACTACCAGTCTGAGAAGACAATACTGGGCTGGGTAGATAGGTCACATCATCTAGTATAAAGCACCTTATGTTTCTCGCCTCTCTGGGGAATGAGGAGGGCAATATTGATAAGGAAATAAGCACTTGATCTGGAGGAGGTAACCTGTATTAGTTTTTTGTGGGTTTTTCGGGCTATGTGGCCATGTTCTAGAAGAGTTTCTTCCTGACATTTTGCCAGCATCTGTGGCTGGCATCTTACTTCTCTGAAGATGCCAGCCACAGATGCTGGCGAAACATCAGGAAGAAACTCTTCTAGAACATGGCCACATAACCCGAAAAAACCCACAAAAAACTATGGATGCCAGCCATGAAAGCCTTCGAGTTCACATGTAACCTGCATTAGTTAAAAAACAGAGGTGGAAGGTCCTTGAGCTGTCCTTGCAGAGGCTGGTTCCTATTTTTATATATCTCTGTTTGCACCCTGCAAAGGCCACAGCATGGAAGTGGGATTGGAGTGGGGATGCATTTTGGTGGATGCTTGAGTACCTCAAGCAATGACTGTGGAGGAAGTGACTTCTTGAAAAGCAAACATTGCTATTACTAGGTGAATGATGTGGGGTGTTTCTGCCTCCCAAAGTCACTTCTCTGCTCTTGCTTATCCACCTGCCACAGATGTACTAGGAGCTCCTCCCCTCTTTTTCCTCCTTCCCCAGATGAAATCACACAAGAAGCTCCATGTGGAACGGAATTACCATCACGCCTCTGCCCTAATGGGACCAAGTGTGCAGAATACTGGAAAGGACCCAACTACGGGATCACACAGTTTGATAACATCCTGTTTGCCGTGCTGACTGTCTTCCAATGTATCACCATGGAAGGGTGGACTGACCTCCTCTATTATGTGAGTGTGATTACACTGCATTTTTGGGGTATGCTAGCATGATATGCCTCAGAACCCCATTTGCCCAAGGTTAGGTTGAGGTGGGATTATTTCTACCAACTATCTCAAAGAAATACAATCAGTAGAATCAATAAAAATGATTGTTAAGCTTTCTGTCTGGAAACCATACTGATGCCAGGAAAAGCAGTCACTTTTGACAGCAGTTCAAAAAACCCAAAAGTTTTGTGTGAAAAAATACAAGGACTACTCTAAAGCTGAATGACTGTATCTATTCATATGAGAGACAGAAACATTAAAAGCTCCCTTATACTGAATCAGACTGTTCCTCCATCTATTGTCCAGTATTGTCAGCTTTGACAGGCAGCAGTGACTCTCCACTGTTTCAGGCAGGGTTCTTTCCCTAGCTCTACCTGGAGACACATGGATTTAATTAGTCTTTGACCCAAGCAAAATCATAGACTCATAGAATCTTAGAGTTGGAAGGGGCTGCATCTAGATCAACCTCCTGCCGTGCAGGTGTACACAGCTAGTACTAGTTTTCAAAGATGTAGCTATGAATCATAGAATCATAGAGTTGGAAGAGACCATAAGGGCCATCCAGTCCAACCCCCTGCCATGCAGGAACTCTCAGTCAAAGCATCCCTGACAGATGGCCATCCAGCCTTTGTTTAAAAACCTCTAAGGAAGGAAATTCCACTGCACTCCAAAGGAGTTTGTTCCATTGTCGAACAGCCCTTACTGTCTGGAAGTTCCTCCTAATGTTGAGGTGGAATCTCTTTTCCTGTAGCTTGCATCCATTGTTCCAGGTCCTAGTCTCTGGAGCAGCAGAAAACAATCTAGCTCCCTCCTCAATATGACATCCCCTCAAGTATTTAAACAGGGCTATCATATCACCTCTTAACCTTCTCTTCCCCAGGCTAAACATCACAAGCTCCCTAAGTCTCTCCTCATAGGACATGGTTTCCCATGATGATATCGCAGTTCGTTGAAGAGTGGATTTATATTATTTGTGGGAGGGAGGAATATGCACCAGAAAAATTCATAGAAAGATTGGAATGTAAAAAAAGTGGGGGAAATGAATCACAATTGCTCTTTTTATGTTTTAAGAAAGGTTTACCAAAAACAGTCTCTCTCTTTATAGCTGTGATTCCAGCAATCAGGAGGTTTTTAAATTATTAACTACTGTTGATGTGTTTCCATTTCCCTAAGTCATTCCTCATAGGACATGGTTTCCAGACCCTTCACCATTTTGGTTGCCCTCTTTAGGACATGCTCCAGTTTCTCAACATCCTTTTTAAATTGTGGTGCCCAGAACTGGACACAATATTCCAGGTGCATGATCACTCCCACCTAAGGATCCCACCACTTGCACTCCATTAACCATGCCATCCCTGTTGGTTAGGATCAGATCCAAAATAGCTGATCCTCTTGTTGCCTCTTCCACCTTTTGGACAATGAAATAGTCTTCCAGGCAAGTGAGGAATTTGCTAGACCTTGAGAATTTGGCTGAGTTTGACTTCCAGCAAATATCAGGATAGTTGAAGTCGCCCATCACTACTACATCTCTCTTTTCTGAATGTGTGATCATTTGTTCTAGGAAGACATCATCCAATTCCTCCATCTGACTTGAGGGTCTGTAGTAGACTCCCACCATAACATCCCTGTCATTTCCCTCCCCTTTAATTTTTATCCAGATGCTCTCCACCTGGCTTCCAGGATTGATGTCCTGGATCTCTTCACTGGTGTAAATGTCCCTGACATATAAGGCTATTCCTCCTCCTTTCCTGTTTAGCCTATTTCTCTTGAAAAGGTTATACTCCTCTATTTCTACATTCCAATCATGAGATTCATCCTACCAGGATGAGTCCTATTATATCATATATCATATTTGCTTTGTTATTCTAGGAGTTCAAGTTCATCATGCTTATTTCCCATGCTCTATGCATTAGTGTAGAGATATCGCAGACCGTGGGTCCTCTGCAGTATAAAAAGCAAGAAAGGAGGGAGAGAAGAAAAGGAATGAGACAGCACATTTAAGACTAACTGGTTTTTATTTTATCATGAGCTTTTGTGGATATAAACCCACTTCTTTAAATGCAGTACAGAGTGATATTAAAGCCTCCGGTTATATAGTATATTCATACAGTTGTAGGAGTGGAGTACAATGTAATAGGATCCAGAAAGATACAAATAATGTCTCTTGCGATACCTTTTCATAGGAATGGGCAAGATGACACAGGACTTTGAGATCTTTACAGTCCTTAGTTAAGGTTGATGTATAAAAGCAATAAATCTACTAACTAAAAGTCAGTTTCCGTGGGTTCAAAACTCTCTTTGAGAAGATTCCTTTTGTTATATGTGCAGTAGCAAGGACTATTGTATTAATATATGTAGTGTGCCATGAAGCCATTGTTTATGTCCATACTTCTGCTAATGAATTGGAATTTGTGAATATAATTCAATTCAGCTATTTCTCTTTGTAAACTTCCTATTGTAATTTCCTTGTTCAAGGACTGCAGCCTTTAAATCCTGTACTATTTCTCAGGAAGGTTGTTGTGTCCTGCAGCTGGTTTTTGGGTAATGCCATCTCTAATGTCAGATTTGTGTCCATTTATTCTCTTACATAGGGATAGTCCTGTTTATCCAGTGTTGAGTGTAGAGGGACATTGCTAGAATAGGTTGGCCAATATCACATTGGGGGAAGAGGAAGTAAATGCACCTGTGATGTTTTGGGTGATTAGCTAATTAAAGTCCTATATGATGCTGGGATTACAAATAATAATATTGAGGAACTGGTGGTGATACAGCTATTGTCACAAAGTTTTACACAGACAAAGCTGAAGTTATTGTGCATATGTAGTCGCTTCTGTGGCTCTGCCTCACTTATGTCGAGCCCTTCTTTGTTGCCCTTTATTGTTCAGTCAGTGCATGTGTTGTTAAGGTAAAGCTTGTTACAGCTGAACATCCATGGAGAAAGAGAGTCAATCCTATGTGCTTTCCTCCCCATCACATTTGTGCAAAATTCGGGGGGGGGGGGGGGAGATGTGATGCCAGCTGGCCCTCTTGCACTTGCTGCACATTACCCACATATGTTTTACAACTTCCTAATTTAAGGCTAGAAGCCAATTTCTTGTTTTTTAAAAAAGAGTTTCACATATAATACCAGAATACCAGTTTATCATCCATTCAGTGGGCTCTTGGTATCTGCTGGGGTTTGGTTCCAGGACCCCCTGTGGATACCAAAATTTGTGGATGCTCAAGTCCCATTAAATGCAATGGCAAAGTAAAATGGTGGATAAGGAATCCATGGATATAGGATATAGATTGCCAACTTTATATCATATAGATAGGCACATTGTTATAGATGGCCAACTGTATATTATATAGGTAGGCACAAAACCGTAAGCCCACAGGCATAATAAAAACAGCTGATTACTTGAAACTGAAAACAACAGGCCATCAAAGAGGTGGGATGCATTTTGATTGACACACAATTCTTAGAGTCCATGTTCCAAAGCAAGATGGCAGATTCTAGTCGACTGGAAACTTCTATGAGTTCCACAAGGTACAATGGAGTAAGAAGACAACTAGCTCCACTGTATTCCCATCAATCAGGCTCAAGGGAAGGCATTTGCAAGGATCACCTGATTTAGATTCTAAGAGCTACTGTTCATTTTCAGGAACCCTGTTTAATTCCCAGCTTGTGGTAAAGGTAAGCCACTCGTCTTACAAATTAGGAAGTTGTAAAACATAGGTGGGTAATGTGCAGCAAGTGCAAGAGGGCCATGCACTGAGTGAACAATAAAGGGCAACAAAGAAGGGCTCAACATAAGTGAGGCAGACCCACAGAAGTGACTACATATGCTCAATAACTTCAGCTTTGTCTGTGTAAAATTTTGTGACAATAGCTGTATCATCATCAGTTCCTCAATATTATTATTTGTAATCCCAGCATCATTCTGAGATCAAGGACATTATTGCATGTGGCTTTTAAACTGTGAGAACACTGGGAAGGAAGTGGCTTTGGTGATACCTATTGTACCATGACACCTCTATTCTTGCTCTGTCCCAGATGCATCCCCTTTCATTCACATAAACCCATGAATGACCTGGCATTAGCACAAGTCCCAGGTGTGAAATGTCAGTCCCAGGGCAGTTGTGCGATTGCTAGTCATGTGGTATCACAGGGTCCCCCCATCCCCCTCACTATTCCAAAGCATCCTGATTACCTTTCTTTCTTTCTTTTTTTCTTTCTTTCTTTCTGTCTTCCATGAGGCAATGGAGTGCTGAAATTGCATGGGAAAAGAGGGAAAAGCAAAAACAAAACAAAACAAAACAAAAGCCCTAAAGAGATGCTGGATGGGGAAAGGCAGGCAGGCAGAGTTAAGGGGTTAAGGCAGAGTTCAGGAAGAAAGCATGATGGGGTCATGTGGTTGACTGAGGTGCGATGATAGATGGTTTCAAATCAGTATGATACTTACCATTTTATTTTTTCTAGCATGAATGTTGTGAGAACGGGGCTGGTACAGTAAAGTCCCAAAGATAGGGCTAAGACACCCTGGGCAATTCAGGAGGCATAAGAGGGATCATACAAAGGAGAGAAGTGTAAAGCAAGAGACATGTTAGGTTTTATGGTGCTGGGCTGGAAATTTTTAAAAAGAACTTTTAGCTGAATTGATGGAGAGGTGCTTCCCTTCTCACTGCCCTTTCATTATGACTATAAGTAGGTGTTAGAATGTTGCTTGGAACATGTCGGCATCATGATCTGGTGTCATTCTGTGTCGTGCCTGAAAAATAAAAATCACAATTGATAGCTTGAGGTGCCAGGATGAGGACTGGTGAGATTTGAGATCCCTCTCCTGCAAAATTCACCCACATTTCCCCCAATAAATGAAATTCCTCATGTTTTGCAGCTTCTAAATGAGTCTGTGAAAGGAGAAAGTGGCATATTTGTTTAGGTTCAGTTTTGGATTCTAAGCAAGAACAAAGAATCCTCCCATTAGAAATCTCATTGCTGATTTCCCAAATGAAGTTTTGATTTTTAAAAAATGGAATCTAGCAGTATTGACATAGCCAATACAAGCCTGGTTCTGTATAGCACTTCCCTTGTACCATTCTGTAGATGCCAGGGAATTTTTGCAACACTAAGGAGATTTTCACATGAGGCAACAGTGAAGGAATTGAAGTGGGATTACAACATGTGATTCCTCCCCTTTTTTCATGGTACTCATCCATTGCTAATTAGTTGTCCTATTGTTATTATTGCACAATTTTGTATTAATGAGAGGAACCCATCAATAATCTCCAATGTCACTACATTCAAGTGATTGTGCAAGTGCAAATTGCTTTAGTGCTATAGTAGTGAGATTGCAAGATGAATGTTGTGCAAGTAGGTGTGTCATGAACCATTCTTCCTGCTTTCATCACAAAGCTTGTGGTTTAGTGAAGAAGATTTTCACAGGATCCATTGACGCTGGATAAAAGAGTATATTGCTATCTACAGAACCACCAATTCTAAATCTTAAAACAACAACATAGAAATCTAGAACAATTTGAAATGAGTTGCCCAAACAATCTTGCTATTATCATCATTGCAAAATTTCAGAATAAACAAATAAATACACATGTGCAAAGCAGGGGGAGGAGGGGGTGGAAGCTGGGGTAATGTACATTATGCAGAAAAACTAAGACCAGAAACATTTGTCACAAAGCAAGGACTAATGTGCTATTAAAAGGTAATGCAGAAATAGTGTATTTTTATAGCATTATTGCTACCGTTGTAATCACAATAAAGAAATTGTGTGAATACAGTGCAATACAATAATCAGTGCAAGAAATAATGCTATATTTTCTTAGATTTTACGCCATGGGCAGGTTTACTTTACCCATTTTATTGTTTGTATGTACAATGCTGACGCTGTGTAAATCTACAGCACTATATAAATAAAGCATAATAATAATAATAATAATAATAATAATAATAATAACAACAACAACAACAACCACAGTCTCTGAGATGTGAAAACAAGATAGAGGCAGGCAGGGAACCTAGAGCTGTACATTGGTTTAAGAGATCTTGAGAGCAGACTAGCTTGGAAGAATAAAAAATGGCAAAAAACACTGGCTGGAAGGAAGTAACACCTGTTCCTGTGGAAACTTAGGGAAGAATAAAGAAACATAGACTAGTTTGTAGAAAAAACAGAGGTCTCTGTGTTACTTATAGAAGACTTAGAGCAGCAGGTTTGGCAGGATGCAAAAAATGGGCGAGGCATGTGAAGATGAACTGGCTGCTTGCCAGGGCTGAAGGATCATTATACTGAACAGAGCATTGATTAGTCACGTAAATAGAAATGGCTGAAATTAGGCATGTCTAATCAGTGTTTCAAAAAGCCCAGGGTCAAGAGACTAGGTAGATCAGCCCCAGTTTTGAAAAAGCTCTCAGGAAAGGGAACAGAGCCAGAAGTCAAACAGTTCTTGTTCACTGAAATTGATCATGGATAATGTCACAAAGGCCAGTTGTGGGAGCAATATCTCTGGTGGTATTCTTATAATGTTTGTTCCAAATGAAATGCATCCAATTTTTTCCTTTAAAAATATTATCCCCAAAGCATATGCCACTTCTTAAATATTAGCTAAGGGGTTGTAAGTTGTTGTTGAGAGATTTTTATGTTCATGGGAGGCAATTCCTGAGGCTAATGTAGAACAGAGCAGGACTGATAGCATTAGTTACCAAACCATGTGTGTAAAAACTGCACTTAAATTCAAGATTTCTTTGCAATTTCATAAACTCAAGGGGGAACCAGTTTGAAAGAGAAGAAGTCAAGCAGGGCCAGGTGGCTGAAAGATGACAGGATGACAGGAGAATAGGAGTGGACATAGAATGCTTACATAACAAAAATACAATGTGCAAAAGGTCAAATTTAAATACTCTTTTTTATATCTCACATTAAATGTCAACAGTAAAGACTCTGTAAAGGGACATTAATGGATACTCAGCATACCCTTTCTCCACTCTTGTCTGTGGCAAGGGAGTAAGAGACAAGATCATTAGCTGATTTCCATAGAATAATGCAGCACGTTTTCTTTAGCAGTTAGCTCGTCATAAACATCAGCAGCTCAGATACCCAGGGCTGGCCAATACATTTTGTTGCCTGAGAAAAGAACAAAGTGGTCCCCTTTATTTATTTATTTATTTATTTAGGAGAACGATGTGAATAACTTCACTCATACATTCCAGGCTTGTTATTCACACTATGGAACTGTATCTATGTGCATTTCTGGGAGTTTGGTTGCTCCCATGTGCCAGCATTCGAATAAACACGGAGTCAACGATGTGAGTGTATTTGAAATGCATTCAAGACATGCAGAGTTTAATAATTATCCCAGGCCTATTTGCATTAATTATTCACACTGCCAATGATACAGATCTTTTTTTAAAAAAACTAAAAAAAAAAACCTGGTTTTTTTTATTTGGGGTAAGGGGGGGGGGGGGGGGTGGGAGCCCCCCCCCCCCCCAAGAAAAACCCCAAACCTTAATCAGGTGTGTTCGGTATGCAAGTGAACAACAGAGATTCAACCCAGATTCATCCTGGATTATTTCACAATCTGAATAGGCCCTTAATGTAAAACACTGGTGATGGGCCAACATATTCCAGTGCACCTGGAGGCAGCAGACCAGCAGGCTGGCTTGATGAGAGAAGGACAGGTTGTCTGGGAGTTTTGCCCCACTTTTATAGACAGAAATGACTGCTGTGGCCCCATACTATCCCGCATCTGCCTTGAGAGGCATCTGTATCGCATTGCTTAACAGTGTGTCATCTTGGCTATGCTTAGTGGTCTGGTACTGTATAATCCTAGGAACATGAAAAGAGACATGCTGAATAACACCAAATATCCATCTAATCCAGCATGCTATTTACATCTCTGACCAGCTGCAGTCTTCAGGAAGTCCATAATAAGAAAATGAAGGCAATAGCCTTCCGCTGCTATTACAGTCCACCTCACTGTACCCACCCAGCTCCTGGTATTAACTTGTTGGTTCTGTTTGATTATAATGATTAGCAGTCCTTGATAGACTTCTGCTTTGTGAATTTCTCTAATCCCCTTCTAATGCCATTGAAGCAGTGGCTACCGTCCAATTCTGTGGCAGTTAGTTACACTGTAACAGAAATTTCAGGTAACTTAAAAATCTAGGACTGACAGAGCAAAAGAATTGGCAAGAGGACCTAGTAATTGAAAATCCATAAGTTTATTTCCAATTGTCGACAAAGGAAAACATTGAACTCAGTGGAATTCAAGTTCCAAAAGCTGAGAACCCCGAACAAGACAAAATGGCTCTTTTTATATTATTCAAAACAAAGAAGCTTCTTCAATACACCTGATTGGCTAATTACAATTTAAACATACAGAATTCTTACAATCAGAACAGAAATGCATGCATACATTAAAACTGCATCATCACTCCTTACCCCCTCCTTAGGAATTCAGTAGTCTCCTTCTAACCTTGCTTCTGAATGTCAACTATGTATCCTTATCTCAGTAGTTTATGTTATGTCTTTTTTACTGGTGCCAGCTTCCATTTAGGTCAAGATGCACTCATTATTCCTTTGCTCTAGTTTTTCTAAACTCCAAGCCTCTACAGTGGTGCCTCGGGTTACGAAATTAATTCGTTCCGCCACCGCTTTCGTAACCCGAAAAGCATTCGCAAGCCGAAATGCCATAGGCGCTAATGGGGAAAAGCCGCGATTTCGTGCGAAAAAGCGCCGAAAAGCACCAAAAAATTTTTCGTAACCTGAAATAACCTTCGTAACCCGGAACAGTTTTTTTTAATGGATTTTTTTCGTAACCCGGAAATTTCGTAAGGCGGCGCATTCGTATCCCGGGGTACCACTGTATTCAAAAACTATCTCTCTGGCTGACAAAGGTGACTCCATCTTTCTATAGCTTTTTTTTATTTCAACAAAGAATTTCCACCACAACATAAGTCATAGAATCATAGAGTTGGAATAGACAACAAGTGCCATCCAGTCCAACCCCCTACCATACAGGAAATCACAATCAAAGCATCCCCAACAGATGGCCATCCAGCCTCTGTTTAAAGACCTCCAAGGAAGGAGATTCCACCACATTCCAATGGAGTGCGTCCCACTGTCGAACAGCTCTCACTTCCTCTAGCTTGCATCCATTATTCCCATGTTCTAGTCTCTGGAGCAGCAGAAAACAAGCTTTCTCCATCTTCAGTGTGACACCTCTTAACATACTTAAACAGGGCTATCAGATCACCCCTTAACCATCTCTTCTCGAGGTGAAACATCTCCAGCTCCCTGAATCGTTCCTCATAGGGCATGGTTTCCAGACCCATCACCATTTTGGTTGCTCTCCTCTGGACATACTCCAATTTGTCAACATCCTTTTTGAACTGTGGTACCCACAACTAGACACAGTATTTCAGCTGAGACCTAAACAAAGCAGAATAGAGTGGCACTATTACTTTCCTTATCTAGACACTATACTTCTATTGATGCAGCCTAAAATTGCATTGGCCTTTTTACCTGCTGCATCACACTGTTGACTCTTGTTCAACTTGTGGTCTACCAGGACCCTAGCCCTGAATGAGAAGAAGGGCACAGTGAAGAAATAAGACTGTGCCATCTCTTCCCTGGGAAGCTGTCCCTCCCACCTGTTCCCAGTTGGCCAGCATTTTTTTTGTGGTGCTGCCAGGATGGATGGTCCCTGGCTAGCTGCTCCCTCTTGGTCCTGCTCAGCTCTTATCCTCTTTTAACCCCACAGTGTTGTGAATCTACTACTGGAAAGGGTTTTACCCCTCGTTTTGAGGCAGCCTTTTGCTTGAGGTAGGTGAAGTTGAGATTTGGAAGAATCCCCCTTCGTGGGTTGCCGGGAATTGGTTCTGACTTCATTTCTCTTCTGTGCTTTTGGGATCCTTCCATTTCACTTTATAACTTCTCCCCTTCTCCCACGCTGCCCCCTATTTTTGGAATCTTCTTCCCATGAATTTGTGAACCACCACCTCTCTAGAATACTTTAAGTCTAAATTAAAGACTATGCTATTCAGGGAAGCGTTCCAACTTTCATTTTTATTTTTGTCCATATTATTTGTATTAATTTATAATTTTATAGTATTGTTTTAACCTTATAGTAATATTTTATTAATTTTATATTCTTGTTCATTGTTTTAGATTGTGAGCCGTTGGCAGTCTTTTGTTTTTATTTTGGATTGTTTTTCTCTTTTGTAAAGCGCTGTGTAAAGGCTATGGTGGTATATAAATAAATGTAATAATAATAATAATAATAATAATAATAATAATAATAATAATAATCCTTTTTGCACACAGTCTCCTTAAGCCAGGTATTCCCCATCATCTATCTGTGCATTTCATTTTTCCACCTTAAGTGCAGTACCTTGCATTTCTGTGAGTTGAAATTCATTTTGTTAGCTTTGGCCAACTTTCTAATCTATTCAGGTATTCTTGAATTTTGATCCTGTCCTCTGGGATATTAACTACTCTGCCTAATTTGGTGTCATCTGCAAATTTGATAAGCATGCCTTTTATTCCTTCATCCAAGTCATTGATAAAGAAGTTGAATAGCACTGGGTCCAGAACAGAACCCTGTGGCACTCCACTGGTCACTTCTCTCCAGGATGAAAAGGAGCCATTGTTGAGCACTCTTTGGGTTCGGCCAGTCAACCAATTACTAATCCATGTAATAGTTGTTTTGTCTAATCCACATTTTAGAAGCTTGTTTGCAAGAATGTCATGAGGAACCTTGTCAAAGGCCTTACTGAAATCAGGATATGCTATATCTACAGCATTCCCTTTGTCTGCCAAGCTAGTAATTTTATCAAAAAAGAAGATCAGACTTGTCTGGCATGACTTCTTTCTCAGAAACCCATGTTGACTTTTTGTGATAATGGCATTGCTTTCTAAATGTTCACAGACTCTCTGTTTAATAATCTGCTCTAGAATCTTTCCTGGCATTAATGTCAGACTAACTGGGCGATAATTGTTGGGATCCTCCCCCCCCCCCCTTTTATTTATTTTTATTTATTTTTTAATTAATTTTTATTTTTATTTTGAGATGGGGACTATTCCTGTTCTCCAGGAGTTCTCTGAGATTACATTTGCCAATTCTTTTAATACCCGTGGATGTAGTTCATCTGGTCCCAGAGTCTTAAATTCATTGAAATAAAGTGGATTTTTCATTCTGTGAATATGTGCTTTATTTTCAGTATTTTAAATATGCACCAGTCAGTTCTATCTAGTTTATAACTTCACACTTAATTTTATAAACTTCAGTCATATCGACCCATCATCTTTTTTTCTTAAGTAAGAATCATTTATATTTTAAAGACAGGTTGCTCCAAATTCCTGCTTGTTTTGCCTTGTGTTTTTCAACACAGTTGAATTGTTAGAAATATTTTATACCTTTCATACTTTTCATTTGCACAAATCTCAAAGCAGTGAACACCATACAACAATTAAACATTCATTAAAAGCATGTTAATATGAGAGAGTTCAGACAGTTTGTGCATGGAGGAAAGCCAAGGTTAAATGAGTTCACTAAGCCTGGGTATTCTGGCCTGATTGGAACCTGAGATTATATCAGTACTTCACAGGGCGAGGGCCACCACAGATCAGACTCATCTCTTTCTTTGTTGTTGCTGTTGTTATGTGCCTTCAAGTCAACTCCAACTTATGGCAACCCTGTCATAGGCATTTCTTGGCAAGATTTATTCAGAGGTTTGCCATTGCTTTCCTCTATGACTGAGAGAGTATGATTTGCTCAAGGTTACCCAGTGAACTTCTAGGACTGAAAAAGGATTTGATCCCTGGTCTTGAACCACAGTCAGTATGCAAATCATTGTGCCCCACTGGCTCTCATCTCTGTCTCTACTAAACAACAATCATGGTATGAACACCAGTGCTTCCCTTGACATTGTAGTGGCCTGGGAAATTCATCTAGGGCTGGGCTGGACTAGGAATCATGCAGACTGCTTGAGTCTCTGAGCGCTGAATTCCCCTCCCCCAACACTATTCCATTAAGAAAATATTGGCTCCTGATTGAGAACTGTAACTCTTGGAAAATCCTTTTGTCTTTGTTTTAGCTACAATCTCTTTACCAAGCATTTATTTTATTTTCTGTTTTTTACAAAATTGCAAGAATGGTTTTTTATTTTGTTTCTAGTGACTCGGGTAGTGTCTGAAAACTGCCCCCAGCCCCCTAGCTTAGTCCTGGTGTAGGGGAAGACATACCTTGGGGTAAATTAGGCCCAGTACATACCTGTTGGTAAGTCCAGGCTGGCAGCTGCCTAATTTCCTCTGGAGAGAAGCCACAGACACCAAACCATGTGGCTTCACTCCGGAGGAAAAAGAACCCGGAAAACCCAGGTTCTTTTTCCGCCACCATAGTTACGTTGCGAGTGTGCCAGTGGTGCCCTCGTGACATAACTGGTGCTGTGCAATGTGCAGATGCTATGCATCCGTTATGTCATAATGGCGGTGCCCGTGTACATGGGGTGGTGCCAGTACATGCTAGGGTTAGGGACCGTGCGGTTGCCGCATGTTCCCTAACCCTAGTTGCGCCGCCACCACACCACAAAGGGCCCGTCTGTCCCAGGCTTTAGTCCCAAAGGACTAATAAAGATAAAAGTAAATGTAGTCCCTTGACATGAATGTCAAGTCGTAACCAACTGTAGGGGGGCAGTGCTCATCTCTGTTTCTAAGCCAAAGAGCCAGCCTTGTCCAAGGACTGTTCTGGTGGTCATGAGGCCAGCATGACTTCACTGAATGCTGTTACCTTCCCACTGAGAAGTGGTACCTATCTATCTACTTGCATTTGCATGCCTTTGAACTGCTAGGTTGGCAAAAGCTGGGACTAGTGACAGGAGCTCAGCCCATCATGCAGCACTCGGGCCTCAAACTGCCAACCTGCTGATCTTGCAGTCAACAGAGTCAGCATCTTAACAACTAAGCCATTGCATCCCTTGGATGGACTAATGGGGCATTGTATATTAATACAAACACCTTAAGCCTAGCCTAGTAATAGGCTGCCTGGACAGGCAGGCAGTTAACACTGGTATGATATCCCAGGTGTGGTATGTATGTGGTAGGTACTGTAGACTATATTTCAGAGGAAGGAACTAGTAATACGACCTCTGAATATTCCTTGTTTAAGAAAACCCAATAAAAAATCATGGGGTTGCCATAAGTTGACAGGCAGCTTTCAGACATATACACAAACACAATACAGCCAAGTGAGTAATATCATGTAGTGAGTAATGTGTCTGCTGCATCCTGGATTAACGTCTACACCAAAAACATTTTAAGGACAATTGCACAAGGAGCACATTATACTAGTACGGTCTTGAGGTTACTACTGTGTGCATCATAGCTGCTAAGCTATCCCTATCCTGGAATGAGCATAGGAAACATATCACCATAAACTGATAGTTGGCATTCCTGCCCATGGAGGTCACTTGGATCGCTAATGACAAAGATGGATCCAAGAACACAGTCTGCAGAATTGTGATTTTGATCAAAATGCAGTTGCTAGTTCCAATTAAAGTTTGTTGTTAACTGCCCTCAAGTTGACCCTGACTCATGGCAACCCTGTGGATGAGACATCTCCAAGACTTCCTATCCTCCACTGCTCTGCTTAGGTCTTGTAGATTCAGGCCCATGGCCTTCCTAATTCAGTCCGGCCATCTGACATTCAGTCTTCCTCTCTTTCTACTGCCTTCTACCTACCCTAGCGTTATTGTCTTTTTGAATGAGTTATGCCTTCTCATTATGCGTCCAAAGTGTGACAGCCTCAGTTTCATCATCTTGGCTTCCAGGGAGAGTTCAAGCTTGATCTGTTCAAGGACCCATTTGTTTGTCTTTTTGGTTGTCCACAGTATCCTCAACATTCTACTCCAGCACCACATCTCAAATGACTATTTTCTTCCAGTTTGCTTTCTTCATTGTCCAGCTCTCACATCTGTGCATGGTGATTGGGAGTATACTGAATTGCACAACTCTGACTTTTGTGCTCAGTTGTATATCTTTACTCTTTAAGATCCTGTCTAGTTTCTTCATAGCTGTTCTTCCCATTCCTAATCTTCTGATTTCTTGAATTCACCCTCCATTCTGATCAATATTTGATCCAAAGTACGAAAAATCTTTGACTATTTCAATTTCTTTATGATCTAATTTGAATTTATGTCAATCCTCCATGGTCATTATTTTTGTTTGTTTGTTTTTATTATTTTTTTGTTCAGCAACAAGCCTGACTTTGAATTTTCTTCTTTATTTTTACTTAGTAGTTTTTTCCAAGTCTCTGATATTTTCCGCTAGTATGGAGTCTTCTGCATATGTTAGGTTGTTGATGTTCCTTCCCCCTATCTCCACTCCTTTCTTCTAAATCTTTCCCTTTCATGAGGGTCCTGCATCCCTAAGCCCAGTGAATGTGGAGGACTCACTATACTACTGATTGAGTCTCCCTTATCTGGAATTTCGAAATCTGGAATATTTAAAAAATCTTCTTTTCTATGGGTGACTGAAACAGTGGAGTTTATCAAAGGGGAGGAATTTCTCTTAAATTCAAATGAAAAGAAAGTGGGGCCAGAACACATTCACTTAAAGTTGCTAGTTCCATGCAATTATGTGAATTCGGATTGCTTTCGAACTGGCTTCCCATTACCCGAAAATAGCATGCCATTGCCCGAATTTGCGTGTGGCAGCCTATCACGCAATAACGTGAAACCCCATGGTTGCGTTTGGACTGACTTCCCATTGCCCGAATTTGTGTGTAGTGGGTTGTCACGCAATAACTTTAAACCCCATGATTGCATTCAGATTGCCATCGGATTATACTTCCAATTCCCCTTGTCTGGTAAACTTCAGTGACATCATTGCTTCTGATGTTTCAATGTACACAAACTTTTTTTCATGCACAAAATTATTTTAAATCATGTATAAAATAACCTTGAGGATATGTGTATAAGATATATATGAAACATGAATGAATTTTGAGTTTAGACTTGTGTCTTATCTCCAAGATATCTCATTATGTACATATATGCAAATACATGTACATATACAAAATCCAGAGAAATCCAAAATCCAAATCACTTCTAGTTCCAAGCATTTCAAATAAAAGAGACTCAACCTATACAACTGGGAGAATGCTAATGTCTAAATAAATGGCCATATTGTGACCTTCCTTAATCATGGTGTACTACCCAGAAAATTATATATTTGTAATCGTTTTAACAATTTCACCATCTTGGTTAAAAAAAAAAGTTTCTCCCTTGGTTTACTGAGAATTAATTCCTGACAAATCTTTGATTGATGGATCACAACTCTTTTGGAGTTGAGCATCTCTGAAAGTAGTCATTTCCCCTAATTGTTGTAGCCAGCCAATTATATTAAAGGAGGTATCCACCATTGCATTTAATCTTTTCTAGTATTTCAAATAAAATAAACCCAGTCTAGCTATGATGGGAGGGAAGCCAAATTCAGCTCTGAGGAAAGCAAAAGGAATTCATGGGGAGAGATTTTAAATTGTTGTTGTTATGTGCCTTCAAGTCATTTTTGACTTAAGGTGGCCTTAAGACAAACCTAATACAGGGTTTAGTTGGCAAGATTTATTCAGAGCAGGTTTGCCTTTGCCTCCCTCTGAGCCTAAGAGAGTGTGACTTGTCCAAGGTCACTCAATGGGTTTCTATGGTCAGAGGGGGGATTTGAAACCTGTTGTAATTGCACGCCATCAAGTCACCATTTAGTTTTCTGAGATCTGTTACCATAACCCCTATTTCTAGAATTCAAAGATATAACAGTGTTAAGGGCCTGTTCCCAGTATGAAATAGAGTGAATTGCCAATCAGTGTAAATGAGCCTCATTCCCATTTGAAACTGGTTCCTGTCGCAATGTGATCAATTCCTGTCATGATGAAGCAAGGCAAAGGCAAAAAACCAGTTTTTCCAGAGAGTCGTTTCTATGCAGTTGTTTTAAGAAGAATCAATTCTGAAGCCAGTTCAATAAGTGGGAATGACAGATCAGAATCAATTCATTCTGGAGGGGAGGGACAAATGGCAGAGGGGTGCTTACCATTCCTCCTCAGTTTTTGACAGATCCACCATCCCCCCCCCCCCCCCCGCCCTCGTCAGTGCTGCCTTTGTACTTGTTGTGTGACTGATGGGTGCAGGTTTGTTTAGTTTTTAAATAAAATTAATAGACAATTCAATTCACTGATGTTGCAACTACTTGCAAAGGCAATCCAAGGGTGTAAGGGGTCTGGGAGGGACCCGTGGGGGTCTTCCTCC
The DNA here is from genome assembly GCF_019175285.1 of Sceloporus undulatus. Classification (NCBI taxonomy): domain Eukaryota; kingdom Metazoa; phylum Chordata; class Lepidosauria; order Squamata; family Phrynosomatidae; genus Sceloporus; species Sceloporus undulatus. The sequence goes on along the minus strand of NC_056523.1, from coordinate 123,480,230 downwards.
CCCTGCCATGCTTGGATCGGGCGATCCAAGGGTTGCAGGGTTCTGGATGGGACCCACTTACATCACTGATGATGCGCAGATGATTGACATGTATTTTAAAACGGTGCAAACTAGTGGGGATGACAATTGCACCAAAAAAGAAGTGATTACAGGAGGGTAATGAAAAGATCTGCTTTCATAGTCGGAATGAGGGACCTTTTATAAGCGATTTACCAACATGAAGCGAATGTGAATCGCACTCCGATTTAAATGTAAGTGGGAATGAGCCCTTAGTCTGTGGAATCAGTATGTAGGGAGATCTTGTAGTACCTTCGAGATTAATTGAAAGAAAGAAGTTGTCAGCATGAGCTTTTGTAGATTTAAGTCTACTTCCTCAGGTGCATTATTTCTAGATTTGTAGAGATTAATAACTTGTTGTTTTCCTCATAAAAGTATCCAAATCTGACCAAAAAAAATTTCATCCCAGTTTAGAAGGGAGAAAGTGTACAATCCCCTAGGGCAGGAGGAAATGTTTACATTTTTAAATTGTTTAAATTGATTTAAATGTACATACCCTGAGATTCTGTGATATAGGGTGGGATATACATATTTCAATAAATAAATAATAGGAATCCAACATTTATGTAGCTATATTGTTCACAGTGCAGTCTGCCCTCCCCATGCATGGGGCATCCGTTCTGGACACCATCACCACCACCACCCCACATATGGGGAAAAGAGCATATGCTCAAGCCCCATCGAAAATAATAGGGCATGTGCTCGCATCGGCATGGGTGCGCACACCATTACTTATGCCAGGGCTTGCCTTCCACATAAGCTCAAAACCGCAGAAGGCAAGGCCACCTATGGAGAGGGTTGATTGTATATGTTGAATAAGAGTGAGATCAAGATACAACTCTATTTTACTCCTTCTACAACTTAAATTGGTTTCATTTAAGCGCCAACAGTTACTTTTTATGGTGTTGTTATAATGAAGCAACCAGATTAACCATAATACACTCCTATCAATATTAATTCTACCCAGTTTTTGCCATATATTGTTTCTATTCACAGGGTCATAAACTGAGGCAAAGATTATAAAAGTCTCCATGTAGATATTTATTTGGGGTCAACACATATTTGTGACTAACATATTACTATTCAAAGCACGGATAGGAATAATGAGCCCCATCCAAGATGTTGCTGGACTGCAACTCTCTGCATTCCTCACTATTGGCTGTGCTGGCTAGGACTGGTGAGAGTTGCAGCCCAATGGCATCTAGAGGGCCACATGATTCCCACCCCTGTTTTCAAATGACAATTCTAAGGTCTTGTGACCCAAGAGGAAGACTCTTAGCGAGATGACACACACTCACTTGATGCTATTCTTTGGAACTTACCCTGTACCTGTATCAGTCCCAGGGAACATAAAGATCAGTGATACCAGAAACCAATGAGAGACTGAATGAGAGTAAAAGAGTTGCATTTGCTTTGTATCCTTCCCTTAGAGGACAAGGAAAGCTGCTCAGGAAAGGAGAGGCTGATGAATAAGTGAAAGAAGAGAATGTGCAAGAGGGCTTTTTCATGATACATTTAGCAAAGCAGTTGTCAAACATGGAATGTGAACTCAGCTTATTGTAGAGATACCAAAGTATTTGATCCTGTTCTAGTATGGTAGGAAAAACATGATCCCGAAATGAAGTATGGTAACATGAAACAGTCATTAACTAGGATTTTAGAGACAGCCATGCCACCACAGATTTATTCAAGATTGATGTAAAGAAATCTTTAGTTTTTTATGGATTTTTCAGGCTATGAGACCGTGTCCTAGAAGAGTTTATTCTCTATATAAATTCTTCTAGAACATGTCTTCATAGCCCAAAAAACCCACAAAAATCTATGGATTCCAGGCGTTAAAGCCTTAAAGAAGTCTTTGTTTATCTCTATCACAGGTTTCACCATTTTAGTCTATTGAGAATTGCTAACTTTAAAAGACCATGAGTCCATGAATCATCTCCACCCACCTGCACTTCAAATCATGGTAATATTTTTAAAACTGCCGAAGCACAGTATTTTTTTTAAAACTACATTCCTTCTTTATCTTATGTGGGTCAACAAATTAGAAGTCCTGGGTATTAAAAAAAGGAAGATAAATGTACATTAAATTATGCTCACAGTCCTACTTAAGTTGTGGATCTAGTTTGAACAACAGAACTGTGAAAAGCAGTATACATTTGGAGAAATAATTTCAGAGCTTGTATCGTCCTTCCTCTTCCACACTGTGAATGTGAGAAGGAGATTTCAGAAAGACTGTTGTTCATATATGGTGTGCATTTCGTGGGTTCTAATGAAAGTTTCATGCATTAGAAATTAGAACTACTGTATGCACTCATGCATCTGGGGAAGCAGACTGAAGTCTACAAAAGCTCATGTTGCCAATCTCTTTCTTTCAGTTAGTTTCAAGGGTACTACAAGATCTTTCTGCATACTGATTTTACAGATTAACATGGCTATATCTTTCAATTCTATATACATTCATGTATAAATCTAGACATTTTAGTAAAAAAATTGGCCCAAAAAACCTGGGTTGACATCCATGGTTCATTTATAATTAGCGGAGGCTGAATGAATAATTCTGAAGTTCAGTTGCAAGTGTAAATGAGTAGCTGTTGCTGCATAGATATAATGTATATGTGCTACTGATAGTGGTAATTCAAAGAAGCGGCAGAATTTGGGGGCTGGTTTTCTGTATGCATACTACTAATATATAATAATGTGTAATATCTGGGTATGAGATCACAACAGACCAGCAGCAGTAGTACCAGTCAGAGTCTTGGCTAATTAATCCCACAACAGATTGCACTTGGGAGATATCCCTGCACACCTTCAACCTGTAGAGATCTTAGCCAAGAGGTAGTCAATCCACTGGTCCATTTATTTCTGTGTCGTTTACACAAATAGGCATCAGATTTCTTAAGCTTAGGGGGGAGGAATCATATTTTCTTGACTGTAGTGCCAAGACGCTACCAGGCAGCATGGTTATCATCTTTGCTGGGTGAGGGAGGGACAGTCTGGGAATTGGACTCCAGAAAAGTAATTCTTCCTCACTCTGGTCTTTCCTAACTTTACTTAGAGATAGCAAAGATTAAATAACTGCGATATTATGCAGATAAAACATAGAATCCTAGAATCATAGAGTTGGAAAAGACTACAAGAGATTACAAGGGCCATCCAGTCCAACCCCATTCTGCCATGCTGTCAATCAAAGCATACCCAGCAGATAGCCATCCAGCTTCTGTTTAAAGATGCCCAAGGAGGGAGACTCCATCACTCTCTGAGGGAGTGTGTTCCACAGTCGAACAGCCCTTACTGTCAGGAAGTACCTCCTAATGTTGAGGTGGAATTGTTTTCCTGCAGCTTGCATGCATTGTTCCAGGTCATAGAATCATAGAGTTGGAAGAGACCACAAGGGCCATCCAGTCCAACATCCTGCCATGCAGGAAATCTCAATCAAATCATCCCCAACAGATGGCCACCAAGCCTCTGTTTAAAGACCTCTAAGGAAGGAGACTCCACTACACTCCGAGGGAGTGTGCTCCACTGTCAAACAGCCCTTACTGTCAGGAAGTTCCTCCTAATGTTTAGGTTGAATCTCTTTTCATGGAACTTGCATCCATTGTTCCAGGTCCAGCTCTCTGGGGCAGAAGAAAACAAGCTTGATCCTCAATATGACATCCCTTCAAATATTTAAACATCATATCACCTCTTAACCTTCTCTTCTCCAGGCTAAGCATGCCCAGCTCCCTAAATCATTCCTCATAGGGCATGGTTTCCATACCCTTCACCATTTTAGTCGCTCTCCTTTAGACATACTCCAGTTTCTCAACATCCTTTTTGAATTGCGGTGCCCAGAACTGGACACAGTATTCCAGGTGGGGCCTGACCAAAGCCGAATAGAGTGGCACTATTACTTCCCTTGATCAAGACACTATACTTCTATTGATGCAGCCTAAAACCACATTGGCCCTTTTAGCTGCTGCATCGCACTGACTCATGTTCAGCTACTTGGACTCCCAGATCCCTTTCACACGTAGTCTCATTCAGGCAGGTGTCACCCATCCTATGTCTGTTCTTTTCATTTTTCTGCCCTAAGTGCAGTACCTTACATTTCTCTGTGTTGAAATTCATTTTGTTAGCTTTGGCCCAGCTTTCTAATCTATTAAGTTCATTCTGAAGTTTGATCCTGTCATCAGGGGTATTAGCTACTCCACCTAATTTGGTGTCATCTGCATTGATAAGGATTCCCCCAATTCTGTCATCAAAGACATTGAAAAGATACTGAATAGCACTGGGCCCAGGACAGAGCCCTGTGGGACCCCACTGGTCACTTCTCTCCAGGATGCAAAGGTGCCATTGTTGAGCACCCTTTGAGTTCGGCCAGTCAACCAGTTACTAATCCATGTAATAGTTACCTTGTCTAACCGACATTCTACAAGCTTGTTTGCAAGAATGTCATGGGGAACCTTGTCAAAGGCTTTACTGAAATTAAGATATACTATATCCACAGCATTTCCTTCATTGAACAAGCTGGTAAGAGAGAGAGAGAGAGAGATCAGATTTGTCTGGTATGACATAATTTGCTGAAACCCATGTTGACTCTTTGTAATTATGGAATTGCTTTCTAGATGTTCACAGACTCTCTGTTTAATTATTTGCTCTAGAATCTTTCCTGGTATTAATGTCAGACTAACTGGATGATATTTGTTGGGATCCTCCCCCCCCCTTTTTTTATTTTTTTATTTTTTATTTTTTTTGAAGATGGGGACAACGTTTGCCCTCCTCCAGTCTGCTGGGATGTCTCCTGTTCTCCAGGAGTTCTCAAAGATTATTGCCAATGGCTCCAATATTACATTTGCCAGTTCTTTTAATACCCTTGGATGTAGTTCATCTGGTCCTGGAGACTTATATTCATTTAGATTAACCAGGTATTCCTGTACTATCTCTTTACTTATTCTGTGCTGAAATTTCCCTATTCTGTCCTCTGCTACATTATCCTCAGGTTGAGCACCCTTTTCCTATTCTGAGAAGACTGAAACAAATAAGATGTTAAGTAATTCTGCCTTGTTTCTGTTCTCTGGAAGAGTTTTGCCGTCCTCTTCACACAGTGGCCCTGCCATTTCCCTTTTGCTACAGACATACCCCCAAAAGCCCCTTTTATTGTTCTTAACCTCTCTACGAAGCCTGAGTACATTCTGTGCTTTAGCTTTTCTTACTTTACCCCTACACATGCCTGCTATTTCTTTGAATTCCTTTTTCGTGATTTCCCCCTTTTCCCACTTCTTATACATGTTCCATTTAAAACTTTGCTCAGTTGAAAGTTCCTTAGTCATCCATCCTGGTTTCTTGAGACACCTCCCATTTTTCTTCCTCATTGGAACTGTTTGAAATTGTGCCTTCAGTATCTCCCTTTTGAGAAACTCCCATCCATCCTGAACTCCCTTCTCTTTTAGTATTCCTGACCACAGGATCACCCCCAGTATTTCTCTGACTTTACTAAAATCAACTATCCTAAAGTCTAGAATGAGTGTCTGACTATGCCTGGTTTCTCCTTTCCACTGTTTAACAAACTCCAGGAGAACATTGTCACTCCCACCTAAGGATCGCACCACTTGCACCCCAATGACCAGGTCATCCCTGTTGGTTAGGATCAAATCTAAAATAGCTGACCCCCTTTTTGCCTCTTCCACTTTTTGGACCATGAAATTGTGTCTTTACTTATTCTGTGCTGTATTTCCCCTATTTTGTACCCTGCTCCATTTTCCTCAGGTTGAACACCCATTCTCTTTTGTGAGAAGACTGAAGCAAAGAAGATGTTGAGTAATTCTATCTTTTCTCTGTCCTCTGTTAGCATTTTGTTATCTTCTCTGCACAGTGGCCTTTCCATTTTCTTCTTCTTCCTTCTGCTACAATCATCCTCCCCCAGCCCTTTTTATTGTTCTTAATCTCTCAGCAAGCTTGAGTTCATTCTGCACTTTTGCTTTTCTGATTTTACTCCTACATGTGCTAGCTATTTGTTTGAATTCCTCTTTGGTGATTTCCCCATTTTTCCATTTCTTATACATGATCCATTTAAAACGTATCTCAGTTGAAAGTTCTTTAGTCATCCATCCTGGTTTCTTGAGACACCTTCCATTTTTCCTCCTCACTGGAACTGTTTGAAATTATGCCTTCAATATCTCCCTTTTGAGAAACTTCCATCTGCCCTGAACTCCCTTCTCTTTTAGTATTCCTGATCACGGGATCACCCCCAATATTTCCCTTTCCCAAACTCTAGTATATGTGTCTGACTATGGGGCTCGACAGACCGCGCTGAAGGGGTGGTGGGACACCGCCCCTTTCCTAGCCAGATTGCACTGCAGCCCCAATCCGGCCTTTCGAGGGTGCAAAAAGGTACTGCAAAAAGCTCCTTTTTGCACCCTTGAAAGGGGGCTATAGCCACAACGGTGCAGCTCTATGGCGTTCCTTCAGTGCTGCGTTGTATGGGCACAGCACCGGAGGAGCGTCATGATGCCACACATCATGTGGAGCAGCATGCAGTGTCATGGTGCCCTGGGGGTGGAGTCAGGGTGTGCATCATCTGGATGTGACCCCCTGACTCCGCTCCCAGGCCAGCCTTTCAGGCCAATCTATACAGGGCCTAAGCCTGGTTTCTCCTTTCCACTGTATAACAAACTCCAGGACATGGAATCATAGAATTGGAAGAGACCACAAGGGCCATCCAGTCCATCCACCTGCCATGCAGAAATTCTCAAGCAAAGTATTTAGAATTTTGAATTTTGATCCTGTCCTTTGGAGTATTAGCTATTTGTCCTAATTTTGTCACACTAACTGGATGATAATTGTTGGGATCCTCTTTTTTTCCCTTTTTGAAGATGGGGACAACATTTGCCCTCCTCCAGTCTGCTGGGACTTCTGTTCTCCAAGAGTTTGTAAAGATTATTGCCAATGGCTCTGAAATTATATTTGCCAGTTCTTGTAGTTCATCTGGTCCTGGAAACTTAAATTCATTTAGATTAACCAGGTATTCCTGTACTAACTCTTTACTCATTATGCGCTGCATTTCCCCTTTTGTGTCCTCTGCTCCATTTTGCTCAGTTTGAGTCTTTTGTGAGGAGACTGAGGCAAAGAAGGTGTTGAGTAATTCTGCCTTTTCTCTGTCCCCTCTTAGCATTTTACCATCTTCTCCATGCAGTGGCCCTACCATTTCCTCCTCCTTCTTTTTGCTGCAAACATAGCAAAAATAGCCCTCTAACACAGGTGGATGGAAGACTTTCTACAGTTGTTACTAAGTGGGGATTTCTCTGTAGACTCCAGGGTTTTGATTGGAGCATTTCATGGTTGTTTTTCCTCTCTTTTTTTGTATTATTCGTCCAATAAGTTAGGAAGAAGCTTTAGCTTTTCTGACTTTACACCTACATGTTTGCTATTTGTTTGAATAATCATTCCCACCAAAGGATCCCACCACTCGCACCCCATTAACTTGGTAATCCCTGTTGATTAGGATCAGATCTAAAGTAGTAGATCCTCTTTTTTCCTCTTCCACATTTTGTGCATTTGAGGCAAGTGAGGAATTTGATAGATCTTAGAGTTTGGCTGACTTTGACTTCCAGCAAATATCAGAATAGTTGAAGTTACCCATCACTGCTGCATCTCTCTTTTCTAAGTGTGTGGTCATCTCTTCTAGAAGGGCATCATTCAGTTTTTCAGTCTAACTTGGGGGTCTGATGGCGCAGTGGTTAAATGCCTGTAATGCAGCCACTCATTCACAAACCACAAGGTTGTGAATTCAATACCAGCCAGGGGCTCTGAGTCGACTCAACTTTGCATCTTTCTGAGGTCACTGAAATGAGTACCTAGCTTATTGGGGGAAATTAGCTTACACATTGTAAACCACTTAGGGAGTGCTTAAGTGCACTGATAAGCGGTATAGAAATTTTCTTGCTATTTTTAGTAGATTCCAACAATAACATCCCTGTTGTTTCCTTCCCCTTGAATTTTTATCCAGATGCTCTCCCCCTGGCTTCCAGGATTCAAGTCCTAAATGTCTTCACAGATGTAAACATCCCTGATATATAATGTCCTTTTTTCCTGTTTGGCTTATTTCTCTTTAAAAGGTTGTACCCCAATATTGCTACATTCCAGTTATGAGACTCATCCCACCAAGTTTCAGTGATGTCTATTATATCATATTTGCTTTGTTGTGTTAGGAGTTCAAATTCACCTTGTTTATTTCCCATGTGCTGTGCTCCCCACTAGCTGCTTCTATAAAGTTTTTTTCTCCCACTGTTGGATCCTTGCATTATTTGCCTTGTTCCCTCTATGACAGTTTTTTGACTATTATCTCCAGCCCTTCCAAAATACTGTCTCCCTCCCCCACATAACTCAGTTTAAAGCCCTCCTGATCAAATTTTTGAGACTATTGAAAAAAAACATTTCTGCCAACTGGCATGAGATGCAACCCATCTCTTGCCAAAAGTCTCCACTCATGGAACCGCAGCCCATGATCCAAGAATCCAAATCATTCTCGGCAGCACCATCTGCAGAGCCATGTCCTATTCCACAGAAATTAAACCTTTGCTGTTCTACAAGTTTGTCTCGTTTTTAAAATAGCCTTCCCTTTAAATGTTCCTGGTCTCTTGTGAATTTACATCTGATTTATGTATAGTTCAGTTTTGCCTAGAAAAGAAAGTCATGCTTGGCTACACACACACACACACACACACACACACAGAGAGAGAGAGAGAGTCCATTTTAACATTCCTATGCATGTGCTACTGAGCTGGGAACCCCAGTTAGGAAGGAGATTAATTTCTTATTTGTCTAAGAGCATTTTATAGAGCATGTGTAAAATTTAGACTTTTGAGTGTAACTTTGCTAGTGTGAAAAAGCAAGGCTGTGGTTCTGGTACAGTGTGTAGCTAATGGCTTTGGCTGTATGTGTTAGTTTAACTGACACATACAAGTATGTTTTTGCATGATTACAGAGATGCATACTGATATTATTTCATCTGTGAGAATCAAGCAGGGGTGAGAAAGCTGAAAAAAGGGGCATTGGGCATTTGACTACAAGTGTGTAAAAGAAGGACTGGATCTCTGGAACACAAATTTTGGGCCAAGTTCAATAGCCTGACTCTAGCAGATTTTTCTTTAACCTTAACTTCAAAAGCTGCAAGCAAGATTTGTTTCAATGTAAGTCTGTGAATGATGATGATGATGCCAAGAACTGAATGAATGTTGGCTGAATAAGGAAATTAGTAACGTTATGGAAATTGTTCGGCCAGGACAATATGAAAGGACACACCAATATAACCACAATTATCTGTTTATATTGCTGAAGTTCTCTTTTCCTTTATAAAGATAAAACAACTGAACTACAGTGGGCCCTTGGGTTTGGTTCCAGTACCCCCCATGGATACCAAAATCCATGGATACTCAAGCCCCATTAAATATAATGGCACATAAGATGGTGTCCCTTGCATAAAATGGCAAAATCAAGGTTTGCTTTTGAGAATTTGTACATTTTAAAATATTTTCAAACCACAGATGCTTGAATCCATGGATAAAAAAACCATGGATATGGGGGGAATGACTGTATTTTGTAAATGAAAGGAGAAGACAAGAAGCAAGTGGCAATGCAGGGGGAAAGTACACACTTTCAGTCCTTTACTTGGGAATTTTTTGAATTCAATATTTTTCTTCTCTCCCGGCTGCAAAACTCATTCTGCTGTATAGGTGAGATATTTGCACCTTTTCCAGAAGCAACTATATTGTGAAACTGAATAATAAATCCTCCTGGATCAGGGATGGGCAACTATGGAAGACTAGGGGGTCACATTAGCTCTCTAACAGTCCTTGGAGGGTCACATCTGCTCCTACCAAATTTATTTATTTATTTTTTAAAAAAAAGGTTTGCCCTCAAATGCCTCTAGAGGAAATAGGGGTATTTTCACCATGTTGTAAGTTTAAAAAAAAAAAAAAAGACCTGGGCCTAAGGTGGCCCAGAGAGCCTGCAAAATGTGGTGGAAATGCACCCAAAGCCCCCAATGGACATTTGGGAGCAAAGGAAATTGGCCCCTGGGGACCCCAGGGCTCCTCCAAATTCCCTCCACATTTGAGGCCTGCCAGAGCAAACAAAAATATTTTTTTTGGAAAATATTTTTTTGGGAAAACAGGAGGAGCTGGGGCCATGACCCCAAGGCTGCACCTTGCCCACCCCTGCTCTTGATAGAGGGGGTTTCCCAAGCAGCTACAGCTGAGGAGTATGTTGTGTAAAGAGCTCTCAAGCTGTCCCATGAACTAATCAAACTAATGTAGACGTCAGAGTTGCTTGGTGTCCTAGAACTCACTCTCTCTCTCTCTTTTTTCCCCATGACTCCCAAGAGAATTTGCAGCAGCAATACTACATGAGTCAGTGGCCATGAACCTGGGGGTGAGGATCTGCTTTACACCAGCTTTCTTGGCAAGATTCAGTCTTCCTGGAACAATGGAAATTAATTTCAGTGGATGAATTTGCTATGTTCCTCCATGTTTGTTTGCAAGCACTGAATATTTGACAGGTTTCACAGTGTGAGTGCTAAAGGCTTCAGGGGTCAGAAATGGGGAAATTAGTCAGAATTCACCTAAGGCAAGCCTATAGAGCTTTTGATTTATTGATTCCAGTGCTGCTCACCTGATATCTACACTAGTGCTTTTCAAACTATCTAATGTGGTAGATGAGATTTTCTTTTTTTACAAATATGCCAGGGATAGTACCAGGTTTGTACAATATTATTATCATGTTTGCATAGTTTCCTGGAAACTCCTGTGGACTGGCCATGGAAGGTATTTACAAATTGCTCTTAATGCTGTGTGGTAATTATTATTATTATTATTATTATTATTAAATATTAATTTATTTATAGCCCGCCTCTTCCATTTGAGGACTGAGGCTGGTAACAACAAAGTTTATACAATATACAACAATAAAAACAAAGAGCCCCACAAGACCCCAGCCCAACCCTCCCTCCCAACTATAAAATTAAACAATAAAACATGGTTAAAAATACATAACAATATGACAAAATTAATAAACAAACCACAAATAAGAAAAAAAATAAAAGGAGGGGAATTCAGTTGGTTCTGGACATTATCAATCGTGGAAGGCCTGCCAGAAGAGAAAGGTTTTTGTCACCTTTTTGAAAGCCTCAAGTTAGGATAATTGGCAAATCTCTCCCGGCAGGTCATTCCATGTTTTTGGAGCAGTGACAGAGAAGGACCTCCGGGAGGTCACTACCAGTCTAGTCTTTCTAGATTTTGAAAGGTTTTTCCCGGAGGATGGCAGTGTACGGGAAGGATTGTATGGTAGGAGGCGTTCCTTCATGTAGACTGGACCCAGGCCATGTAGGGCTTTATAGGTGATAACCAACACCTTGTACTGTGCCCGGAAGCTAATAGGCAGCCAATGTAATGATTTTAAAATAGGTGTAATATGGTCAAACTTGGATTTTCTGGTGACCAGTCTGGCTGCCATGTTTTGTATCAACTGGAGCTTCCAGACGTGGCATGAAGGTTGCCCCATGTAGAACGCATTGCAGTAATCAAGACGAGAGGTTACTAGAGCATGTATGACCGTTTCTAGGCCCTGCTGCTCCAGGTAGGGGCGCAACTGGCGTATCAGCCAAAGCTGATAACAGGCACTCCTGGCTGTTGCATCAATCTGAGAAGACAGTTGAAGCGACGAATCCAGGAGCCCCCTCAAGCTGCGGACACAGTCTTTCAGGGGAAGCGTGACCCCATCTAGAACTGGCGAACTTATCTCCATTTGTACTGGTACTGGTTTGTACTGGTACTGTTTGGTACTGGTTTTGAAGTTTTTAAAGAGTCTGTATGTAGTTTTTATTGTTTTTAATGCATTTGAATATTTTTGTTTTAACATGATTATTTAATTGTATATTTTATACTTCAGTTAACTTTTGTAGTGTTTTTAATCTGTTTTGTTTTAAAATATTGCTAACCACCTTGAGTCCCATTATTGGGAGGATGTGCGATATAAATCAATTTTGATAAACTTTGGCCTGAGACACACGGGCCGAAAGAGGAATGGAGGTGGCGATACTAGGGTTAGTGACTGCACACCAACCGCATGATCCTTAACCCTAGTACATGCTGGAGGCGTCCTGATGGTGGCCTCCCATCCACACGGGGCCCGCCATCTTTACGTAAGCAACATGCAGTGTCCGCAAGTAGCTGCACATCACTTATGTTGATGCACTTGTGACATCTGAACGGCGGCTCTAAAAGAACCCAGTTTTTCCGAGTTCTTTTTACTCCGGAGGGAAGCCATGCAGTTTGCCGGCTGCAGCATCCCTCCAGAGGGAAATAGGCCACCCGCAGTCTACCCTTTTGTGGAGGTCTGTCCCAGGCCTGTGTTTTGGCTGGTGTATCTAGAAATGCAGACATGGCATAGATCTAGGAATGAAGACACTGGCAGGCCCAGTATCTGACTGCTAGGCTGCAGTTGTCTTGATTGGATACTGGTTTCCAAGGCCTGGACTGGAAGACATGACAAGAGAGTTTTGTTTGAGATTTTTGTATTTCTGCTTAGAAATAATCACAGAGGATGTGAAATTATTCTTTCAGATACCAGTGTGGTTGATACGATATTTCTAGCACAACTGCATGTTCCTATGATTTTGCCAATGTTGTTAGAAATAAGTGGCAAAGGCTCTGGGCCTTCCTCCTAAAACAAGACCCCAAAAGATTAGATGTGGGGCAGCAGTTCTGACTGCTGATCAGTCTGGATGAATTAGCATCAAACTCTTCTGTCTGTACTTGTTGGAACTCCCAAGCTGGTACTCCCAGCCTTCAATAAAATCCATTTTAAGAATTAAAACAGCAATCCTACAGTGTCTTGAAAGAGTAAGATGCCTGTAAGGGAAATGGGAAGTGAAAAAGAGAGAGCCCTTTCAAATTATTGCATGATCTTTCTCAGCCTTGTTTGATTTCATAGCGTTATCTGAGGAGCCAAGCAATGGGAATATGAAGATCTTTTATAGTATATGTACACAAGTCATCTGGAACTATGGTATCTGCTCTGCAAAAAGCTTACTTCGGTGCACTTACTCCTGCTTTTTGCCATGAGCTAGGATATATACTAGTTAATCATGTGTGACATGTTTGGCCTTGATGAGTTCCTCATTCATTCTGAAATCACACTTCTGGTAAAATCTATTATGCCATTTTCCCATGAATTTTTGTCCCCCCCCCCAAAAAAAAAAAACCTCAGAAGCAGATTGTCCTTAGCCCTATTCTTAAAAATAAGCAGTATAAGCATATCAATAAATTAAATGTTTTAAAATCCGCATAAGAAGATTTTATGATCAAGCATTTACTACATCACATGCGCACAAACACTGATAACAAAAAACAAAAAACAAATTATATTCTTTATCCTCAATATGCTTTCAGTTATAACAGTAGGCAGTGGCCTTGTCAGTTGATACTGAGGTATGATGAAGTTGTAATTGAGTGTTATATGGTTTTCCATCCTTGCTGTGCACACTTACTTCAAAGTTTCTTTGGGTGTAGTGGGAACACTTACTTTTGATTAAACATCAGAGTGGAACACTTTACAGTGGCAATACATTCTGTCATTATGGGACAGACACTTGGGTCACCATTGTGCATGTTGCCATTGTCAAATACAATGTATGAATGATATTATCAAGAAGACACCCTGCATGAACATTTATTGTTCCAATTTATTTCTCATTCTACATATTATTCCAGTGGAATACAACTAAATATTTTCAAGGCCAAAAGGATTTGTGTTGGGCCTTGAAGCAGTGCACCTTTTTGTCAGAAGGGTGGTGGTGATGTGTGCCTTCAGGTCATTTCTGACTTGGGGCAACCCCAAGGTGAACCTACCACAGGATCTTCTTGGCATGTTTCTTCAAAGGGGGTTTGCCATTGCTATTCTCTGAGGCTGAGAGAGTGTGACTTGCCTAAGGTCACACAGTAGGTTTTTGTGGCTGAGCAGGGATTTGAACCCTGTTCTCCAGAGTCGTAGTCTAATGCTCAAACCATTATGCCATGCTGGCTCTGGGTGGAAGTGATATAGTTCTGCTTAAAGAAGAATGTCCACTGCAGTGCTGGATGGCCCTTGCTGCTTCAAAACTTCCCCACAGTGTTCTCAGATCACTTTCCCTGCACCTACCTTGTCCTCTTTTTCTCTACGTTTGTGAAGGTGCCCTGGATAACGAACTGGCACACATCTTTCATTTTCAACCTCACGGGAAAGGAAATTAGATTCTTTCTATCCAAAAAGGTTTCATTACTCTCCTGTGCCCTCCCCATATCCCACTCACATTTAGGTCTCCTACCAGCTATTTAAAAGCTGATGTGTCCCTTCTTTCACAAATAAGGGAAGAATGTATGATTATGCCTAAGAAAGTGAGCTATATTCATATTCTAATTCTTTGCTTCTGCATACAACCATATATCAAATAATGACTTTGCTGTTATCCTATTCTCTCCCTGCTCTGTGTCCCTCTACCTCCCGCCCTCCCATCACACACTGCACACCAATCTCTACCAATTAATATTTTTGTCTCAAGCATTCTCTCTATTGCTGTGTAATATCCTAATTTCCTAACATTTATACTACAGCGATATATAGAGAATATTGATACTGCAGGATACTAACATATATCTTCCTTTGAGATATGCAGATAACATAACCTGAAACCTCAACTCTGTAAAAGTGCTACAGGTTGAGTGCTACAGAATTCTTTTCCTGGAATTCTGAAATCTGAAATACTCCAAAAATCAAAACTTTTTTCATGGGTGGCTGAGATAGGGACACCTTTGCTTCTGGTGGTTCACCAAGCACAAACTTTGTTTCATTCACAAAAGTATGTTTTAAATATTGTGTTTAAAATTACTTTCAGACTATGTTTATTAAGTGTAACGTTGTTGTCAGCTGCCTTGGAGTTGACTTCGACTCATGATGATGTCATGAATGAGACACTTCCAAGCCCCTCTGTTCTCAGTCACTCTGCTTAGGTCCTGCAGGGCCATGATTTCCTTGAGTTTGTCCATCTGGTGCACAGTCTACCTCTTTTTCTACTGCCCTCCACCTTTTCTTTCTTTATTGTCTTTTCTAGTGAGTCCTGCCTTCTCATGATGTGTCTAAAGTATGACAGCCTAATTTAGTCATCTTGGCTTCCAGGGAAAGTTTAGCTTTGATCTGTGATGTTTGTCTTTTTGACTGTCCACAGAACCCTTGGCACTCTTCTCCAGCGCCACATTTCAAATTAATTGATTTTCTTTCTGTCGGTTTTTTCACTGTCCAGCTCTTACATCTGTACATGGTAATGGAAACTATGATGTTTTGGACAATCCTAACTTTGGTTTTCAGTTTTGTATCTTTGCACTTCAATGTCTTGTCTAGTTCTTTCATAGCTGCCCTTCCTAATCCTAGTCTTCTTCTGATTTCTGGACGGTAATGCCCATTCTGATCAGTGTTTGAGCCAAGGTGTGGGAAACCCCTAACTATTTCAATTTCCTTGCTGTCTAGATCAAATTTCTGTAATTTCTCTGCAGGCATTATTTTTGTTATATGACATATATGAAGCATAAATGAATTTCATGTTTCATTTCATGTTTAGACTTGGGTCCCATCTCAAGATATCTCATTATGTATATGTAAAAATTCCAAAAGTCCAAAGAAACCTGAAATCCAAAATACAAAAGTCCCAAGCATTTTGAATAAAAAAGACTCAACCTGTATATGGAAAAAGTCAGAACCTGCATTTTTAAGTGAAACTCCTGCCCAGCTGCTAGCTCAAATGTCTTTTAAAAGTGCAGGAGATTCTAATCATGGATCTCCCACAAAAAAGTTCTGGTTTCACCTGAAAGGAAATATGTAGTCAGGGTACACATAGATTCATCATCTCTCTAAATCCACAGATTAGTTTAATATAAAGACAGGCACAAAATAGGTAGTTGAAGGCTATCACACAATAAATCATTTGTTATTTATTTATTTATTTATGGTATTTATACCCCGCCCTACAGCCCTAAAAGCTATCAGAGCGACTTACAATTATTATTTTTAATTAGACGGTTTCCTGCCCTCAGGCTTTTAACAGCAGGGTTGTCAACTAGCTAGCATCTAACAATTTTGCCTCCCTTTCAGCTTTATAGCTCAGTGATTTAAACCAAGACTGAGATCAGAGACTTATTTTTAATCCCAGAACAAGTAATTTTGTAGACAGTAGAAGAGTAGTTTATAGCAAATAGGTGAAGTTCAGTTTCATTAAGAAACCATGACATTTAAATGGCAAAATGGGGGGAAAGGGTATGTATAACTTCAGAACAGCAGTCCTTGAGATAATAGTATCTGGACCTTGATGATATAAACAAGCCCAGAATGTAATTTTCAGGTTTCTCTCTTTGGCTCACCTGCACAATCTTTTAACTTCTCAGCCTCACTGCTACTCACCTACTGGAATTATGGGGATCATAACTGAACCCTTGTCCTGGTGTTTGGATGGATAAACAGAGTAATAAGTATAATAAACATCTGAATACACTTTAAGCCTCACTGTTTTTATAGTCATCCATCTCTGAGAATTCCAATGTAAGTGGAAACTCTGTGTGGCTTGGATTATCCTTCCTCCTGCCATGAGCTGACAACAGTGCCATTTTAGGAGGGAGAGAATGTTGTCTGATATAGGTGCCTCTCAGGTAGTTGCAGAGTTGTTTGTATACTAAGTCACCTGGTAGCTCAGCAGACTTGATGGCTGGGGTTCACCAGCTGTCACATTGCACAAGATCTTTTTGTTCCTCAACCTATATTTAGAAGAGAGAAATGGGGACAAGGAGTTGTTAGTGGCTCACGTACCTGCAATCCATACAAAGCTCATTCTTCTAGTCCCTTCTAGCCATGGCAGAATAGCCAGGCTTCACAAAAGGGTTCACTCCATTAGCACATTCCTTGGGGCAAACCTGTGACCCGCTGCTAATGTTGGCTTTCAAGGCACAGAGGAGAGGCAGACTACTTCTGCTTGACAAATATCTACATAGAGGCAAAGCATGGTTAGAAATTCAGCACAGAAGACATTTCATGCAAGGACATGGAGCAGAAAACAAGTGTTCTCTGTTGATGATGTTGGTGGGGCAGAAGTAGATAAAGAAGTCTCATTCTCTACCTTTGTCTTTAGGAGAATAACTGGAGAAGGATTTGCTATGATCCAAGGTTCCTGGTTCTGATAATATAAGAATTAGAACAAAAAGTACAAAAGCCAAGAATTCGAGGTTCATGTTCTAATTGCTAGAAGAAAGTATGATCTAAACACAGTGGTCCCCAAACTGTGCCCTTTAAGAGATTTTGGACTTCAGCTCCCAGAAGCCTCAGCCATGTTGGCCAATAGTCTGGGATTCCGAGAGCTGAAGTCCAAAATCCCTTAAAGAGCACAATTTTGGGACCACTTGTCTAACATAATAGCCTAAGTACCCTAAAGTCACCAGTTCGTGACTGATCTTGTAAGCTAAGCAGAGTTAGCTTTGGTTAGTACTTGGATGGGAGATGGCCAAAGAATACTAGGTGCTGTAGGCTATATATTCAGGAATTGGTAAACCACCACTTGAGTATTCCTTGCCTAAGTAAACCCTATGAAATTCCTGGAGTCACCACGGGTTGATAGGTGACTTGAAGGTACATGAGTGGGTAGGTAGGTGTGAGTGGGTGGGTGGGTGTGTTACAAAGGATTACCAGTTCAGCTTTGGTGAACCTATGTTTCAAGTCTGTGTTTTATAGATCACATGGTAAATTTCAATCTGATAGAAGCTGCACATGTATGCAGTAATAGGAATCAGTTTACATAATGTCTTTTTTCTGTGTTGTAAATATACATGAAATACCACTGCCCAGTTTTCAAATGGAAATAGAGCAATGGCTCTAAAAACCCAAAGCCTTGCAGTTTCCCCCCTGAAAACAGACTCAGCTTTACATTGAATCAGATTGCTGAATCAATTGTCCATGTCATTCTCTACTATCTATTCTGATCAACAGCTGTTGGGATTTGGGACTTTCCAGATGTAAAGTATGTGCTGTCCTTGAGCTATGTACTCTGCCTTAGCTCAGTTTTAATTCTGAGCATTGTGTAGCTGGTTTAGGGAAGACCTCTCTCTGTCCTGAGTCCTTTAAGAGTTGACAGAACAGATCCAAATCAACCCTCAGTTTATTTCATTTTAGTGTGGTTGTATGAATCCCTTATATTATGCTCATAAGTAAATCCATACAAGAAAATGGAGTTGCACACCATCAGTTCAGTTTCTGTGGAATTAATCACTAAGGAGAAATTTCAGTTCTTACTGCTTGTTTCTGTTCATCTAAAGAATCTTTTTTCCAAACATCTGTAATAGCAATTTTTGTGCTCTTTCCCCACAGAGAATGCTGTGGATGTAGTGTATCTTGATTTCCGTAAGGGCTTTGAGAAGGTCCCTCATGATATTCTTGCAAAAAAGCTTATAAAATGTGGGCTAGACATTGCTATTGTTAGGTAGATCTATAGTTGCTTGACCAATTGAACCCAAAGGGTGCTCACCAATGGCCTCTCTTCATTTTGGAGAGATGCAGCAAGTGGGGTGCCACAGGATTCTGTCCTAGGTCCAGTACTGTTCAACATCTTTGTCAGTGACTTGGATGATGGAATAGAGGCCATGCTTATCAAATGAGACCAAATTGGGAGGGAACAGGATCAAAATTCAAAATGATCTTAACAGATTAGGGAGTTGGGTTAAAACTACAGGGAGAAATGTAAGGTATTACACTTAGGCAGAAAAAAATGAAATGCACAGATATAGGATGGGTGACACCTGGCTTGACACCAATGCATGCAAAAGGGATCTGAGAGTCTTAGTAGACCACAAACTGAACATTAGTCAAAAGTGTGATCAGCAGCTAAAAATGCCAATGTGATCCTAGGCTACATCAATAGAAGTGTAGTGTCTAGACTCTGTTCTGCTTTGGTCAGACCTCATCTGGAATAATGTGTCCAATTCTGGAAGGGTTGGAATAGGGGACAGTCTATTTTGTAGTCCAAAGAGTCTTCTGTTCTCATGAAAGGGATTCCTGTACCTGAAAACATAGGAGGCACAGCAGTATGTTTTCCTTGAGGTATAGATTTGGTTTAGGAGCTGGAAGTTACTATTGTCTTTTGAAGTAAAGGATCAAGATGTGAATAGTTGATTTCTTCCACTCTACAAGTGCCAGTGGAAAGGGTTGGTTTCTCCTACTTTTTCATGGTATCAGCAGATAGCATACCAGTAGATAAGTGGAAGAGCAAACTGGTTGGCTGGTGGTTGGCTGGCTGACTCTCAGATAGGTTGTTTGCACGTGTCCATTCCTGAGCTAGCTTATTGTGAAGCTAGTGTCAAAATCCTTACTTTAAGGTCTATTTGGAGTAAGTTAATGCTTGCCATGTAAAATACACTTCATGACTTTGGCATCCTATGATTTCATCCTCTCTATCTTCTTCCTACAGAGCAATGATGCCTCAGGGAGTGCTTGGAATTGGCTATATTTCATCCCCCTCATCATCATTGGATCCTTTTTTATGCTCAACCTTGTCCTGGGGGTGCTTTCTGGGTAAGTATCTAGCATATGCATCCTAAACAGAGGCTAACAAACAAAGCATGCATCTGTTGTTTGCTGTTTTACCCCCCAAAAGTGATGTTTCTTAGCAGTTGCAAACCATGACTTCTGGATTCATTCCTGCTTTTATTTTTTGTATACTCAGTAAGGGACTTCATTTACACAGAATAAGAAGCCTCAGTGTTGTCTGATTCTGTTTCTCTGGAGAAAGACAGGTTGCTTATCTGTAACTGTAGTTCTTCGAGTGGTCATCTGCGAATCCACACAAATGAGTTATTCTGCACCTGCGCAATAATTTCAGATCCTACTGGAATCACTAGGGAAGACTTTTTGGTGGTAGTTCCACCCACCCTCTGTATAGGCTCGGTGTCTTCCTGCCCTTTCTCTGTTCAAACAGTCCACCAAAACAGCAGACAAGGAAGAAAGTGCAAGACACGACAGAGGGGAGGATGGGCGGGATTTGTGTGGATTCGCAGATGACCACTTGAAGAACTACAGTTACAGGAAAGAACCCTGTCCTTCTTCTTCATGGTCTCTGCTAATCACACAAATGGGTTAGACTGACAAGCTGAATGTCACCCAGAGGAGGGCATGTCCTGGCAACAAATACAGCTATTAAACCAGAAAAACAGTGTGAGTTTGTGTCATTAACAGTTGTCAACTAACCTCAGTGAATTGTAGAAAGAAGCACATCTCTGCCAAAGGCTGCCTCATGGCGGTGACTGGTATCAAGTCTGTAATGCTTGATAAAGGTGAGTGTTTGTGACCAGACTGCAGCCTTACAAATGTCCTCCAAGGGGATGCTGGACAAGAAGGCAGAGGAAGTGGCTACCTGGTTGAATGGGCTCAAATTCGAGCAGGGGAAGTCTTCCCAAGAAGTTCGTAACAAAGTGGAGGTCACCCACTTGGAGAAACGTTGAGGGGTAACAGGCAATCCTCATTTAGGGACAGAGTAACAGACGAAAAGCTGTCAAGAATGCCTCGAGACCAAAGTCCTATTGAGGTAGAAAGCCAAAGCCTGTCTGACATCGAGAGAGTGCAGTCGACACTTGGTGTCGGTGGACGGGTTTGGGGCACGCATTGGGAGAACAATGTCTTGGTTGAGATGGAAGATAGAAACTATCTTTGGCAGAAAGGAAATGTCCAGTCTAAGGACAACCTTATTCTTAAAAAATTTGAGGTAGGGAGAGTCAGTACGGAGGGCACAGATTTCACTGACCTGGCGTGCAGAGATCAGTGCGACCAGAAATGCTATCTTCCAGGTGAGGAGCCTAAGGTTACAGGGAGCGAGAGGTTCGAAGGGAGCTGTAGACAGGTTGAAGGTCCCAAGGTGGAGCCAGGGCGGCAGTTGGGGGCTTGAGATTGTTGAGACCCTTGAAAAATTTCTTTATTGGAGGGTTGACAAAAAAGAGGGGTGGCCAGAAAACAAAGCGGGCACAATTGCCGTGAGGTAGCATCTGAAGGAGGAGATGGAGGGGCCGGACCTGGAGAGGAAGTTGAGACTCAAGGACAATGGGGACATCAATCTCCAAGGAGAATAGGCCCCTGTCAGTCAGGAAGGGGAAAAAATTGTTCCACTTGAGGAAGTAGGAACACTGAGTGGAAGGCTTATGGGAGGCCAAGATTACTTTGCTAACCGGAGCTGAGAGACAATTCAAGGCAGAATCCTCCAAGCCACGAGATGGAGAGTCTTGATGTCCACGTGATGATCCTGACCGTTGTGGAGGATCAGAAGGTTGGGACGGAGAGGCAAAGGCCAAAACTGGGTTTTGGAGATGTGTAGGAGCGAGCCACAGTTGTCTTGGCCACCAAGGGGTGACAAGGATCGCATTCAAGTGGTCTGTTCGGGGCTTGGATGTCACCTTTATGATGAGAGGGAAGGGAGGAAATGCATAGACCATTTTGTCCAACCAGTGGAAGAGGAAGGCGTCTCCCAATGACTGGTCAGATGGAGTCCTGGAGCAGAACTGACTGCATTGGAAGTTCAGGTGGGAGGCAAACAAGTTGATGTCCGGAGTTCCCCAGAGGGAGAACAAATGATGTATGACGTGAGGATTGAGTTGCCACTCATGACAGGAGTCTGGAGCTCTGTTGAGTCTGTCTGCAAGTTCGTTCTCCTCACGAGGTAGATGGCTTGTAGAACGATGTGCCTGGGGACAGAGATCGAGGAGGGTGGAAGATCTGGTGCCTCCTTGTTTGTTGATGTCATATATCACCATCGTATTGTCAGTGAGGAGCAAGACCACCTGGTTTTGAAGCAAGGTTTCAAAAGACTTCAGGGCCTTCCGGACCACTAACATTTTGAGGGCATTGATATTGTAGCGGTGCTCTGCTGGAGACCATCTTCCGTTGACAGATTGGTTGTTGCAGTGGGCTCCCCTTCCGGTGGTGGAAGCATCTGTAATGAGCGTGACCTGAGGCTGGGGAGGCAGGAAGGCCATGCCCACACAGGCGTTCCATGGGACGAGCCACCAAAGGAGGGAGCAAGCCACCAGCCTCGGGATGGTGATCCATTTCTGTGGATGGTCATAGGCTGGATTGAAGACGGAGAGAAACCAGGATTGGAAGGGGCGCATATGGAGCCGGGCCCACGTAGTGATGTTTGTTGTGGGTGCCATGTGTCCCAGCGCTACTTAAGCTGTTTTCGCCCTGATGCCTCTGGAAGCGAGGCAGCACTGAATTGAAGACTTGAGGTTCATGAATCTTTTGTGGGGAAGATATACTCTCTACACCATTTAACATGGCATCTATGAATTGCATTATTTGGGTGAGACAGAGAGTGGATTTTTCTGGGTTGACCATGAATCCCAAGGCTTGAAGGAGAGAGAGAGCATAGCTGAAGTGTTCGGAGAGCATGTGTCTGTTTGGAGCAACGAACAACCAATCGTCGAAGGGTGGAAAGATGAAGATGTTCTGCTGGCGAAGGAATGCTGCCATGACTGCCGTGCACTTGGTGAACATCCTCGGAGCCGTGGAAAGTCCAAAAGGCAAAACATGGTAGCGAAAGGAGTCGGGACCGACAGAAAAGGCAAGGAGATTTCGGTGGTCTCCTTGGATGCTGATGTGTAAATAAGTGTCCCAAAGGTCCAAAGTGGAGAACTAATCTTTGTCCTGTAATAGGGGCAAGATGGAAGCGAGAGTTATCATATGGAAACGCTTATAACGGATGAAAGAGTTCAAAAGATGCAGGTCCAGAATGGGGCGGAGGCCTCCGTTAGGTTTGGAGACAATGAAATATCTGGAGAAAAAGCAGTCTCGGATTTGAGAAGGGAGCACAGGCTCAATTGCCCCTTTGGTGCAAAGAGAGCACACTTTGTCAAGAAGGGTGTCTAAAGGGGGAGTGGACACAGTGTTACCCGTTGGGGGAAGATGTTGAAGCTCAAAGGCATAGCCCCTCCAGACAATTTTGAGCACCCAAGAGTCAGAGGTAATGGTGGCCCAAGAGTGGTAAAAATGGGCCAGGTGTTCCCCAATGGGGGTAACGGGACGAAGTGCACTGGAAAACTTCAGAAGCACCATTTGCCTTGGTCAGCATCCTTCTTTTGGAAGGGCTGCTTATATTTGGATTTTGACTGGCATTTTCCCGAGGATGAGGATTGTTGTTGGGAGGGAAAGTGCTGTTGTTGGAAATCAGAAGGCTGATTGGGCCTACCCTGGTTGGGGGATAGGAAGGTCTTTGCCATCCAGAATGGTGTTGGTATGGGTGAGGAGACTGTGGAGTCGTCGAAGAGGACATATCATATTTACATGCAGTGTTCCTCATTTTGTTTTTGAAGTCCAGCTTCTCACTGGTGTCCTTATGGAAAAGTTCCAAAGCATCAAAGGGGAGCTCTTCAATGGCCAGTCTGACCTGGAGTGTCAGGTCAGACAACCTCAGCCAGGCATGGCGACGGAGGGCAACAGCGAAAGTGAAAGTGAAGGAAGGAGTGAATTCCAAGCGAGATTCCCTGTGCTGCTCATGCAGCAGACAAAAGGAACTGAGAAAGGATGGGAAGACACCGAACCTCTATAGAGGATGGGCAGAGCTACTTCCAAAAAGTCTTCCCTAGTGATTCCAGTAGGATCTGAAATTGCTGCGCAGGCACAGAATAACCCTTTTGTGTGATTCTCAGAGACCGCAAAGAAGAAGGGAATGTGCAGGAGAACCCTGACTGATTGCTTTTGCTTTATGCATGAGCAGATAAATAAATCTAGGATCTTTCTTCCATACTTTGTTTATTGTGAACTTGACAGTCCGGTTTATCTGTCCTTCAGCAAACCAGAAAAATATTCTACTGTTTGTTTTCTGGTTTTATTCTTCCCTGGTTTCTTGGGGGAGAGTCAAACCAGATTGCCAGTTTCAAATGTCACAGAAAACAATGTTGGTTTACCTGTTTCCATTTGCAGCAGGAGCAATCTGTTAGCATGCATCCACATGTTGCCTTCATCAAACCAATAAACCTGAATTCTGTAGAAATCCTGGTTATTGTTACATCTGAATACATCCACTGTGTGAACCTCTACCTGATCCATGACTTGGCTTTTCTTTCTTGCGATCAAGACAGTGTAATATAGAGCCTTGTCTGTCCTTGTTTTGTGTGTGTGTGTGTGTGTGTTTTATCTATAGGGAATTTGCCAAAGAAAGAGAGCGGGTAGAGAATCGCCGAGCATTTTTGAAGCTGAGAAGGCAGCAGCAGATTGAACGTGAGCTCAATGGCTACATGGAGTGGATCTCAAAAGCAGGCAAGTCCTTTTCTGTGTCTTATGATCTATCTGTCTTCTTCTGCTCTTTGTTGCCTTTCCCTATCTTTTCTGTTGAAATCTGAGGAGATTGCTACATGCAGGTTTTAAACTGTAATTAGACCCAAAAAATGCAGTTTGGGCAATTTTTATTGCATGACAATGCCTCTGACCCATAGCTGCAGTATTCCCCAAATGTGATTAAGACATCCCTTTTGACTGCTCAGTCATGCATGTCCTTGCTGTTAGAATCCATATGCATGGTTCTGTCATGCTGGCATGATGATATGATGATATTAGGGGATGAAGATATTAGGGCATGGTGATATGGGGATTTAACATGGTATAGTATGTTGGCTATTGAGAAGGGGATATCAATTATGTTAAATCCAAGCCTAGGACACAAACAGGAGGGGCAGATGGCCAGCGATGGAAAGGAGTTGTAGTTTTATGACTCCAATCATCCTGCTATGGATCTGAGCTGTGAAACAGGGATGATCTTCTTCCTGAAGGGAGATGAAATGCTAACACAGAAGGGGAAGATGATGAGGGGAATGCAGTAATGGAGGACTGGCACTGGGAGGAAGCCTAGCAAAACCTGCTGAGCTACAAGGGGGAGGACGAGAAGTTCCAAAGGCCAACAACCACCCAGCGCAGGGAGTGGCCCCAGGAAAGGAGAATGTCAGGCTGGGATGCTGCAGTGGTGAACCCAATAAATGTGAATCCCCAAGATGAGGAGGACTGGGACATTGAGCAGCAACAGGAACCAGCAGAGGAGCGATCTGTGGGACCACCTGACTGAGGTAGCAGACGTACTAGTGAGGATTGCGGTGGGACAACCGGCCCACAGAGTGACAAGGAATGCTGAGAGACAATTGACTGATGGCACGGGAGGAACCCCAATGGGACGAATAGCCTATGGTGGACCAGGGGCACCAGCATGGGCCCTGCAACCTCAGGGGGCTACCCAACCCAGAGCAGGGGAAAGGGTTCCACAGAGCTCTGTGATGGCCTCGGCCCCGATCCACCGCTTCCAGAATCCAGAGGTCTCCTTCTCTCCTCCTTTGCCTCCTCTCCCTCTAGCTATTCCTAAGCAGGCTGATTGCCTTTGTTTTATTTATTTATATTTTTTTTTCTTAAAAAAAACTCTTTAAATCACAGTAGCACAGTTCTGGAATTGCATGAAAAAGTTTTTTACATTCTTTAAAAGGCATACTGGGTAGGATATAGGGATAGGGAGGCAGGATTAAGGGCTAGTTAGGAAGATAGCATCAGCTGCCCCAGTCATGCAATTGCAAAGATATGTGATAATGGCTATTATAATGTTTGCATTGACAAACACAATTGTGGTGAGAACAGGGCTTGTGTAGTCCTGTCCTGAATGAAAGGTTTTTTTACCCTCTAATTTGAGTGTCACAGTATTTGTATTCTGCATTGGTTTCCATCACTATAAACAAATGCTGCACTACGAAGTGTGAAAGATTATGTCCTAGGCTAATTAGAGCTGTGTAGGGTTGTTGTCATTCTGTTAAGTTTTACTTCTGTTTGTGTCAATCTAGAAAACATATTCATAAAAACCCCTCCCCCAAAACGACTCAGTGAGAGATGTGGACCAACTTCATAGATTTTGCTAATTTCCGAAGAATCAATTTACAGTGTTGTGATACATGAAATATCTGTACTTTCAGCCTGGACATAGAGTTGGTACAAGCTTGCCATTTAAATTGCTAATAACAATTACTTCATGTTCCAAGAGCAAAGAGAGATCTTTTCAGTGGTGAATTGCATTGCTATAATTACTCATCTAATATTGTAAAACAATACATTTGATTGACCAGTAGAACACAACTAATCGATGTTCAAGACAAGGTTGATATTGACAGTGAACTCTGTCCACATCAAGAACAATCTCCTTCTACCTCCTCCTTTCCAAAACAACAAAGGCTTCATATCAACCTCCTCAAAACTGCTCTTCCTACAATCAGAAATCCAGACAGAGCTCCTTTTGTAAGAAACCTCAGGGTAAAGCAGAATTCTATCTTTGACAACTTTGGTTCCACTCGCCACTTTCTTGACAGGTTTCAATGGTTCCACTCCACATGGACTGCCAACATCTCCAACTCTTGCATGTTCAAGAGTTGAATGATATAGATATCCAATCTCTAACTCCCACTGGTTCCATTCGTCTTTCCACTTCATCACAAGCAGTTTTGAAATCTGCAACCTATTATCAAAAGGGGCCATACAAATGGTTCCCTCTCATCTTGCTCATCTCGGGTTCTATTCCCACTACTTCCTTGTGGAAAAAAAACATGCGAGTTTCCATTCAATCTTAGCCCTCAGGGACCTCAATTGTCACATATGCCCAAAGCAATTTCAGATGACATCTCTTCACAACATCCTAGCTCTGACTGGCTTACCACCTTTCACCTGAAGGATGCTTACTTTCACATTTCAATCCATCCATCCCACCAAAGGTACCTCTCCTTCATGTTGGACTCAGTCCCTTTTCAGTTCACAGGCCTTCCATTAGGACTCTGCACAGCCCCATGAGTCTTCACAAAATGAATGTCGCTCATGGCAACATTTCTCTGGCATCAGGGAGCCACCCTTTTCCAATACATAGACAACTAGCTGATGGTCGCCCACTCCAGGTCACAACTCTGTCACAATATCCACATCTGCCTTGACCTCCTCCATTCACTCGGAATCATTCTCAATCTTGACAAATCTGTCTCACTCCATCCCAATCCATCACCCTCATTGGAGCTCTCGTAGACTCCACAACTCAAACTGCCTATCTCCCCATCCTCAAAGTTCAAAAGATCTCTCAACTGGCTTCTTATTCTTGAAGGTCCAGATGACTCCAAGCCAGGGCCATACAAACCTAGCTAGGATACATGGCATTGACGACAGCGGTAACGCTGCATGTCAGACTTTGCAGGCGTTCCTACGGTCCTGGTTCCTTCATTTCTTTTATCACGTCGCCTATCCTGCAACAAAATTCCTCATGGTACCAGGCTTGGTATGTCAATCCCTAGACTGGTGGTGCTTATTAAACAACCCTTACAAGGGTATGCCCTTCTTACTTCTGACCTTGCCTCTCTTTGACAACATGCGCTTCCCTCCAAGGCTGGGGTGATCATATAAATGGAATATTGACCCAAGGACTTTGGTCAACCCAGAAATTTAGGCTCCACATCGACATTCTAGAGATGCTGGTGGTCATCAGCTCTCTCAAAACATTTGAGAATGTTGTCAAGAACCATCCTATTCTTATTGCCTCTGACAACATGACAGTGGTTTACTACATAAACAAACAAGGTGCAACAAGGTCTTTTCCACGTCTCAGACTTGCTTGCCACCTCTGGAGCTGGTTTATCAAGTGAGAAGTCCTCCCAACCTCAATCCACTTCCTGGGCACATCCAACTGGGGATTTCCAGACATAGATCTCTTCACCTCTCCTCTGAATCGTCAGTGTGACCTCTTCTGCTCCAAGCTCCCTTTGGGAAAAAGGAACCTAAGAGATGCCTTCCTCTTGAACTGAAATGACCCTTTGCTCTATATCTTTCCTCCATTCCCTCTGATAACAAAGGTCATCGCGAAACTACATTGAGACAAGGCTTGTTGCATCCTTGATCTGCTCGTATAACTACAAATGGAAGACCTTCTCTACCTTCTTACAACAGAGATCCCTTCCCCAACATACGACTTCAATGTCTAATCTTTTGGGTTTTTTTTCTCATTGGCTGACAAAGGACTTTAACTTTTTTCAGTTAATTGCTACCCTTCAACCTTAGCCTGCTGTGACGCATTAAACAACCACTTCACAGATAAAATTATTAGATAAGAGCTGACTTGGCCTCTGGCATTGCTGCAGAAGTGACAGGAGAGGTGTCCAGCAACTCCATGATCAATATTATAATGGATCAATTTGAGTCTGTGAGTACCAATGATGTGGACAAGCTTCTTGGGAGTATGAAAAAGACTACATGCTCTCTCAATCCTTGCCCCTCATGGCTGGCCATCCAGTGAAGAGAAACAACTAAGATGCTTCTAAGTTGCATAATTAATGTATCTTTCAGGGAGGGCAATTTTCCACCTACCTTAAAAGAGGCAGTGGTAAAACTATATTTGAAAAAGCTTTCCCTATACCCCCTGGACAAAAACAACTACAGGCCGGTCTCTCTTTTACCATTCCTGAGCAAAGTGATCGAGAGGGCTGTAGCCATTCAACTTCAAGCACTCTTGGAGGAAATGGATAATCTAGATCCATTTCAAACTGGCTTTAGGACAGGATATGGAGTTGAGACTGCTATGGTCGCCTTAGTCGAAGATCTCCGTCTGGACATCGACAGGGGAAATGTGGCCTTGTTGGTGCTCTTGGACCTCTCAGCAGCCTTTGATACCATCAACCAAGACCACCAACAAGGTCACACTTCTGGAATGCTTGGGAGAGTTGGGAATTGGGGGCACTGCATTGCAGTGGTTCCAGTGGTTCCATTCCTGTCTCTCAGGCAGATTTCAGATGGTGATGCTGGGAGACAGTTGCTCTTCTAAAAGGGAGTTAAAATTTGATGTCCCGCAGGGCACCATTCTTTATCCTATGCTATTTAATATTTACATGAAGCTGCTGGGTGAGACCATCTGGAGACATGGGGCGGGGTGTTATCAATATGCAGATATGTTTCTCCATGTCTCGGTCTGCTGCAGTGACTAAAGATGGCATCGTTCCTCTGAATGAATGTCTTAAGGTGGAAATGGACTGGATGAGGAAAAACAGACTCAAACTGAAACCTGACAAGACGGAGATACTCAGCATAGAGACCCCTAATCTGAGGATGGAGATATATCAACCAGTTTTGGATGGAGTCATACGTCCCCTGAAGGACTGGTGCTCCTGGATTCATCACTCCAGTTGCCAGCACAGATAGATGCGACGTCCAGAAGCACTTGCTATCAGCTTCGGCTGATACGCCAGCTGCGACCCTTCCTGGAGCCAGGGGACCTAGAAACGGTGGTACATGCACTGGTAACTTCTCAGCTCGATTTCTACAATGCACTCTACATGGGGCTACCCTTGTGCCAAGTTCGGAAACTTCAGCTGGTGCAAAATATGGCAGCCAGACTGGTCACTTGTAAATCCAGAGCTGACCATATAACGCCTGTCCTAAAATCTCTTCACTGGCTACCAATTAGTTTCCAGGCACCATACAAGGTATTGGTTATAACCTTTAAAGCCATACATAGCTTGGGTCCAGCTTACTTGCAGGAGCCTTCCTTCATATAATCCACCCCACACACTCAGGTCCTCTGAGAATAACTTGCTGCAGCCAAGGAAACCCAGAGGGCCTTTTCTTCTGCCGCTCCTGGGCTATAGAATGACCTGCTGGAGAAGATCCATCAAATTATTACTCTTGAAGCCTTTTAAAAGGCTGTTAAGATGGATCTCTTCTGGCAGACCTTTCCAGATTAACCTCCCCTTCCACTGATATCGGGGGCTCCTGTCTGCCCCAAAAGATGTCTCACCTCAAATATGTCTATCTCAACTAATTTTAATTAGTATTTTATATTGTTGTCATTTATATTTCTAATTTGTTTTTAAGGTAGGGAAGGGGGTTGGGGGTAGGGGATTATGTAGAAATGGTTTTATACGTATTATATATTTTATTATTATTATTATTAATGATAATAATAATAATAATAATAAATTTTATTTTTATACCGCTTTTCCAAAAGATCAAAGCGGTATACACAAAATTTAAAACCAGTTACAAACATATCATAAAATAGATAAAACCAATAACACAATACAATATACAAATCTAAAACAATCATTCAAAAGGGTGATTCAGGAAGTTGATGGCATCAAAGTACACTAGTTCATTTTCCAGAGGGGAAGGCTTGACAGAAGAGGAAAGTTTTTAGCCTCTTTTTTAATGTTTCTAGAGGGGTGATCAGGCCGAGTTCCTCAGGAAGACTGTTCCAGATTTTTGGGGCTGCTACTGATAAGGCACTCTGGGATGTAGTAGTGTATTTAGATGATGGAATTTCTAGCAAGTTCTTCCCGGTTCTTCTGAGTGTGCGGGACGGATTATATGGGGAGAAGCGGTCCCTCAAATAACTCGAGCCCAAGCCATGTAGAGCTTTATAGGTAATAACCAACACCTTGTATTGTGCCTGGAAGCGAATAGGCAGCCAGTGCAGATCTTTCAGAATAGGTGTTATGTGGTCAAACCTGGAAACACCAGTGACCAATCTGGCTGCCATGTTTTGTACTAGCTGAAGCTTCCGGGCTTGGTACAAGGGTTGCCCCATGTAGAGTGCATTACTGTCCGGGAAAGCAGCCAAAAGGCTGATAAGACAGCTAGTTCTCCAACAAACAAACCCCTCCCCGAACAGCAAAGTCAAGGTAAGCTACTCAGTCCAGGAAATTCACAATAGCTCTACCAAAAGGGATTACCAAGAGAATTGTCAGACAGTCTGAGGTTCAGGGTATCAGAGAGGCAGGTCGAATAAGCAGTCCAAGGTCAAGGTTTCCGGGTTGTCAGGATAAGCTAGAAGGCAAGGAGCCAAAGGAGCCAGAGACAGAATCTCTTCTCTAAAAGAGTCAGATATCCACTGGCAAAGATCCACACATGCTCCAGGTGCTTAAGAAGGCAAGGAGCCGGCCTTCAGCTGTGTCTGATTACGAACACACTTGTGATATAGCCTCCGTGATCTTCGAAGGCCCTCTCTTTCTGCTCGACGCTCCTTGAAGATAGGCACACTGCCCAGATCCTCCTCCATGTCCACAGCCTCAGCACCAGGCAAACTTAACTGCTGAACCTCTGTAGGGGCCATAGACTCTGCTCCAGCAGAGCTAGGGCCAGCCTCTGGCTCCTCCATTACAGGTTCAAGTCCCAGGGGCTCTTGCTCATCCTCTGAGTCCTCCGAGCCATCCTCCAGGCTGGGCATGACAATTACAGAAATCTAAGCGAGAGGTTACCAGAGCATGTACCACAGTTTCAAGGTCTCTTTGGCCCAGGTAGGGTCGCAGCTGGCGTTATCAACCGAAGTTGATAGCAAGCACCTCTGACCGTCGCATCTACTTGAGATGTCAACTGCAGAGACGAGTCCAGAAGTACTCCTAGACTGCGAACTTCGTCCTTCAGGGGAAGTGTGACCCCATTCAGGACAGGTGGATAAACTTCCTTCCCCGGGCCTGGGGAACCTATCACCAGTACTTCCGTTTTCTCTGGATTCAAACTGAATTTGTTTTCGCTCATCCAGCCCATTACCGACTCCAGACAGGCATTCAGAGGAGAGACGCCATCCTTAGTCACTGAATCAGTCGGGGGCACAGAGAAGCATATTTGGGTGTCATCAGCATACTGATAACACCACGCCCCATGTCTCCGGATGATCTCTCCCAGTGGTTTCATGTAAATGTTAAACAAAGTGGGGGACAGAATAGCTCCCTGAGGGACACCAGATGTGAGTTCCCTCTTAGAGGAGCAAGTGTCCCCCAACTGCACCATCTGGAATCTGCCCGAGAGGTAGGATCGGAACCACTGGAGCGCAGTGCCTCCGATGCCCAGCTCCCTCAGGCGTTCCAGAAGGATACCATGGTCAATGGTATCGAAAGCCACTGAGATGTCCAAGAGCACCAACAAGGTCACACTTCCCCTGTCAATGCCCAGACAGAGATCATCGACTAAGGCAACCATGGCAGTATCAACTCCGTATCCTGTTCTGAAGCCAGTTTGAAATGGGTCCAGATAATCAGTTTCATCCAAAACTGCTTGGAGTTGGAAGGCGGCTGCTTTCTTGATCACCTTACCTAAAAGTGGCAATAATGAGACCGGTCTGTAGTTATTCCTTACCAGGGAGTCTAGGGAGGGTTTCTTAAGCAAAGGTTTAACTATTGCTAATTTTAAACTAGATGGAAATTTTCCCTGCCTGAATGATGCATTAATTATACATTGTAATAATGATGTCACAGCATCACCACCCTGGGCAGTCAGCCAAGAAGGACAGGGATCGAGAGAGCACGTCATCCTCCTAACACTTCCAAGAAGCTTTTCCACTTCATCGGTATGAACAAACTCAAAATGATCCAGTTTAATGGAGTCCACGGAAGCTCTGGATACCTCTTCTATTGTTTCTGTTGAAATGCCAGCATCGAGATCAGCCCTTATTCGAGAGATTTTATCTGCGAAGAAGTTGTTAAAATCGTCACAGCAGGCCTTAGTTTTTTTCTAAAATAGGGTTCAGAGTGGGAGGAAGCTGAGTCAGCTCCCTCACAACCCTGAACAGCTCTGCTGGATGTGACTCTGCAGACGCAATACGTGCAGCATAGAAAGAATTCTTTGCTGCACCTATTGCCACTCCATAGAACTTCAAAAGAGCCTGATGGAGTGTCTTGTCGGATAAGCGCTGGTGTCTCTGCCAGCTGCGCTCTAGTCGTTGCGCGGCCCGCTTCATTTCCCGGAGATCTTCCGTATACCAGGGTTTCTTATTGGAAGCGGGCCAGAAAGGACGCTTAGGAGCGATACTGTGTATAGCCCTGGAGAGATCGTTATCCCAGATGTTGGTCAGGGCATCAACAGAATCGCCGTCAGATCCAACCATAAACCCCTCTAAGACTTCTTGGAACCTTTTGGGTTCCATCAGCCTTTGAGGGTGGACCATCCTAATAGGTCCTCCACCCCCGGGGGGGGGATTAGGGTAGTTGCCTTAAGTCAGACCTCGACCAGTAAATGGTCCGTCCATGATAGAGCAGAGGTACTACATGCCTCTGCCCACGGACTATCCCAATCCGTACTAAAGACCACATCAAGCGTATTACCTGCGCAATGCGTTGGACCCGAAACTAACTGGGACAGGCCCATGGCCATCATGGAAGCCATGAACTACCGAGCTGCACCTATCAGATCTTGTGAGCCAGCCTCGAAAAGGATGTTGAGGTCCCCCAGAACAAGAAGTCTGGGAGACTCCAGCACCAGTTCCGAGACAAGCTGTTCTTGTAACGCGCCTCGATTCATAGGGAGAGGCGGGAAATAAATTATTATTATTATTATTATTATTATTATTATTACTATTACTATTACTATTACTATTACTATTATTACTATTATCTCATGTCATTTCCAATGAGGCCATCAAGACTTTCCTCAAAAGTTACTAGAACCTTCCATCCACCTGTTACTCCACCCTTTCCATTGTGGAACTTACAGTTTGTATTGGCTCTTTTTTCTAAGAGCCCCTTTGAACCCATGACTACCACCGATCTCAGGCTCCTCGGGCTCCAGCCTTCCTGGTGGTAATCACCTTGGCCAGGAGGGTCAGGAAACTCTGTGCCCTCCGCTCTGATCCACTCTACATCAGGTTCCACAAATACAAAGTGGTTATTTGCCGGGACATTACTTTCTTTCCTAAAGTTGTATCTCAGTTTCACCTCAATTAAAACATCATTCTGCCTGATTTCATTCAAGACCCATCTTCTGACCTAGAAAGGTCTCTCCACTCTCTGGATGTCCATAGGACCCTTGCCTTCTGCATAGACAGGATGGCCCCCTTTCGTAAAACCAAACGTCTTTTATCTGCTACACTACCTCCCAGCTGGGAAAGCAGATCTCACCTCAAGATCCTCTAAGAGGGTTTCTTCTGCCACTCACTTGGCTTATGAGTTGGCGGGTAAAGAATCCCAGCCTCATCTCAAGACCCACTCCACAAAATCTGCCTCCAGGTCTACTGCCTTCTTGGCAGGTGTTCCTTTCCACATAGTGTGCCATGCTGCAACATGGTCCCACTTTCATCTCTCAATATTGGATCAGCAGTAGATCTCAAAGAGATGTTGCCTTTGAACAAGCTGTCCTATTCGCCTCAATTGTGTGACACACCTGCCTTCTTCAAGTTAAACAGTTCACTAATCTCCTACATGTGTAAATCATGAGGAAGGACAGGTTGCTTACCTCTAACTGTGTTTTTTCAAGTGGTCATCTGTGATCTCACACAATCCGCCCTTCTTACCCTCTTGAGTTACTTGGCTCATTTTAAGGTCCTGCTGCTCTGGATTTTGAATTTGGAGCCTAGATGCATGAGGGACACTATATAGGAAGGCTGAGAGGGGTGGGGCTACCGCCAAAAAGTACCAATTATAGTGCTTTGGAAGCTCCAACCAGAACTGTGCAGGCACACTACATCTCATATATGTGAGATCACAAATGACCACTTGAAGAAACACAATTACAAAGCAACCTGTCCTCTATACAGCAGTTTCTATGTCATGGGGCATAGTCTCAAATCTGGAATTTTTGTTTGAATTGAAGAAAGTGTAGACTTCATTCGATTGGGAGAATTTTATTCTCATTAGCAATTTGGGCCTTTAAATAGTTTTGTTCTTAAAATTACTTTTGTTTTGACTATTTCAGCTCAATATTTTATTTCAGCAAAATTTTGCTTTTCTTATAAATGTTGTTATAAATGTTGTTTCCCCCACAAAAACAAGAAATTATGGTTCCTTATCTCCTACATTGTTGGCCTAAGGTAATGGGTTAAACTCACTTTTATTTAGTTAACCAATGACAAAATCTGTGACAGTGATCCACATGACACCAGGATACCTCTAGGACTCTGAAATTCTACAGAATGTCCATTCTGCATATGATTTTGTTTGAGCCAGATATGTTACAATCAGGACATCCATTTTCCAACAGGCCACATGGTTCCTATGTACAACTTGCACTGAAAATTTAGAGCAGTGATGGCGAACATATGCCACGCGTGCTGGAAGTGGCACTTTGCATCATTTCCTCGGGCACGGGGCGAGGGAGAAGGCGGAAGAGGCACGCACGTGCCCGTTCCTCCCCCTCCCTGCCTTTTCTTGGCCTCCAGCTGTCTCTCGGAGACAGCTGAAAGCCAGAAAAGGGCGCTGTGACGAACTGACTTACAAACCAGCCAATCAGAAGTCAGAGATCCACTAGCCAATCAGGTGCTGACTGAAGAGTTTGAACATTCCGCTTGGCAGTTGGGTTGTTAGGGTTTGGAATCCTGAAGGATGAAGCTGGAGTTCAGTGGGTGAAGATAGTTAGTGTTAGGTCCAGAGAGGGACAGTATTAGTTCTGGAGAGTCTAGAGAGGACTAGAGAGGAATCAGTGTAGCCAGACTCAGAAAGAGGGGTTGGGCTACATAATTTCTTGATAATATAGCCTGTGCAGCTGAGTTATTATTAGAAAGTTAAAACTAGACTTATATGTGTGTAACAAAAGAAGACTTAGTAACAATTGCATGTCAAAGTTACCTTTGCCTATTCTTTGTTAAAATAAACTTTTATTATTGTTTAACTATCCACTTGGCCTGTGATTTAACATCCATCCACGCTACTGACCTTTGGAAACCCACAGGGGTGTTGGGTCACAAAGAAAGGAAAGAATTGTGAGGTGGTGGGGAAAAGTTACAGGCGCTCCGGAAAAGGAGCCAGAGGAGTGCACCTCTGGCTCCTCCTCACAGCCTTCTCTCGGCCTCCAGCAGCCTCTTCAAGAGAGCTAGAGGCCAGGAAAAGGGCAGGGAGAGGAGGAGAGACCGGCGCCTGCCAGTTGCTCCTCCTCAGGGAGCTTTGCCAGCCTCCAACTGTCTCTGGAGAGACAGCTGGAAGCAGGGAAAGGTCCGTGGGGAGGGAGGCAGGGGGGCTGCTTCCTCCCCATGTACCCTTCCTGCCCTCCAAGTGTCCCAAATGGGGCACTTGCAGGGCAGGGAAAGATCTGTGGGGAGGGAGGCAGGGGGGCTGCCCAGCTCCCTTCCTCCCCACTTACCCTTCCTGCCCTCCAAGTGTCCCAAACAAGGCACTTGGAGGGCAGGGAAAGGTCTGTGGAGAGGAGGGGAGGGGGGCCTGCCCATTCCTCTTCTTCCCCTTTCGCCTTTCCTCACCCCCAAAGGGCTCCAGAGAGCCCTTTGGGGCAAAGAAAGGTCCAGGAAGAGGAGGACTGGGGCTGTGCCCATGGCTCCGTCCCCTCACGGGCCTTTGCTGACCCCTAACTGTCTCTCAGAGACAGCTGGGAGCCGGGGGAAAAGGCAGGGGAGAAGCCCTGCCCAGAGGGTGGAAGCTCTGCTCATGGAGGGTAGAAGCTACACCCCCTGGGGCAGAAGTCCTGCCCCAGCACGCAGCCCCATCCTGAGGGGGCACAAGCCACGCCCCCTGGCACACGAACCTAAAAAGGTTCATCATCACTGATTTAGATGTAGGAAATCATGGGCTGTGCAGAGACAGCAAACCCTGTGTGTACTGAAAAGTAATGTCCATGTATAGAACACACAAACACATCCTTTTGGTAGAGGGAATTGCTTCATGTTTGTTTCATCCATAGTGAATGGCCAACAAGGGAATTAGTTTCTTTTGCAAGCAGAAAAGCACCTAAATAATGTTGGTTCTAGGAGCTGACTAGTACAAGGTGTGGGAAGTCATTCTCTTGAGTCACAATTTTATAACAGGATTTATGAAAACACTGATCAAGCCAAAGAAAATAACTTCTTTTCAGGATGTCACCCCACTAAAGAGGCCACCTAACTTCCTTTTGACTAGCAACAATTGATTGGGGGGCATCTTTCTTCCCAAACATGTAATCCAGAGTGAACAACTTGTTGCTGTCTTGGTCTTGTTGGTCTGAAACTCCCATCAAACGTAGCCAGCATAGCCAAGGGTGAAGGATGCTGGGAGTTGCAACTGGGAACAAGTAGTCCACTTCTGAAGTATTCTGTAGCTAGACATAACTTTGGACAACTTGCTGTTGGCTAGCTTAATGCAACACTCAGTTTAATTCCTGCTATCTCTCATAGAAGAAGTGATCTTGGCAGAAGATGACATAGAAGGAGAACCTCGTCACCCCTTTGATGGTAAGCCATCATCTTCTGCAAAGCATATGATGTGAGAGGGTACATAAGGCAGCAAGTTCATAATCCTGTTGGTTGGTCTGGGCTACATTCATTAAAATTGTGTAAGGATGTGGTCAGGGCTTAGCGGGTGTGTATGCAAAAGGAAGGTATGCTTTGCCAATAATAATTCCACTCACTCAATGAAATTTTCCTTTAGTCCACAAATTTTTAGCATTGCAATAAGTGAAACTTTGGTTCAGCATTTAGAGATATGGTTTAGATATCCAAAGGACAGAAGCAGGCAAAGTTACCAAGGGAAAGCAAAAAGAGCAAATAGAAAAGTGAGCTTGCTACTGTGTGTGGGAGATCCCAGTCCTAGGCAGGATATTTGGTCCATTGGGAGCTACAACTTACCCATAGAGACGGGATGTCCCCATACATCTTATGAGTATCTTTCCAAGATTGTTTCATTAGTTGTACATGACCACTGAGGAAGACACATATGTCGAAACGCGTTTGGTCAACATTTATTATTTTGTAATGGGCATACTGCATTATCCCTTTTAATTTGTTAGTCATTGTGCACTCTCTAACCTGTTGTATACCATTTTATCTCATTCTGTGAGGCACAAATGAACTGATATTTCTTGTACTGTATATGTTCCCATGGGATTTGCAGTTTTCTGGCCCAGTACTGATTGTTCATTTTACGTTTATGTCTGTAGGGCGTGGCCCACAGGCTTGAATTACTTTTTATAGATCGCATGCTTTGTATTTTAACATTTTTTTAAATACATTCATTGCATTTGAGTGCAACACACTGTTTAAATAAAATTGCCGAGTGTCCCTCTCCCCTAAACTTTTTGCTCATTCACCTGATTTTTCAGTATCCCACTCCCTGCAATGCTAGAAATTTGGGGACTGAAAGAATATTTAAGTGGGACAGAATTCTTATTTGGGGAGCAATGTCCTCATCTCATCTACCAATAGCTGAACCCTGGATAGAGAAGTTCTACAGATACCATGAACTGCCAAAAAGACAAATAAGTAGATCAGAGAGCAAAGCAAGCCTAAATTCTTGTCAAGAATTCAAAGTCAGAATGACTAAATGGAGGCTGTTGTACATGGACATATATTGAGGCAACATGATGCATCCGCAAAGATGATAATGCCTGATAAATTAGAAGCCAGGAAGAAGACAGGAAGACCACATTACAGGTCAAGGTAGCCATAACTCTGACTTTGCAGGACCTGAATAAGGCTGCTGATGACCAAGGCTTGTGGAGGTCTCTCACTCATAGGGTCACCAAGCTGGCTTGATGGCAAGTAAAATCAAGGAATTTGGAGGTTCCAGTTTAAGAGGTAGGAATGCAACTGTGGGGGTTAAATGTGCCATGGTCAAAAATCCTGGCTCATCCCAGCAGCATAGTGTGACAGGAAGTACAGAATTGTGAAGTCAGTTGTTGTTTATGTAAGAATGGTCAATCAGTTAGATAATATGTTGGACATAAGAGACCAAGTTCAAATCAAAGTTGGGCCAAAGGAGTCAAAAAAGATGTTACATGAAAATGTTTTTATTTATCTGTTTATTCTGAAAGTGGTTTTCGTTATTCAGGAACAGGCTCTTAAGAGAGGGAAAGTGGCCTTGGGGCATTAGCTCTTTCCCTACCTACCATTCCAAGTCACACACAACTCTTTTCAACCTGCAGGTTTTGAATGTATAATTATCCTCACTAAGGCTGCCTCCAGACAAGTAACAAACCTCTGGAAATGCCAGGTTTAATGTGCAAACCAATTTTATCTCTGTTATCAAGATGATGTTTTTCTTGTTTTGATATCCAGTGAACTTTTGGTATTACCCGTAATACCAGATTTTGCCTTTGTCATCCCCAGGAGGCTCATTCGACCTCCTTGCCCCTTTCTCTTCCTGATCACATGCCTGCGTCCCCCTGCCTCTTTTGTGCATGGAGCTGAGGTGTATATGATGGTGCAGCTAAGAGAAGGAACCAGAGGGTGGCTGGGGGAAGTTCCAGGGAGACCATGAGGAATGCTCAGGGATGGATCATCTCCCATCTCTCCTATGTCGGACACCACCACTGTGGTACCCATGGGGCATGCTTGCCCTCCCTGCATCTTTCTCCCACAACCAAAGCACATGTGGAGCCACTGGGCACAGTGGGGGGAAGGAGCCCAGTTTTTATTTCTCTCTTTGTTGTGTTTAATGTCTGTAAATAAAGAAATGTTTTTAGTTTTATTCATTGTTGCTGTCTGAAAATGGTGTCTGTTTGAGTGGGTTGATTCAGACAAGGTGTCTGTGGTACCTGAATATAGAAGGATAGCGTCTATTGAGGACAGAAATTGCAAAAATCCTCACAGGAACCTTGAGAGCATTTATATGGTTCCCACAGTTGGCATCACACAAAGGCGACAGAAGGAAGTCCTTACATTATAGCAGGGATGGGAATCAAAGAAAGCCCTCACTCTTGGTAATTGCAGTAAGCACTCTAGAAGTCTTTACATTTGTTGGGTTAAGAAGCAAGAATGCCACAGTTGGACACAATGGTGGGATTTCCAGAAGGGAACCCTCACAATTGGTGGCAAGGAAGGATTTCTAGAGAGCCAAACCCCCCATATTTGGTGGCATAAGAGTTGCCTAGAGCCTCTCCTTAGTTTGCCTTCTCTTTAAATGTCCCATACCTAAAGTTGCTTTTCCATAAACAAAGATCCATCAAGGTATTTTGAAAAATGTCTGCATGTAATATGTAAATGAATGGCCCTCATTAAGAGACTTTAGACCTGTCACTGAAACTGAACTGGATACTGCAAGAGTTTCTACCTACTTTGCGTTCTCTTTCTCCCAGCTAAGTGAATGAGGAAAGCATAGTTGTCGCAGAGATTCTACTTTATGATAATCAACATGCTCAGAGCTTGGGAAAACCATTATTGGATGTTATCTCCTACAATACCACAGCCAACATGGCCACTGACCATACTGGCAAGGGCATTCTGGGAGTTGTTGTCCAAAAAATAACATTTCCAAGTTCTGAACATGCTAGAGCAAATCTTTTTTGATATACTGAATCTGACTAAGAGGCTTAAAGAATAATGTGTTTCTATTGCCATGTTCCTATTGTTGGAGCTCTTCGGAGGGCCACAATTAAGAAGAGCAAGACAGACCTGCTGAACCCTGATGAAGCAGATGACCCGCTGGCTGACATCTCCTCAGTGGGTATGTAAATTAAGTATTGGGGCAAGTGCATGATGTTCAGCTTCTTCACACCCACCTTTAGACCCAACCTGCAATGAGGAATCTGGTTCTTAATTGTCTACCACATCTCTGTTTCAGTGCTCAGAAAATTTAACTTTTTTTGAACACTCAGAATCTCCCAGACATCTTAACCTTATACTAGATAGTGGATTCTGAAAGGTGTAATCCAAAAATAACTTTGACAAATTATTTGGGTTGTGTGAGTGCTTTTTCGTGTAGCCCACCTTAAGTCAAGATATGACCAAATAGTAGCTCCCAACCCACTAAGTCAAGACCAGTGTGTTAGCAGACTGCAGCATATGTGTAACTGGAGATATTCAGGAGCCACTCTTTTATTGAATACTGTACCTTGTTTCCAATAGTGTTATTTATAATAGAAAACAATTTCTGGACTCACTGACATTTTAAGTTGCAAATGGAGAGAACAGTTACCAG
The DNA here is from genome assembly GCF_019175285.1 of Sceloporus undulatus. Classification (NCBI taxonomy): domain Eukaryota; kingdom Metazoa; phylum Chordata; class Lepidosauria; order Squamata; family Phrynosomatidae; genus Sceloporus; species Sceloporus undulatus. The sequence goes on along the minus strand of NC_056523.1, from coordinate 123,439,278 downwards.
TGTTGGACAAATAATTCCAGAGTATTTTGTCAACACTGTGTATCCACCCAGAAGCACATTTTGTGGCATCTCTGGGACTTGTGGTTGGAGAATGGCAAATGGTAAAATATCAGGAATTGAATGATAGGTCACCATATTGGAGGGAGGGAGTTGTACATGATTTAGTTGAATCCTGCTACTATTAGAGGGAGCATACAAGTGAAGGGAAGCATTTATGTTCATATCTAATAGGACTTCTTCAATGTGATTAGTACCAAACATTTTGTGACCTGCAAAGAAGGAGTTTGTGCCAGTCTTCTCCAGGACTGCTGCAGCTAATGATGCAGTATCCTGTGAAAATTGATAAATCTTTGGCTTTCCTTAGGGCTCCTCATGCACTGAACTCCTTCTGCATAGGCTGTTTCTACCTACAGAAGGTCAAAATGAGATCTAATTAGCAATGAAATTATTTCATACTTCCCGAATGCAAGATTTGGGCCATTGCTATGGTGCCTCAGGTATGGCTATTGTTAAAGATACTAGCTTGGAATGCACTGTATAGTTAAAGGCCTCCTGGCTTCTAACATTTATCTCTCCTTGGCAGGTTCACCCTTTGCTCGAGCCAGCATCAAAAGTGCCAAGCTGGAAAACGCCACTTTCTTTCACAAAAAAGAGCGGAGGTTGCGTTTCTACATCCGTCGAATTGTCAAAACTCAGGCCTTTTACTGGACAGTCCTCAGTCTGGTAGCTCTCAACACTTTGTGTGTTGCTATAGTACACTACAACCAGCCAGATTGGCTATCTGACTTCCTCTGTGAGTATCAGAGTTCCTGCATTTTTATTGACAGTCATCTGGGAAGGAAAAGAGTGAGACTTATGCAATCAGTTGGTTCTTCTTCAGGGAATCTGATTCCATTTTTATCAAAGCAATCCCATTTCCCTGTGTTTGACCCTAAAGTTTTATAGATGGCATAGCCACTTAGAAGATGCTGATCAAGATTTTTTTTTCTTTACACAAGTTTATGAGATTAATTAAACTCTCACTTAAATGTTGGCATCTGAAACAACCAAAAATCCCTAGATAAGGATTGTTGGGTTATTTAAAAAGTGTAGAACTGAAATAAATTTTCATGTGTCTTCAGAAGGCATTGTTTAATTATCTGTAATAAGCTTTTATAACCCCTTTGTCTCATATATTGGCACTTAGCATCCTTTGTTTTTCTCTCTCTCAGATTTTATGCTAGGGGCTTTAGGCCCTGTGCTGTTTTAGACCCAGGAGAGCCACTTCTTTTTTCCAGTCGGGAAGTAAACTGGAAGTCAACTTGCCATTTACTTCCTGATTCTCTTTCACACTAAACAATTGTAGCACTTTAATACCACATTTGGAATTGTGTGTTCTTCATCATTGTCTTTGTGCCTCACACAAATAGGTTTTCATGCCTCCCTAACTTTCTGCATAACTTTCAGAAAGTTCTAGAGCTGAATAGCCTTGGTGGGAAACCCCAGCCCCCCAGGCTTCTGTCCTTATTTCCTGCTGCTCCGTCTGTTTCTGCTGAGTAGTTCCCTCCTCACAGTTCTTTGTATGCAAGATCCAACCATATTCTTCTTGGTGTCATCGTTGGTGGCCTGCCTATCTTCATTCTCCATTCCATCATGAGTGGGCCTGTAATGGCTCTCGTTTATCATATAGCAATTAATGGTCCTATGAGAAGTCACCAGACACCTTGGTATCATATTATGATTGATACCAGAGAGACTTTCATTGGCATGACTATCCTACATCTTAACAGTTATACTCACCCTCTCATAGCGATTGATAACATCATCTCCAAAACTTACTGCTGCTCCAAAAAGACCATCTTCAGCAGCTCCACATTTGCACATTGCTTCTTTTCACAGCACTGGTTTGATTACCGCCACTATATAATCAACACCACTTCCTACTGTGTTACCTATTACAGCTGCTCAGACAATTGCTTCCTGTGCTCTTGTCCTTTTCTCCACATTAGTGCAACCTTCTGCACTGATACCATCTCTTCTGGTCCAGTTTGCTCAAACTGATAATCAACATTGGGTAGTCACCTCTGATGAAGATTATGAGTCAGCATCTTCCTCACCCACATTGCCTTCTACTCCATTAGTCTCTTCATTTAATGCAGAGGTCACTGACTTAGCTACACTGTCTCCTCCTAAGGATCTGTAGAATTGGTAGTATGCACGGATATGTCACTGGGTTAGAATATCACTTCCCCACCAGCTCAAGTCCCTGATCCTGTTTTAGAGCATGTAGATATGCAGAACTCTACACCAGTAGCTTCCACTTTCATCAGTATTACAAAAGGTGATTAAACAGACTTGGCTTGAACCTGCTTTTTTGCCTTTTGCTCCTGCTGTCTAGAACATCTGTACAGGATCCGAAAGGAAGATAGGGCCTTCTTATTTACACACGCTTTGCCTAATTCTCCTGTTGTGGAGGCCTCACAAATGAAAGGCAATAAGAAAGTCCATACCACACCAGCAGACAATAAAGTGAAGACTGGATATCTTTGGTTGCCAAATTTATTCATCTTCTGTTTGGTTCTTTGAGTTTCAAACTTTAAAGCACATATGTCAATTTATCTGAGACTAAATGCTAGCACTCATCCCATAGTTACCTGATGGCAAGAAGAGTGCTGCAATCTTCCCACAACAGGAGGTCCATCATCTTGTGGCACAACAGCCACAGTCAGCCAGGCATGCCCCTAATTGTGCTGCAAAGGTGATGTCAGATGCTATTGCCTTGCAGAGATACACTTCGCTACACTTAGTGTAGCTGAAGACTTCAGAAGACAAATTGAGGACCTCCCATCTGATGGTGAAAGATTGTTCAATTCCAAGACATACAAAGCCATGCATCATTTTATAAAAGCCATGCTGACTGCTATGAAAATGGTCTTTGGTGTCCAACATTAACAACAAAGACGGTACCATTCTTATTGAAGACACAATCTTCCTCATGATCCCTGTGTTCAAAGTCCCCTTACAGATCTTCCTGTAGTTCTTCACATTCCTCTGTTTCACAGCAGAAGTGTTAGTGCCACCTAGTACAGTATCAGCAGTCTGGCTCTAAACAATCTTCTACTTCAAACAAGTATTGACTTGGATTTTCATTCCAGGAATCCACTGCGGCTTCTCTTTTCTCTCCAAGGCCCATTACTATCACAGTCCCCCAGGCTTCACTGCTATTTCACCATCTGATGGAACATTACCAGCAACACTTGGATGTTGACTTTCAGTCACTTGGGGTACTCCATAGAGTTTGCTTCTTGCCCTCCCATCAGCATCTTCCATTCTCCCCCCCCCCCCCAGAATTCTGCAAAATGAGATCACTACAGTCCTAGCAAGGGATGCAATAAGATGTCTACCAGCTCACTGCAAACACACAAGTTATTTCTCCCACTACAGTATTTTGGGACTGTAGTGGGAGTTATTTCTCCCACTACAGTCCCAAAAAGAGATGGAGACTTGTGTCCCATTCTATATCTTTGGGGAGTCAATCAGTATACCAAACTGAGGAAGTTTCAAGATGGTAACCCTTCAGTCCATCATCCTTCATCGAGGGAACTGGTTTATATCAGTCAAGTTGAAAGGTATCTGTTTTCACATCGGAATAAGATAATAAGATTATCAGAAATTCCTCAGATTTTCCATAGACAAAGGCCGTTACCAATACAAGTTCTTCCTTTTGGTCTCTCCACTGCACCAAGCATCTTCACAAAGTGTATGGCTGTCGTGATTTCCTTCCTCAGAACTCAAGGGATTCAGATTTTTCCCTGTTTGGATGATTGGATGCTGTTTGCCTCTTTCCAGACAAGTTGTAAAACAACATAACATTGCACGCTGTCTCTTCTACCTGATCTGTGTCTACAAGTAAATATTAAAAAGGCTGTCCTAGAGCTTTCAATACAGATACTGTTCACAAATGCTGTTCTGAACTCCATCTGCAAAAAAGCTTTCTTAGCAATAGACAGTGCTCTTACCTTGAAACAACACATGCTTCAGGTCCTTTCCACTTACTGATGTTCTATATTAATGGTACAGCATTATCTCGGGTTAGATTGAGGTTTTAGCCTCTGTAGTCTCTGTAAATGGTTCTGGAGTCACTTCAGTTTGACTGTCAGGATCAAAAGTTTAGGATTCCCCAACACATCTGCAGATCTCTTATTTAGTAGGCATGTCTATCCAATCTTCTTTCAAGAATGCCATTCTGGTTTCCCAATCCTTCCTTCATGCTTACTATTGAAGTGTCTCTTTCTGGCTAGGGAGCCCATTACAAAGATTTTACAATACAAAACCATTGTTCACCCAAAGAAACAGATCTTCAGATCAGTGCACCGAAACTTCTTGTAGTCATCAAAGCATTCTGCCATTTGGGCTTCACCTCTCAGTAAGGTAGTGCAGGTTATGTCCAGCACCACCACAAAACAAACAAGGTGATACCCATCTCACTCTTCTCAACTTCACAGTGCATCTATGGAATTGGTGTGCCGCTTGAGGTATTCATCTAGTGGCATTCATCTAGTAGCTCCAACATGGTTGGAGTGGAAAATGTGGTTGTGAATGCTCTCTGTCAATCCACTGTGATTCACTAAAACTGGACTCTTTCTGATAGCCCTTTCTGCTTCATCACAGGCAAATGGGGGATAATCATTTTTGCCACTCAAACCAACAAAAAGTGGCCAACGTATTGTTCAAGGGCAAGAACTCTCTTGGTGATCCCTTCACAAGGACTTGGACAGGCAGCTACTATTACCTCTTTCCACAGGTTCCTTTACTTCAGAAGGCAGTAGTGAAGTTGAACACAGACAGGTCTACTGCAATAGGGGTATCCCCATTTTGGCCCTGCCAACCTTGGTTCTTCTTCAACTCTTAAGAGGTTGCTTCATGCACCTCTGGCTTTTGGCAGATCTCCTATCACAATCCTAGGACAGAGTTCATTGCCCAGACACTGACACTCTTCATCTGACATCTTTGAAGGTACTTGGATCCCCACAGCTATCTGTGGTTTTCTAGTCATCTAGGAAACCTTCTGCTGTTAAAGCTTATCAATATAAGTGGTGCTGCTTCAGTACCTTTGCAGAGGATAAATCTATTTCCATCTAATGTTTTTACACTCTTTCACTTGCTATTGCACTTTCGAAAATAAGACCTTTCACTTTCTTCCTTGAAAGTTTATGTTTATGAGTGTTGCCAACCAACCTATTGGTTCTTTGTTGTTCAGAGGTTTCTTAAAGGACTGGCATACTTATACAGTGGTACCCCGGGTTACGAAAATAATTCGTTCCGCCGCTGCGTTCGTAACCCGAAATCCTTCGTAAGCCGAAAAAGCCATAGGCGCTAATGGGGAAAAGCCGCGATTTCGTGCGAAATAGCGCCGAAAAGCACCAAAAAAAATTTCGTAACCCGAAAAAACCTTCGTAACCCGGAACAGTTTTTTCCTATTGATTTTTTTCGTATCCCGGGAATTTCGTAAGGCGGTGCTTTCGTATCCCGGGGTACCACTGTACAGTCAGTCCTCCTTATCCACGGATTTTTTTTATCCACAGGTTCAAGCATCCACGGCCTGAAAATATTTTTAAAAGTATAAATTCTAAATAGTAAATCTTGAATTTATATTTTATATAAGGGACACCATATTACTATGCCATTGTATTTAATGGTACTTGAGCATCCATAGATTTTGTTATCCACGTGTATGTGTGTGTGTCCCAGAAATAACAAGGACCCACTGTATCCTCTTGTCATCCCTCTAACGGCTCCATGGTCCTTGTCATTAGTTCTCTGTCAGATGATGAAAAAGCCATTTGAACCTCTAGTTTCAGTGGTTGAGTGTCTTCTCATCCTGAAGGTGGTTTTCCTTGTGGCCATCACTTCTTCCCACAGAGCTAGCTGGTGAACTTACTTGCCTTCTGATGAGCCATTTATTTGTGTCCACAGAGACAAAGTGATTCCCTGACATTACTTTCCTGCTTAAAGTGGTTTTGCAGTTTCATATCAACCAAGAGATAGTCTTACCAGTGCTTTTCCTAAATCAGTCTTCAAGCTTTGAGAGAGCTCTTCACACTTTAGATGTTTGTTGAGCTCCTGTCTTTTACATCCAGCGGATGTTCCTTTTCAGCTGTCCACTTTATTTTTATGTGTATTATATGTGTGGTCTCAAGAAGGATAACGATTCCTCTTGTAAGAGGGTCTGTAAGTACAGACAATTTACTGTACCTAGCTTACTTGCCTGCTTAAAAAACCTTTGCCAGCTGGCATCAGGACACTTCAAGCTAAAGCAGTTTCTGCCTTCACAGTTCGCCTCAGGGATGCTTCTTTATGAGAACTCTGCAAGGTGGCTACATGGTCTTAACCTTCAACAATTATAAGATATTGCTACTAAGACTCTTGAGCAGAGGTGATGCTGACTTTGGTCATGCTGTGTTAAGTCTCTATTTTTGTGACTTGCCCACCCCCTTTGGTAAGCTTTGCAATCACCCATTGGTGTGAGGGACAAAGACCACAATGAAGAAGTCCAGTTTGCTTATTTGTAACTGTGGTACTTCAAGTGGTCGTGTGTGCCCTCACACAACCTGCCCAACCTCTCCTCTTTTCAGTTCCCAGCCTTTTTGTCTTCAAGTAGACTCAAAACTGAGGGGAGAGTAGGCTCATGGGCTGGAATGTGTGTAGTGTGGGAATAGGTGAGATTTCCTGCCAAGGCTCATCAGCTTTAAAAGCTTCTAAATGGTGGTGTCGCTGTGCAGAGGGCACAAATGACTTCACAAAGAACCACAATGATAGGTGAGCAATCTATTCATTTGTGGTTTCATGAGATATTTAGAACTTTCTGCCAGAAAACTCAAGTGTCTCAACAAACTATAAATCCCAGAATTCCATAGGATGCAGCCCTAGTAGTAAAAACTGTATAAATGGGCTACAATTGTGTAGTGTCAAAGAGACAATTGTTAAAAAAAAGGCCTGCCCTGCAGCTAAAACAGCCTTATGAAGGACATTGCAAAATGGCTTCCCACACCCTGTTATTGATATAGGGGCATGTTAGTTATTTTTTTTCCTATTTTTTAAAATGGGAATGGCAACAGAACTTGTTCCTCCCTGTATTAGTTTTCTATGAAATTGTCTCCTTTTAATTGACTCATTTTAAATCTAGAATCTAGATGACAATATAAACAGTTTGCTTTTGCATGCTTTCTGTATTTTCTTCCAGTGCTTTTACATTTAAAGTTTCTGGCAATTTATTTAATGTATATATTTTTTGCAAAACAGAAATCCATTGCCTTTAGTGAATTATGGTGCCTTTAGTTAAATGCTTCCTCCTGACATCTTATGCCCCTTTTATTTCTTCCCATTATGAGTAGCTGGAGGATTAGTAATGAATTAGCCATTAATTCGTCAGCCTCTTTTCCCTGCAGGACCAATGTAATAGTGGTCTAACTGCTGGATTCCTTTCTTTTCTTTTTCTTTTGGTCTGGCAAATGTTGCTATAAAGAAAGGATTTGTTTTGAATGAAAAAAAATTAGAGGTTACCTAATTAAGGAGGAGTTCATCACTAATCCTCTTGCCACTTTTAATAGGAAAAAATAAAAAGAGGAAGAAGATGCCACAAGGAAGTATTGAATTAGGGTTGCAAGGGACCACGTTGTATTGAAGGATGATAGGAGTGTATTGATAATTGGAAAGAGAATTGCTAAATAACATACAGCGTTGTAGAGTGTTGTGTGGAACATCTGTTTTAATTTTGCATCCAGTTGAACGTATGCAGCATTAGCAGCATTAAAGAAGAAGAGCTATAAAAGAGATGAAAAAAATATGTCACATGGAATAAAAAACTATACAAAGATGAACTCCAATTCTAGAGAGTAAGGTGGAAACTGCAATAGGAGAAATTGGGAAGAATAAATCACCAGGAATGGATGATATTCCAATTGAATTATTACAATCCACACAGACAGAAACAACTCTAGTGATAACTAAAATATGCCAACAAATATGGAAAATGTGGCTAACAGACTGGAAACCATCAATATACATCCCCATCCACAAAAAAGGTCCCAAAAGTCTGTAGCAATTATAGGACCATAAAATTAATTTCCCATGCAACCAAAATTTTGCTTAAAATTCTGCAGCATAGACTCCAATCATACAAGGAGAGAGACTTTCCAGAGGTACAAGTGGGATTTAGGGAAGGAAGAGGCACTAGAGACCATATTGCAAACATACAATGGTTAATGGAGTGCACCATAGAATTCCAAAAGAAAATCAGCATGTGCTTTATAAAATATAGCAAAGCCTTTGATTGCATAGATCACAAAAAGCTATGGAATGCTTTCAAAGACATGGGAGTCACACTACATTTGATAGTCCTGATGAGAAATCTGGACTTAGGACAATAGGCTACTGTTGGAAGAGAATATGAAGAAACAGAATAGTTCCAGTTGGCAAAGGGTCAGGCAAGGATATATTCTATCACCCGACTTGTTCAACATATACACAACAAGTACCATATGAAGAGCAGGTTTAGACTCAGAAAAGAGGAGTGAAGATAGGAGGAAGGAACATCAACAATCTAAGATATGCTGATTACACCATACTACTAGCAGAAAACATCACAGACTTGGAAGAATTACTAAGGAAGGTCAAAGGAGAAAGTGCAAAGGCAGGCTTACTGCTGAAGATAAAGAAAATAGAAATAATGACCACGGAGGATCTACATAAATTCAAACTAGATAATGAGGAAATTGAAATAGTTAAATATACCTTGGATCAAACATTGATCAGAAAGGAGACTGAAGTCAAGAAATAAAAAGACTAGGAATGGGAAGGGTGGCCATGAAAGAACTAGACAAGATCCTGAACTATAAAGATATACAATTGAGCATTAAAGTTAGAATCGCCCAGTCCATTATATTCCCCGTCACCATGTACGGATGTGAGAGCTGGACAGTGAAGAAAGCCAGCAAGAAAGAAAAACTCATTCGAGATGTGGTGTTGGGAGAAGTGCTGAGGATACCATGGATGGCAAAAAAGACAAGTAAATGGATGCAAGACCAGATCAAGCCTATGCTCTTTCTAGAAGCTAAGATGACAAAACTAAGGCTGTCATACTTTGGCCACATCATGGGAAGGCATGACTCATTTAAAAAGACAATAATGTTAGGGAAGGTGGAATGTAACCAAAAAAAGAGGAAAACCACACACCAGATGGCTAGACTCAGGGAGGTCATGGGCCTGAATCTGTAGGACCTATGCAGAGACGTGGAGAATAGAGGGTCTTGGAGATGTCTCATTCACAGTGTCTTCATGAATTGGGGCTGACGCATGGTAGTTAACAACAACAACAAGCACCAACAGTAAAAGTCATCAATGTGGAAGCAACCCATAGTAATTTTCTACTTGTTTCATCACCACTGTAGTTGTAGTTTTGTTATTATTGTTATCATCATCATTATCATCAGATATGGAAGAGTCATGTAAGTCCTGAGTTAGAGTCTGATGGAATACATCCCATTTGCAGGGTGGCCAACTTCCATGAGAAACCCATGGAGATACATAACCTCTGGATTGTTTTATTGCATTTTCCACCAGGAATGTTACTGTTGAATTGCTGGTGGTGGGTTGTTTTTCTTTGGTTGTTTGATTGCTTGGTTGATTCCTTGATTCTTTGCCTGTGATGAGCTGGGGTAACATCATCTTTTTAATGGGAATGTTTTCCTTCTAGTAGCACTTACAAGTAGTTTAAAAATGTAAATTAACAATCTGTTCACCAAGGGACCCTTACTTGTTTGTGGTAAAAGTTAGCACTTTCTGAAGTCCAGAAGATGTTTTGTACATTGGCTCTAAGAGGCTCTTTCTTTTTGGTAAGGCTGGAAATTCTTGCAGATCAGGTGTGGGTGGCTTTGTGGAAGGAAAGGCAACAATGGAAAATTGCTGAATGGAAAAACATGGTTCTGACATTCATTTCTCCCTATTTCTTTGTCTCTCTGTTCTTTCAGACTATGCAGAATTCATTTTCTTAGGGCTCTTTATGTCCGAAATGTTTATAAAAATGTATGGGCTCGGAACGCGGCCTTACTTTCACTCATCCTTCAACTGCTTTGACTGTGCTGTAAGTATTTTGCAGTACTACAGGGCTCCTGTTGTTGCCTGCCCCAGTATTTCTCAGCTTCATATTCCAAGTGCCTCCCTACAACAGAGGCTTGCTAGCATGCAAATGTGTCAATTCTTAATGAGCACCTTTGCTCTGCATGTTGTAACAAAGTATCCCTTACTCTCTGAACAGACACATTGTTTGCCTGGGGTGGCTAAATGTACTGTGCTACCGAGAGTCAAACAAATAAGATCCTGGCATTTCATGGCAATGAAGGATTTACTGACACTTCTAGGGCAGTTCTAACCATTTACCTGCTATTTGAACTTCAGATATTTGATTCAAGTAGCAGCAATATGCTAACTATGTATTGTGCAGTTATGGTGCAGCTACACATTGAACCCAATTGAATGTGATGTAGTGTTTTTTTGGTTGGACTACAACTCTGGAAACCAGTATTCAAATCCCCACTCAGCCATGGAAACCCATTGGGTGACCTTGAGTGAATCACACTCTCACAGGTTCAGAGGAAGTTCTAAGGCAAACACCCTCTAAACAAATCTTACAAAGAAAATCCTATCATAAGTTTGTCTTAGGTTCACCATAAGTCTGAAATGAGCTGAAAGCACACAACAACAAGACACTGAACATGTTCACTCACAAGCTGGAAAAAAGGCCTGAGCACCTTTGAAACTGAGAAAAATATGTTTTTTAGCATAAGCGTTCATGGATTATAGTTTTCAGATACAGGTAAAGTCCACTTCATTAGACACAATATCAGATAGAGAAGACCAGATTTTATCTGACAAAATATACTGTAGTCCATGAAAGCTTGTCCTATAAATGTATTTTTTCCAGCTGGTTTCAAAGTGCTGCTAGATTGCTTTACATCTTTTTATGTGAACAGACTAGCACCGCTATCTCTTTCAAATCAAGCTGAAGCTTCCTCTTCTTTAATTTGGAGTTTCTACACTATCATTACAGTTTACACTTAACTATCCAATATATTACATGATCAAGAAACAAGCCAAAACAAAAAGGATTAAACAAATGACTTGATGTGCCTTGCTTATGCAATTAATATTTAGGCTTGATTCTAAAATTACCTGTGACAGATCTAGTGCATTCTTATATGGTAGCTCCAGAAATGTTTCCGTTTGCAGCATGTTTATGAGTTGAACTGGGATAACCAGGTGTTTGGGGATCTTTCAGGACATGCTACCATTTAGAATGTCACAGCTTTATTTCTGCCCTTCTTTTCAAATGTTGATCTGGAAGCTACTTGTAACAGGTCAGATTATTTGACCATCTGACCTAGGCTGGCCTTTCCTCTCTGCCTAGTTTCAGGCAGAGTTATTTCACATTATGTGCTATCTGATACTTTCATCTGGAGATGTCACAGTCTGTAGCTGCATCTACACTGCAGAATTAGTGCAGTTTGACATCACTTGAACTGCCATGGTTCAATGCTATGGAATTATGGGGAGCAGCGGAGGCATCCCCAGGAGCAACGGAGAAGCGGAGCCCTTTGAAGACCTTTGAGGCTCCCCACCTGGCCCCAGGAGAAGCAGCGCAACGCAGGAGGGGTGTGGGAGGTGCCCTATAAAGCCAGTGGCCCTTTCCATCTCCCCTGAGCAGCAGAGGAATCCCCAGGAGCAACAGAGCAGTGGAGCCCTTTAAAGACCTTTGAGGCTCCCCACCCGGCCCCAGGAGAAGCAACGCATTCAGGAGGCGCATGGCAGGTGGCCTATAAAGCCACCGGCCCTTTCCATCTCCCCTGAGCAGTGGAGGCATCCCCAGGAGCAACAGAGCAGCAGAGCCCTTCTAAAATCTTTGTGGCTCTTTACCCGACTATTGCAACAGCATTAGGCTTTTGAATCAAGGGGTTGCTAGTGCTGTAGTCTGGAATAGCAAGGCAACCGGTATAGTGGGGACATTAGGCCCACATACCATTCCTTCCACTGCTTCACCTAGCCTCTAAGGGCAGAAGGTGTTGTTATTCACACCAGTGAGGTATAAATATCTTGGGGCTTGGATGAGGTGTGTTTGGATTCATCCCCTCAGGTTCCACAAAAGATCGTGGCGGAACAGTAGGGACAGTTTTGCAAACCACTAAGACCAGCCAGGCAGTGGTTCAGGTAAACCAATTTGGTACTAGTCTTGCCAACGGGTTTTAATTAGTTAAATACAAACAGAAGGTAGCGTTGTTGTTTTTTCTTTTTATAGTCTATTAAGAGACTTCAATCGAAAATTTCTCTATAAGTTTAAATAAGAAAGCATCAACACTTTTATTTGAATTGATTAAATGAAGAAGAATGGCAAAGGTAATGATTATGTAATTTTTATCATTAATAATTGAATGTATATGGAAAATTAAATGACAAGAAGGAAATACAGAAAAATGAACACTAGAAACAGGACAACGACACAAACAGAGACAATGGCCAGCTCTAAAAGCAATATGACAGATTCAACCAGTGTGTCAGAACTCCAAAGCCAATTTCCAATCAATATTCACAGTTCTATAATCACTGCTCAGTTTCCTTGTTAATTGACTTAGGTTTAGTTCTGCCTGGGTTTAGAGTCTGGGAGGGGGTTGGGATCGCTTGTAGGTAGTTAGCTGCTTGGGAATGGAATGCTGCGATAAGCAGGAGACATCTGCAGAGGCCTTCAAGGCCAGACAGCTTGTTTCTCATGCTTAGTGGGGGTGTAGTGCCCACAGGAAAAAGGTGGGGGGATATGTGCGTTTTAAACTAGGTGCTTGGGATTTTGCTGGTTAGATTCTGCTTAAACGTTTGTCTGGTCACACCTGCCTGTATTTCCAATAAACTTCACTTCTTTTGGAGCAAGTTGCAGTTGTGGGTTTCTGGTGGAAGTTGCTGGATCTCACACAATGGCAGGTTTACTCTTTTATATTTATTGTTTTTATGTACAGCGCTGTGCAAATCTACAGCGCTATATAAATTAAAGGATAATAATAAATACTATAATTCTCCAAGAACTTAGAGAATTTAAGAAAAACTTCAAGAAAGAGATAAGAGAGGAACTTAAAGATAATAGGACTGAGATACAGCAAGATATGCATAAGGAAATTAGTGTACTAGCAGGGAAAATTGTCAAAATAAATAAAGAAATGGAAGAAGTGAAAGATGAGATGGATGGAATAACCTCTAAAACTAATAACTTAGAAAACAAAATACAGATCCTAGAAACTCAATTAAAACAGAGTGAACAGACTATACTACTTCAAGAAAATAGATATAGGGAAAAGTGTATTAAATTAAGAGGAGTCGACAAAACATTAAATGAAAAACTTTTTGAGAAAATTATTCCACCTATAGCTACTTTCATAGAAGTAATAGAAGTCTACCATATATACTTGTGTATAAGTTGACCTCATGTATAAGTTGAGAGAAGGTTTCAGGGTCAAAATCCTGGATTTTGATATGACCCATGGATAAGTCGAGGGTAAAACTTAGGGGACCATAAGGAAGGATGGAAAGGGGGAAATACCACTTCCGTCCCTCCGTCTCCTTCTATGGACCTCTAGGAAGCAAGTGGATTTAAATGGAGATTTGTTTCCACAGGAAGCAAAGGCTTGCAAACAGACCAGGCAAGTGCTTTTCAATGGGGAGTTTTCCCCCATAGGATGCAAAGGCTTGCAAAGGGACCAAGCAAGTGATTTTAATGGGGAGTTATCCTCATAGGATGCAAAGGGACCAGGCAAGTGCTTTTCAATTGAGAGTTTTCCCCATAGGATGCAAAGGCTTGCAAAGGGACTAGACAAGTGCTTTTCAATGGGGAGTTACCTCATAGGATGCAAAGGGACAGGCAAGTGCTTTTCAATGAGGAGTTTTCCCCATAAAATGCAAAGGGGACCAGGGAAGGGAAGCCTTGCAAAAGGGACCAGGGAAGGGAAGCCTTGCAAAGGGGACCAGGGAAGGGAACCCTGCAAAGGGGACCAGGGAAGGGAAGCCTTGCAAACGGACCAGGCAAGTGCTTTTCGAAGGGGATTTTTTACGATAGGATGGAAAAACTTGCAAATGGACTGGAAAGGGAGGAATTCAATGGAGATTGGGGTGTTAGGCTTGCTTGCTCTAGGACTTTTCTAATCACTATTTCTACGTTGACCCTTCTATAAGTCTACCCAAGACGGAAGGCATTATGCTATACATTATAAATTCAATAGATAAGGCTTAAGCTATCATTTGAACATCAGAGGTTTAAGTATTAATGATACGTTGAAGTAACATAGGTAAATTAGGTAATCAGGTCATCTAAGGTTATCTCAGAAGTGAACGAATAGTATATTTCTGAATTTTAGTATATCTGTAAGTTTTTTGTTTGTTTTTTGTTTTTGTTTTTTGCTGTTTTCTGTCTTTTGTTGTACTTGGTATGTAATGTTATGTAATGTTTATTATGTGTTATTGTGGATGTTTGTACTTAAGGATTTGTTTAATAAAACTTATTAAAAAATAAATAAGTTCAAAGGCAAGAGATTTTATGAGGAAATTAAAATCAGAGGAAGAAGTAGACAACAATAAGAATTATAAAGGCCAAGGAGATACTAATTTAAGAAGTGAGGAAAAGGAAGAAACTACTAATCCATAACAGCTATAAAGGTAGGTTCTTGGAATGTGAAGGGCCTAAACTCAGAGAAAAAGAGAAAACAAATTTTCTGTTATATTGAGAAAAACAGTTTTGATATTATTTGTTGGCAAGAGACAAAAAAAAAAGATAAAGATACCAGATACTTAAAGAATTTGCAATTGGGAAATGTATTTCATTCTAGTATAAAGGGGGAAAAAAGAGGTGTTGCAACTTTTGTAAGCAATAAACATGAGTCCAAATGTGTGTACTCAGATAATATAGGAAGAGTGGTAATTGTAGAAGTTACAATATGGGGGGGGGGGGAATAATCGTAGGAAACATATATGCACCTTTAGAAAGAAAAGACTTTTTATCAGTCATTAAACAATGTATTGGGGGGTATAACAATAAAAAAATAATTGTGACTGGAGACTTTATTGGTGTAATTAAACCACAAAGAGACAGAAAATCAAGCAAGAATATTAAAACTAATCAAGGAAAACTCCCAGTGAGTTGTATAGAAATGATAGAAGAACAAGATCTCATGGCTATCTGGCCAAATTTGTATGGTAATAAAAATAGTTTTACTTTTATTTCAAATAGACACCAGTCATATTCCAGATTAGATTTGGTTTTGGTGTCTAGAGATTTAGTGACAAAAGTTTAAAAAATGGAAATTGATCTTAGGACTTTCTCAGATCACAACCTGATAGAATTGTATGTCCAGAAAGGATACTATGGCCTGTTACAGACTGCCAAAATAAAGCTGCTTTGGGTCTCTTTGGAGGTATGCTATTTAAATGATGCATGGGTCCTAAGAGTCCGGAGGTGGGAAATTATGTAATCCGGCATAGGGAAGGAGTCTTGGAAGAAACTGAATAGAAGAATGAACATTTGGTATAAGATGATGTATTTAATGTATCTATTTTATTTTGAAATTTGATGTGCGTGTTTCCTTTTGTATAAATGTGTTTGTCTGGTATGTTATTTAATGTTTATTGATATATTAATAAAGGTTTAAAAAAAAAAAGAGTCCGGAGGTAGCGCCAAAACCACACTCCATTCCTAAGCACTGGAGTGCAGCTTTGGTGCAGCTTCCGGATTCTTAGGACGCATGCATCATTTAAACAGCATATCTCCAAAGAGACCCGAAGCAGCTTTATTTTGGCAGTCTATAACAGGCCAAAGATAACTTCGATTGAACGTTAAAAGATGAGTTACTGAATTATGAATCTTTTGTAAACAAAGTAAGAAGGGAAATAAAATATTTTTGAGGAAAATTGCACCCCAGATGTACCAATGAAAGTAACATGGGATACTTGTAAAGCTGTTTTAAGGGGTATATTTTTGAAGAGAGCAAGTGAAATCAAAAAATCTTAACAAAAAAACAAGAACAGATTATAAAACAATTGAGAAGGAAGGAAGAGGAACACAAACAACATCCACAGAACAGTAAGATTTTAAATAAAATTAAGCTTCTACAAAAACAAATGCAAGCACATATTACAGAGGAAATAGCAACAAAGCTGAAAAAAATAAGGCAAAGATATTTTGAGAACGCAAATAAAGTGAGCCGGTGATTGGCTAATAAAATTTAATAAGAAAATAGAAAGAAAACAATCTCCAAAATCAGATATAACAGTGAAATAATTAATAATCAAGACATTATCAAAAAAGCATTTAAAGAATTCTATATGAAATTGTATAAAGAAGAAATAGAACAACTGGACTTTGACAAAAACATGGAAAAATTCTTTTTTATAATTGCTAAAAAATAAAATTGAAATAATAACAGGAGAACAAAGGGCATTATAAAATGCAACTTTTAGTCAGGAAGAAATCATGCAGGCTAAACAGAAGATAGGGAAAACACCAGGACCGGATGGCTTCACGGCTAGTTTCTATAAAATATTCAAGAAAGAATTAGTAGAACCACTATGCAAAACACTAAACTTAATAGAAAAACAGGGGAAACCAACATCTTGGGAAAAAGCCATGATTGTATTAATCCCTAAAGAAGGGAAAGATCCTTTGTCAGTAGCTAATTATAAACAAGATATATGCAACAATCAGACTAAAAGGAATTCTACATAAAATAATAAAACCACATCAAAATGGATTTCCACCAGGAAGACACTTAAAGAATAATATAAGAGCTTTAATCAATGTGTAACATTATTATAATGTGAATAAAGAAAAAAAGTTGGTGCTAATGTTCATCTGTCAGGGATGATGGGAGTTGTAGCTCTTCACCTCTGGCTTGAACTCACCACTTGGTTGTGCACTGCGCTGACCAGTTTTGGCCAGTGGTTATAGCTTAGCAGAGTTACAGAGAATAGGCTGAAGACCCTGACAAACTCTCCAAGCCTTCTCACTCTTGCTTCCACAGAAGTCTTCACCCTTCTTCAGGATCCAGCTGGTTCTTGTAGCTTCACCCAAGACACCAGACAACTCAGTAGTCTTAAATAAAAGATCTACTTTATTCTACTATATACAGCTCTAAAACTATCCAACACAACTCCAATACAACAATACTATACTCCTCACTATCCACTACTACTACCCACACAACTACCCACACAATACATTGGGATGCATAGTCATTATTATAATCAATGCATGGTACCACCCACTGTTGTCTGTTTCCACCCAGTAGGCGTGTACATCATTCTCATTGGTTCTTTTGGTTCATCCCACAATTAATGGTTTCATCATCTCAGCCTTGACCACTTAACAATTGTCAGGTGTGTCCAATTATCCACTTTACATTTCTTGTCCTTGGCAATTAGGACTTGTTAATTGTATTACCATTTACACCTGTGTGGTTCTCAATTGGCTTCTGCTGAGTCACCCTGACTCTCACATACATGTTTTATTTCATTTACTGTATATCCCATGTTGCTTTTTCCTTAACATCATCAACACCAAGAAGGCGTTCAACAATGTCAGGTGGAGATTCATGTTGGAAATTTTAAAGAGAATGGAAATGAGAGAGATGTTTATTAATAATATCAAACAAATTTACAAACACCAAACACCAATTAATAATTAATGGAAGTAAGACCAAGGAATTTTATATTAGTAAAGGAACAAGACAAGGCTGCCCCTTGTCCCTGTTATTGTTTATCACGGTTGCAGAAATATTATTAAATGCTATAAGGAATAATAAAAATATAAAGGGTAACAAGAAAAAGGGACAAGAAAAGAAAATACTTGCTTTTGCAGACGATATGGTGACAATTGTAGAAGACCCCTCTACAGGAGTGGAATATTTAATGAGAGAGCTCAAAGAATTTGGGAATTATGCAGGATTGAAAATAAATAGAGATAAAACTTGGATTGTAACAAAAAATCTGGGGAAAACTGAGGAAGAATTGATTATTACAAAAACAGGTTGTAAACTAACAAACAAAGTTAAATATTTAGGCATTTAGTTCACTAATAACAATTTAGATCTTTTTGAGAACAACTACAAAAAAGTATGAAGGAACTGCAAACAGATCTAATAAATTAGAATAAACTAAACCTCTCAATTTTAGGAAGAATTTCTCTCATAAAAATGTCCTATCTTCCAAAAATATTATTTTTCTTGTCCAATCTCCCAATTTTATGGAAAGAAGAGATCATAACACAATTTACAAAAGATATGAAACAGTTTATTTGGAAGGGTGGAAGACCAAGAATTAAGTGGGAAGTTTTGAAAGATAATAAAGAGAGAGGGGGATATGCCTTGCCTGATTTAAAATTATACGCATGGGCCTGCAGTCTTTCATGGATCCAGGAATGGATAAAATTAGACAACATTGAAGTATTACACCTGGAAAGATACGGACTTAAATATGGCTGGCAAACCTACTTATCATATGATATGCAGAAAGAAGATATTTTTTTTAATATACACCCTGTAAGGAAAGCATTATTGAAGACATGAATAAAGATCAAAAAAATATTTTATAACAAATTACCAATCTGGACCTCAACACAAGAAGCTTCTTTTGATAGGTTATCTGGAGAACAAAAATGGCAAACATATAAAGATCTACTAAAATTCGATAATAAAAGAGAAGTATTAAAACAAAGAGAAGAACTAGCTAGAGAAGGAAAATATCTTAATTGGTTCATTTACGTGCAGATTAAAGCAAAATTTAAAGAAGATCAAAAGAATACTGGAATAGAAACAGAAGGTATTGATTTAGATGAAATGTGGTGGAAGGAAGATAAGAAGAAAATATCCAAACTCTATAAAATATTGATAAATTCTGATTCTATAGAAGGGCGGTATATAAATAAAACTTTTATTTTATTTATTATTATAAATAGAGACTTAGAAAAAGAAACTATAAAGGAGAATATGGTGCGATGGGCATAAGATATAGGTCATCCTATACCTTATGAAGACTGGCAGAAGGCATGGAAAAAACTAATACCTTTACAACATCGCAAGACATGAAAGAGAACCATATAAAAATATCAAACAGAAAGTATCTTACTCCAAGGAAACTTAAGAAAATATATAAATTGTCAGAGGATAAATGTTGGTGATGTAACCAAAATTCCGGTTCTTTATACCACATGTGGTGGACCTGCACTAAAATAAAAAAATTCTGGGCAAAGGTAAATAAATAAATAATATAATAATAATAAAATAAAACTTTTATTTGTATCCTGCTTTTCTGTAACTAGACAATCAAAGTGGCTCACAACATATTAAACTCCACATTTACAACGTTATGTCCCAAATTCCCCCTTAAAACAGGATTAAACATGTTACAATTAAAATATCTATTAAAACAGAATTAAAAAAAGAAAATATATACAGTATGACGAGGACAGAGTGGTGGGCTAATACATGATGTGAGGGGCAGTCATTCTGTTGCCGGGCACTTTTTATTTTGGAAAGGCCTGCCGGAAGAGATCTGTCTTGACAGCTTTTTTTAAAGCTGTCTAAGGCGGGTTACAAACTGCTGGGTTGCAGCGCTCTCCCTCCGCTGCCGCTTGCAGCGTCGGGGAGCCACAGCCTTTAAACGGCGCGGCTCCCGGACACTGCAGAGAAGGAGCGAGGAAATCACGCTCCTTCTCAGGCCCCGGAAGAGGCACCGCGAGTGCCAAAGGGCACACTTGTGGCGTCACTTCCAGGGCGCCACGTGTGGACACAGAGCGTCCGTTACGTCAAAGTGGCGGCGCCCGTATGAACAGGGCGCCGCCATTTTGTACGGAGTGAGTCCATGATAGGGCAAGGGGCGTCTAGAAGAGACGCCCCTTTTCCAAACTGGGATGTCCTCAGGACGTCCCTAATGGCGGTTTGTAACCCGCCAAAGCTGGCAATTTGACTGATCTCATCCGGCAGGCCATTCCATAGTTTGGGAGTAATTGCACAGAAGGCCCTCTGGGAGGTAGCAGTTAGTCTGGTTTTTAAAGCCTGCAATAGATTCCTCCCATGGGACCTGAGGGTTCGGGGCGGATTATATGGGAGCAGGCAATCCCTCAAATAGATTGGGCCCAAGTCATGTAGGGCTTTAAAGGTTATAATCAACATGTTGCACTGTGCCCGAAAGTACATTTAAATACTTTAAGAATCTTAAAGATACAATATAATATGCAACCAGAACTCTATCTACTGGATATAACATCGTCCCTGCAAAAAGAAGATGAAAGGAAACATTGGAGACTTCTCCTATATCTTATTACAGCAGCAAGAATAGTAATAGCTAAAAATTGGAAAAAAGACAACCCACCAACTATTGAAGAATAGTTTTTGTGGGGGTTTGGGGCTATGTGGCCATGTGGCCATGTTCTAGAAGATTTTCTTCCTGATGTTTCATCAGCATCTGTGGCTGGCATCTTCAGAAAATGCTTGCCTGGGAATGCAGGAGTGATTTGCACGTGTATTGTTCTGTGCTGATGGCAGCCCTCAGGCTGGGAGGCTAATGCAAAAGAGGATTGAAGAATGGATACTTAAAGTACAAGAATTAAAAGAAATGGATAGACTGACTTGCATGATTAACAATAAATCCAAGGACAAATTAATAGAAGACTGGTCCCTGGTACTACAATACTGGGAAGAGAATTGGGGAATTAAGAAAGATTTAATGATTTAGACTAAGATGTTAAAAGAGTTGAAATGACACTAGAAGATAAATACTAGACAAAGGAGGTTATCTAATGGGGAAGGTAGCTTCGAATAATTATAAGGAATCATTTACAGAAACTGCATTGCTTATGGTATATAATGGTTTAAAAGGCAAACAATGTATAAGTTCACAGTCAATTGTTACTGTAAATATTTGTATGGGATAATGTTTATAATGGCTTAAAAAGCAAACAACGTGCATCTTTACAGTCAATTGTTACTATACATATTTGGGGGGGGTTCCTTTGTCTTTTTCATTCTCATTAAAAAAATTAAATGCTATGGAATTCTGGGACTTGTAGTTTTGTGAGATATTTAGTCTTCTCTGTCAGAGAGCTCTGGTACCACAACAAACTACATAACTCAGGATTCCATAGACCCATGACAGTTACTGCATAAATTTTGCAGTATAGCCGCAGTCATAAACTCAGGTTGAATCCAGAGAAAACAGAGGTACTCGTGATAGGCACCCCAAGTCCAGACAGGGAAATTTGCCATCCAGTCCTGGATGGGGTCACACTTCCCCTAAAGGGCAAAGTTTGTAGTTTGGGAGTACTCTTGGACTCATCCCTACAGTTATCATCCCAAGTGGATGCGATGGCCAGGAGTGCTTGGTACCAGCTTCGGCTGATACGCCAACTGCGTCCCTGTCTGGACCGAAAGGACCTAGAAACAGTAGTACACGCACTGGTAACTTCTCACTTGGATTTCTGTAATGCGCTCTACATGGGGCTACCTCTGTATCAGGTCCAGAAGCTTCAACTAGTTCAAAACGCTGCAGCCAGATTGGTCACTGGAACTCCAAGGTCAGACCATATAACATCTGTATTAAGATCTCTTCACTGGCTGCCAATTAGCTTCCGGGCTCAATACAAAGTGTTGGTTATCACCTATTAAGCCCTATATGGCTTGGGCCCGAGTTACTTGAGGGAACGCCTCTCCTTACATAATCCGCCCCGCACTCTCAGAACAACAGGAAAGTACTTACTTGAGTACTCCAGGGTGAGATTGGCTGTAACTCACCAATGTACATTCACAACAATAGCTCCGATGTATTGGAATAAACTCCCTGAAGAGATTCGACTCAGTTCCTCTCTGGATGCTTTTAAGAAGGCGTTGAAAACCTATCTTTTCTGCCTAGCATACCCTCCTGACTCTTTATAGAGAAAGTTATCCCCTAATTGAAGTGTACCTCAAAATGTTTAACCTGCGATCGGGATATTTTAAATTGTTTTTATACGATGTTTTATGGAATGTATTTGTGATTGTAATTGTATTGTTATATGATGATTTATACTTTTCTCTTGAATCTGTGAACCGCTTTGATCTTGTTGGAAAAGCGGTATAGAAATAAAGATATTATTATCATCATCGTCGTCATCATCATCATCATCATCATCATCATCATCATCATCATCATCATCTAGCACCATTTACATGCTAAGTACATGCTTCATCTGTAAGCTCCAATCCTTTCTCGTATGCCTGTGTCTGTGACTGTTGGCAAATGTCTTGTTCAGAGTGTAGCCTAAATAGTACCTGCATTTACCTTGGTGCCTTACCTTCTTTTTTGGCAGGTTATCATTGGGAGCATCTTTGAGGTGATTTGGGCTGTGGTAAAGCCTGGCACCTCCTTCGGGATCAGCGTCTTACGAGCTCTCAGGTTACTGCGCATTTTCAAAGTCACAAAGTAAGTGTTCTTGAGGTCAGCATCTCAACAATGCCTATGTACCAATTAGTTAGTGCCTGAATGTGACATAATATATGTAAGTTATCTAAAGTGGGCATGTAAGGGCTGTGCAGGGGTATACCATAGAAGTATGTATGCTTAAGTATTTACCCACAGTTGAATAGAAACCTGCAGAATTTGCCTCATAAGCATACCTTGATTTTAAAAAAATAACTTGGAAAAGAAAGTTTAGTGGAACATCTTTTTGCAGGCATTTACAGTGTGATCTGCAGCATATACCTTTTGTACAAATATTACCAGTTTTTCTATGTCCAGAGGAGTCATTTCTTGTTGCATGTGGTGGAGGGAGAAGATGAAAGCAGAAAACAAAACAAAAAAGCCCAGAAGATCTCTTTTTGAAGACTTATTTCATCCTACCTAAAAAGGGTTGGGAAGAATGTCAGTCAGCAGGAGCACACATTAAATACCATTGGCATATTGGAGTGTACATTCATTTAAGAAAAGACAGAAAACATGACAATGCTTTGAAGATGCTATCTGGATATAGATTCTACAGAAGCAAAGATCAGTAGCTCATTGCCTTTGTATGTAGTCTCCAATTTGTCAGATAACAAATTCATATATGCCTTTTTCCCAGGGAAATTTGGCTATGGAAGTTATATCATTTTGTAAAAACTGCAGTGTAATCTCCTTCTAAATATGCTGTAACTCTGCACAAATCTTTCATCTTCAATGGCTAACCCTTTTTCCACATTAGACTTCAACAAATGAAAGTGCAGGAGATCACAGCTGTAACTGTAACCTATTCCATAATATCTTGCCATAGTGTGTTATATGACTTGCAGACAATAAAATGGTAAGAGGAATTGCAAATACCATTAGCAGTTTTGCTTATTTGGCTATTATTTGTCCCTCTTGCAACAATAATTGCACTGATTAACCCTAAAGGACATGGGGCTAGAACTGCCTTTCCTTTTTCTACAAATAAGGTCTGGTATGTAATTAACTAAAAGGTGAATTGTCAGTGTACATGGGCCTTATAATTTTACATGGTTTTAAGTTTTAAAATTGTATATCATGTGTATATAATTCTAATAAATGCTTACATTTATGTTAGTTTTAGTGATATGGTACTAGCCTATGTTAAGTTTCCTGATTTTTCCAAAGCAAAGAGGCCTAAAACAATGCACAAAGAGCTAAGACTATTTTTTGAGTTGTGAATTAAAACGGTATGTATGGGGGAGAAAAAGTAATTGAAATGACAAATTGGCCTATATTTATCACCAGACTCCAAGCCATCCAGGCTGCCAGTATCCTAGAAACAGTGATTATATGGAGATGCTTATAAAAGATGCCAGTGACAAATGGGTATACTTGTTTAACGTCTGAAGACCACTCCCTAGTGAAGTAGACTATCCCCAAGATCAATAAACAGCAGTACTATTGAAAATGTTTGTACTTTCTAGAAGTCTTAATATCAGAAAGGTTTGACCAAATATGTTAAACAACATAAAATTTCTTCAGTTTTTATTCTTCTAGATGTTGAAAAGGCATTTGACAGGATAAAAGAGAAATATGTGATCCAGTGCTTCTCTTCATTCAGTTTCTTGACTAGATTTTTGTAAACAAATTTCTTTACTGTAAGCTTAACTCTTTCAAAAGGTTACATTTCAAAAATGTTGAAAACAGAGGAGGAACATGCAAGATAATTTGTTGTTGACATATTATTTGCTTTATTGCTGTTGTGCCATTTATTAATCGTGCATCATTTATTGTACCATTTATTAATTGTAACACTAACATTCATACAGTAACTGTAAATGATATTGGTCTATCTGTCTGTCATCTGTCTAACTAAAATGGAAGAAACTGTTCAAGAACTAATGTGCCTTATTACATATTTTACGAGATTAAAATCAAGATACAACAAACTGAAACGTTAGGTTTGAATGCCTCCCCTTGCTTCATTCCCGTTATTTCTGAAAAAGTGTAATGGCCAACTTCTGATAAGGACTTTTCACATCAGTCTCTGCAATAAAGATCTGGAACCTTTGATGATTTTCATCCAGCATGTTTTACAAATTGATTCTAAATTTATAATACAGTCTTCCCCTCAACTTGCTTAAG
Organism: Sceloporus undulatus; assembly: GCF_019175285.1. Classification (NCBI taxonomy): domain Eukaryota; kingdom Metazoa; phylum Chordata; class Lepidosauria; order Squamata; family Phrynosomatidae; genus Sceloporus; species Sceloporus undulatus. The sequence continues at coordinate 123,414,639 of NC_056523.1, read as the reverse complement.
GAAGAGAATAAATGTTAGCCATCTCCTCATTTTAGGACTATGGGTTAGCCATCTCCTCATTTTGAAACTGTGGGTTACATTTTTATCAATAAAACTGGTGATGTTCTATGGGTCTCTAAATTTGTTTGATAAGACTAATTAATTATGGAGCCCATTAATTGTACAGTGGGTCCTTCCCTTACGCAGGGGATCGGTTCCGGAATCCCCACTCCCTTCCCCCCGCATTAGGGAAAAAACGTGTATGCTTTAGCCCGATTAGAAGTAATGGGACTAGTGTCTACGGCACAGCATGGGACATGTGCCACGGATGTGCACCCCATTACTTCTTCCAGCATGCACCAGGGTTTTTTCAGGTGCGTCTTCCAGCTTATGCTGGAAGCCGCGTAAGGCGTACTGTATTTGGGGGGGGGGATCTTCATCAGTCATAGCTATGATCAGTTTGAATGGTTAACTCACATATACCACTAAATATAGTACCTGTGGTAACTATATTATATCTTAGGGAAATACTGAGTAAATTTATAGTTGTTGGGTTTTTGTGTGGCAGATATGTCTATTTCTTTACCATTTGACTTAAGCAAGACATGGGATTAAGCCAAAATGTCATCATAGGTTAGGTTTGGCAGCACTCTTACTGAATTGAAAAGTTTTGGCACATAATGTTGCATTTGTATGCTTTGCAGTAGAACAGAGAGATAAAACACTTCAGTGGAGTGATGGTTAGAGCACTGGACTTGAACCTGGTTTGAATCCCAGTTTCAGTCATGGAAAACTGTCTTTCCCTTATCCCAGTCCATGAAGTTCTCCCAGGGACTCTGAGCCAAGCTTTTTCTTTCAACCTGACCTAAACTCTCAGGATTGTCATGTGACTATAATAGAAAAGGGGGAGCATATTAATTCCCCTGAGCAACAGAGGAAGGCCTGGATTTTAAAATTCACTACATCATCATCAGTGGAGTACCTGTGCTTGGTGTCATCCAGTGGAGGGGGGGAGGCAGACTGCCCTGCTGCCCACCTTTCTCCAATGTCTTGCTTGTTTGCCCCCCCAGCATCTGCTGTTTGGGGCATGATACTATGGCCTCTGATGACTATTTGGGATCCAGTGTGGATGCTCAGAAATCTGCTGTAGGGGTGATGCTGCAGCTGCAGACAGCCCTTTGGGGGTCTTACACAGCTGCTAGACAAACAAGAAAGGGATGTGACACCCTTTCTTGCTTGCCCAGCTGCCTTGCCAGCTCCACTAGGTGTACACTCTTCCCCAGTGTAGTCCACACACCCCACACTCCCTAATGACACCAATTATTATCATTAGTTATTTCTAATTTGTATAATAGGACAGGATGACACATCAGTAGAACAACTTTTTTAAAAACCACAACTGCCAAGGAAATGAAAAAGCTGTTCTTTTATCACTCACATCCACGGTGCCAAGAATATGCAAGAAAATGTTACTTGGCAATAATTATTGTGTATTACAGGTGTTGTTTGTAATAGAAAAAAATAGCTAAATTAAAGTCTTGCATCCTGACAGCCTTCACCAGACCTGAATGGGCATTCTATTTCTGTCATGTGCCCTCTCCAGTGCTCACTGTCTGGTGTATGGCCCTAGAAGACAGGCTTTCCCTGCATAGCTCACATGTGGATTCTCTTGGCAGGTACTGGGCTTCACTACGAAACCTAGTCGTATCTCTGCTGAACTCCATGAAGTCCATCATCAGCCTCCTTTTTCTCCTCTTCCTCTTCATTGTCGTCTTTGCCCTTTTGGGAATGCAACTCTTTGGGGGCCAGTGAGTAATGGGGAAAGGGATGGGGAATTGTGACTTTCCTTGCCATACTCTTAGTGCACATATCTACACTGTATTCAGATATATTGGGCTTGGTATGTTCTTCATTGTGGTTTCTGTGCCTCACAAAATGGGTTTGCACCTGGAACAAGCCCTAAACTATGACAACAGCACCAAAGTAGGACATTCTAGAGTACTGTACAAGGAAAGAGGGTGGACTGGGAGATGGCACCAGGCTTCTCCCTGGTCTGCTATACCACTTATAATAACAGGTTGCTTACTCTAACTGTATTTCTTCTAATGGTCTTGTGTGCCCTCACAGAAATGGATTTGTGCCTGCACAGACCATTCTCATGCAACATTAAAGAGCTGAGTAGCTTGGCAAGAAGATGCCATCACCATCCATCTACCACACGTGCTCCCTGCTGCCAAGCTACCATCTCCTCAGTTTGTTTTTGTTTGCTGACCAAACTGGTATGCATGGCTCCATTCCACTGATCTTACAGAAGAAACTTGTCACAGGGTGAAAGACCTTCCATTTGAAGGTGACGTCCTGTATAATTCCAAGACAGATTAATCCCTGCAATACCTCTGCAAAACACATCTTACAGCAAAGAAAATAGGCCTTTCATCCCAAAAGATCCTTTGGATCTTCCTGGTGCTGTCCATCCTCAGCATTGACTTTCCCTCACTCAAGATTTTTCTTCATAATCCTCCTCCCTCCCGAGGCGTTCCTTCAAATTGCCAAAATATCAGCCATAAGTTTCAAGATGGTCACTCTACACACCATCTTCCTTTTTCTGCATATAGGTGATGGAGTCACATCAATAGACCTCAAGGATGCCTATTTTCATATTGGAACATGTACCCAACATTGCAAATTCCTTTGGTTCAGAATAGGCAATAAACTTTATCAATACAAGGTACTACCTTTCGGGCTGTCAACAGCCCTGAGGGTCTTTACCAAGTGTATGGGAGTAGTTGTTTCTTAACTGAGAACCAAAGGAGTTCAGATTTATACTTACATGGATGATTGACAGCTGGTGTCCTCGTCCCAAACCAGACCATTTTGGGACATTCGTGTTACACTGTGTATTCTCCATGATCTCGGTCTGAACATCAATACAGTGAAGTCTGGTCTGGAACTGGCAAGGCTGATAGACTTTATAGGAGCCTCCCTGAACTTGCGGGCAGGTCTAGCTTACTTCTTGATATCCCAGTATCTAGCCTCAAGAGCTCAGGTAAATTCAGTCTTGGCTCATCAATGCTCTGCTCATATTGTTCAGGAGTTACTAGGTCTAGTGGCTGCCACTACGATGGTGACTTAACTGGCCCACATGAACTCCAGAGAACTCCAGTGTTGGTCTCTCTATAGATCCAATCCACTTAGAGACAGCCAATCTGTGCTGATGACAGTTCCTCGCTGGGTCCTCCTCTCTGCTCTGGTGGACAAGATGGCAGAATCTCCACTCTGGCATGCCATTCCAGATGCTGGATCTAACTCATATGGTGACCATGGATGCATTGTTGATGGGCTGGGGCACCCATTGTGAAAGCTTGATGGTTCAGGGTCTCTGGTCCTCACATGAATTAGCCCCACTTCAGGACATTCCACAGACTCATTTGCAGCAGGACTGTTCTGGTGACAATGGACAACACAATCATGGTGTGGTACATCAACAGAAAGTGGGGGGGACTAGCCATGAGTCTCTGGAGATTGTGTACTGAGCACAATATACACCCAGTAGCCGTTCATCTGGCAGGGGCAGAAAAAGTTCTAGCAGATTCCCTGAGCCAAACTCCAATACTTCAACCCAAATAGTATTTCTGATGAGATCTTCCTTCTCATAACTGCAAGGTGGGGCCCTCCCTGCATAGACCTCTTTGCAGTGCTGGAGAATGTGAAATGTCCTCTCTTCTGCTCAAGGGCAGGGGTAGGTCACAGTTATCTAGGAGACGCCTTCTTCTGGAAGTGGTCAGGAGTGCTGATGTATCCCTTCCTACCATTTCCACTGATATCAAAAGTGGTAGCGAAGATGACAGGAGACCATAGAGATGCTATTCTCATCACTCCATTCTGGCTGAGACAACTGTGGTTTGTGCTGCTTTTATACCTATCTTGGTCACAGTTCATGACCATACCTCCTCATCACAATCTCCTCTCTCACTCTATGGGAAGATATTCAATCCAGACCTCAGGAATCTGCAGATGAAAGCTTGGAGGATCAAACCATAGAGCCCCAGAACTCCTCACTGTTCTTTCAGCTGCAAGGAAGGATTTGACTAAATGTTCTTATGACAAATAAGTGGAGGAAGTTTGTTCCTTTGCTGCTTTGAGATCCAAACTCACTTCTGTCTGGGTCAATGGTGCTACATTTTCTCCTCCATGTTAGGAAATGAGGGCTCACATTTCCTCCCCTGAAGTCTATTTAGCTGTAGTAGTTGTGTACCAACCACCATCACCTACATGGTGAATTTTATTTGCTAATCCTATGGTGAAGAAATTTCTTAAAGAATTATCTATCCTCCGCTGATGCCTCCTGCACTTTCTTGGTTGTTGTCACTGGTACTTTTCCAATTGACTCGATGACCCTTCATACCATTGGCCTAGTCATATGAACATCTTCTTACCATGAAAGTGACCTTCTTCGGTTAGAAGGATGTCAGAACTCCCTGCCTTCCACTCTGATGAACTCTTTCTTATATTTCATTGTGACAAGGTGTTGCTGCACCCAGATATCTCATTCTTACTGAAGGTGGTCTCCCAGTGTCATGTCAATCAAGATAACGTACTCCCTACATTCTGCCCTCAATTGCAATCTCCTTTGGAGAAGTCTTTATACTGTCCAGATGTCCATTGTGCACTGGCTTTTTTATGTTCAGCTTTCAGCTGCATTCCCTCAGTCCAACAAACTCTTCATTTCTTATGGAAGTCACCATAAAAGACAACCTGTTTGAAGGTTCATTCTACTAGGTCAATGGCTTCCTCTACTGCCCTGCTTCAAGGCATGTTCTTAGTAGACCTCTGCAAGGCTGCAACTTGGTTGCAACCATCTACATTCATCCAACATTATCAATTGGACTGTAGGGCAAGGGCAAATGCTAGTTTTGGCTGTGCTGTCCTGTCTTTTATTCTTCAGTGATCTGTGCTTCCATCACTTGGTAAGCTTTACAGTCACTCATTTGTGTGAGGCACAGAGATCATGATGAAGAAGAACAAGTTACTTAACTGCAACTGTGCTTCTTCGAGTGGCCTTCTGTGCCCTCACACAAACCTGTCTTACCTTTCCTCTTTTTAGGTCCCTGTGCTTGGCAGACTTCAAAGCTGAGAAGATGGTAACTTGGTAGGCAGGGGTATGTGCAGTAGGTAGATGGGGTGGGGCGTTCCTGACAAGCTACTCAACTGAAATTTTCCATAGCATGGACTACGCAGGCACAAATCCATTTGTGTGAGGGCACAGAAGACCATGCAAAGAACCACAGTTGGAAGTAAGCAACCTGTTCTTAGCAGACCAGGGAGAAGCCTGGTGCCATCTCCCACCCACCCCCTTCCTTTGTTTTCTAAAATGTCCTACTTTGGAGCTGATGTCATAGTTTAAGCCTTGTTTCTCATCTAACAAACCATGGTCTATTAAACAAGATCATGATGTCTAACTTTTTAATGTTGTCATGCCATGCCTTGGAAATTGTCAGAGCTATAGTTAATGGGTGCTCCTGTTTGGAGGAATGCAGCAATTATTTTAGACACAAACGCGCGCACACATGATACCAGATTTTGTGCCCACTTCCCAAAGTAACCATGCATGGAGTGTTTGAGACAAGACCATGTTTCTGCCAAAATCTCTCTGCCACCATACTCAAATACACAGACACACAGTCAACTCAAGACATTATGCTGCCTGAGATATAGCAGGAAATGGTGCCTCCCCAACACTCAAAGTGCACAGCATCCAAGGCAGATCAAATTATTTTAGCAGCTGCGGGAGAAAACCCCACAGGTATCTTTCCCCTCCCCTAGTAGTACAAATGTAATTTTTGCTATTTCATGACACTCCACAACAGCTGACTGAGGGTACCACCCAGTTCTGCTTAAGGTTGGTGCCCATATACACCACACACCTACATGACCACCTGCAGATTCCTGAAACCTATAGCAGAAGGTAAACAGTGAGCCCTTGGTATCCAGTAAGGTTTGGTTCCAGGACATCCTGTGGATACCAAACTCCATGGATGCTCAAGTCCCGTTATATACAGTGGCATAGTAAAATGATGCCCCTGATATAAAATGACAAAATATAGGCTTGCTTTTTGGAATTCTATATATTTTTTAATATTTTCAATCCGTGGATTCTTGAATCCATAGATAAAGAATCTCTGGATACCAAGGGCCAGCTGTAACAGTTTTGTCCTGGAATGGAAGGATGAAAAGTTGAAATAGTTTTGGATCTGTGACTAACATTTCTGTTCTTGTCGGATTGGTGTTTCCCCTACCCAGGTTTAATTTTGACGAAGGAACCCCTCCAACCAATTTTGACACTTTCCCAGCAGCAATAATGACAGTATTTCAGGTAAGAAGGGCAATGGAAAGGAGACCATTTCCTCTGTGTGTGTGTGTGTGTGTGTGTGTGTGTGTGTGTGTGTGTGTGTGATGAATCTCTTGTATGATAATCATGTGAGTTAGAATTACATGTTAGTATGTCCAAGAAGCTCAGATAGTACATGTCTACCTCTTTAGCGCCTAGCTGACACCAATCTGATGTTAAAAACTTTTTCCTCATCTTCCTCCTCTTTGGATTTCTCCTGACATTCCATTTCCCTCCACTTCTCATTCCAATGTTAAAACTTTTTTTTCTCATCCTTCTCTGGATTTCCCCTGACCACCAAACACTCCATTTCCCTCCTCATCCCAATCCAGTACTAAAATCTTCTCTCTCCATCTTCCTCCTCCTCCTCCAGATCTCTCTGACCACCAAACAGCCCCATTTTCCTCCACTTCCTTCCTTCTCAATCTGATGTTAAAACCTGAGCCCTGGTGGCATGGTGGTTAAATGTTTACTGCAACCACTCACACACAAACCACAAGGTTGTGAGTTCAGCACCAGCCAGGGGCTCAGGCTCAACTCAGGCTTGCATCCTTCTGAGGTCACTAAAATAAGTGCCCAATTTGTTGGAGGGAATTAGCTTATACATTGTAAACTGCGTAGGGAGTGCTTAAGTGCACTGATAAGTGGTATAGAAATGAACTTGCTACTTGTTACTACTTCTCCTTCCCTAAGTTCTATCCTTGACTTATCCAGGGGTGATATCACAATCCATGATTTTGGTCCTAAAACCTTCCCTCAACTTATACATGGGATTGATTTGTACATCGTATATAGGGTAGTTAATTAACAATACTGAATAATTATTCAATAATTATTCAGAATAGTATACAGGTATATCATATAAAGAACTTTTTTTAAAAAAAAATAGAATCCATTCTTTATGCATTTCAGTCTTTTATAAAGTATTTCTCCCTCTTCACTGTAAAGGAAGAATATGTAAGCATGTCCTCCTTGCTGCAGTCCTTTTATTTTGTGTCTCATAACCTGATGCCTTTGCTTAGTTATATTGAGCACCTTTTAAAAGCCATTCTAGAGGTATGGTAGATTAATATAGTCCATAAAGAATAAAAGTTGCTATCATGGGACAAACAATGATAAGGAGCTGTAAGCACTGTGATAACATGGAATGCAGTGCCAAGTGATCGACTTCCTTACCTTAGGGTCTATCCACCAACAGCATGGAAAGTGCTGGTGGAACAGATTCCCCTTCTCCCTCTTCAACACATTCCCATATACCTACATTTGTTCTTGAGTGGTTATTATTATTATATTCTGCCTTTCTCCCAAAATTGAGACTCAAAGCAGTTTATAATTTTAAAAAAAAACGATATAGCAAAAAACATAACAAAAGTTAATATTAAAATTGAATTAAACCATTCAGAATATTAAAACAATTTAAACCTACACTTCAAAAGATAAAATTGCCATTTAAGAAATGAAGGCAATTAAAAACAATTCAATACAAAGAAAAAGGACACTCACTCCAGTTTTTAAAACATTCTATTTTTAAAAGTCTGAATAAAAATATATTGCCTGCTGATGTAAGGGCAGCAAGGAGTGGATCATTCTGAACTCCATAGGAAGGAGCCACCAAGGAGACCTACCTTGTGTCCCTATCAAGAGTACCAGTGATGGTGGAGGACTGAGAGAACAGCCTCTCCTGTGGAACTCAGAGCAGATTTTGGAAGTGCACAGGTGGTTCAGGATGAAGGCGGGAGTCATCCCAGTGTACAGAAATCTACTTCTATGCCATTGGAAAGAACCTGTAATATAGTGGCAGATTTCATTGAATAACTAATGCAATGTCTTACATTTGAATTTTGATCCAGTTGAATAAGGATACCATGGCATCTATAGTTTGATTCAGTATCAAATCCTCTCCCCTTAATAACATTATAGAAGTTGAGCAATCTACCAGGTTTCTTGTTTGGAGTTCCAAGTAATATGCTGAGTCTTTCAGATCTTGACTGGTGAAGACTGGAACGAAGTAATGTATGATGGTATCCAATCTCTGGGCGGTGTCGATAAAGGAATGATGTTCTCAATCTATTTCATTGTACTGACCTTGTTTGGTAACTGTATCCTTTCTGTGCTTGGACATTAAAGAACTGAGGGAAACTGGGAGAAATTGTTGAAGGCGTATATAGTAAGAGTGTTGGATTATGACTTTGGAGACCAGGGTTCAAATCCTGCTTGGCCATGAAACCCACTGGGTGACCTTGGGCAATTCACACACTCTCAGCCTCAGGGGAAGACAATGGCAAACCTCCTCTGAAGAATCCTTGCCAAGAAAACCCTATGATAGGGTTGCCTTAGGATCACCATAAATTGGAAATGACTTAAAGGCACACAATAAGAAACAACAACAAACAGTAAGAGGAAGGTTCTGAACATACTCTGCAGACACAAGAATTTGCCATATTGTGTGAGTTCACAGAGGTCACTCAAAAAGCCACATTTACAGGTGAGTAACCGGTTCTTACTACAACAGGAGATACCTAGGAGCCAGGATTCCTTGAAGGTTATTTCAACTTGATTGCTAATATACTGCATAGTTAGGCCAAGTCTCACCTCAGTTCAGCCAGTGAGGGAATGCATCTTTAGGTTTTTAAACAGAAAGAGACATCTTGAAATGACAGTCAATCCTTTTTAATAGAGTTTTTAAGATTTATCCACTGGTAGATACTATGCACAATAAAAACACAAATAAGCCAAGTAGATTAAACTAAGACTGTCATGCTTTGGACATATCGTGAGATGACAGGACTCACTAGAAAGACAATAAAGTATGGTAGCATAGAAGACAGTACAACAAAAGGAAGACTACATTGCAGTTTTACAGATTCAGTAAAAAAAAAAAAAAAGCTACAGTCCTGAGTCTGCAAGACCTGAGCAGGGCTGTTGAAGATAGGGTGACTTAGAGGTCTTTCATTTATAGAGTTACCATAAGTTTAAGTCAACTTGACAGCAATTAACAGCAACAATTGAAGTAGACATCATATTTGGATGATTACATGTAGTCTTTCTCAAATAAGACTGGCAAATTATGTTATCTTCACTCTTGGGAGGAAAGAGTTTTGTGGAGATGGGGTTGGAGAAGTCCACCATCTTCTGACAGTGAAATTAAGTTGCAACCAGAGCTAATTATGGTTTTGCCTTGACACTCAAAACTCAGACACTTTGCTCAATGTATTCTTGGCTATCGCTGTGGATAATCTGGCCAATGCACAGGAGCTCACCAAGGTGGGAAATGTTTCTTCAGCAGTGGGATGCAGTGGCCTGTGGGATGTTTGCTTATTAAATGTGATTATTCAGTGGGTAGAGAAAATAGTGTTTACTGTTTAATTTAACAAGATCATAAATGAATGCATTCCCAGGTGAGCGGGTGGCACTGTCATGTTAGATTATGTTAGCAAGATGTAGGTTATAATTCTATTCAATGGTAAGTTTCATTTACTGTATACCTGCTCCTTGTACTGTAGATGTGTTTTCTAGATGTGGTCAGCTTTGGTGAATCTAGGAGATAATTTTCTGCTCCCCAAACTCTCCCAGAGCTTCATGGATTTGTCCATGCCAAAAAAACAATTGGTTGGAAATTGACTTATGATTTTACAAAAATCTTAACAAAACATTAAATAGTGCAGAGGGGGTGAAACTTATTTTTAAAAGTGAATAATTGGTTTCCAGGAAAGACAACGTGCCCTAGCAGAAAAGGGCAGTGTGGTGAGTGTGGACAAAAACATCCTTGGGGACTGCATGTGGTTTCAGGGAGAGACACTTTACCCACCCCTACTGTAGGGATGGTGTTGTCAGTTTCAGCTATACTGAACAGACACACCTTGGACAAGTAGCCAGTGGATTTTGCACATTTTATACTAATACCTGACATAATCCAACCCAGCAAGTGCAGTATTAAATTCCAATTCTGGATGGAACCTGTTCCTATAAGTAACTTTCTCTTTTAGTTTAGCTGGATGGTTGCAAGAGACAAGATGCTCTCTGGGTGCATGCTAACTTTCCTGTTTTCATAGCTGGAAGGAGATTTTGTTGTTCTCTTATTCATGAACAGTTTGTTTTGCTTTCTCACTGCACCTGCTTTTCTAATGCAAGCAAGGAAACTCACTCCCTCACTGGAGCAGGAATTACAGGATAGCTGTGAAAGCACCCATTAGCCTAGTTCTATCAGCCTTTTCTCCTGAGACACAGTCTGTTTTGTGATACTGGGAATGAACACCATATTTCTTCAGAAGCCAGGGTACTTGTAGCTGTTCTCTAATGTTTGGACTTTGCAGGATGAACAAGAAGAAGAAGAAGCAGCCAACCAGAAACTTGCCCTTCAGAAGGCAAAGGAAGTAGCAGAAGTGAGTCCTCAGTCAGCAGCCAACATGTCGATTGCAGTGTAAGTGCTGTATTGATCAAGCCATGAACACAAAGTATCACAAACACAAAGTTAACCAGCTCTGGATCTCAGGCATTATCTTCAGTGGACCTAGGATGTTACACCCTGGACTTGTAAATTGGGGGCAGGGGACTTAGTTGTGGTAGGAAGGCAAGTACTCAAGTCTCAACTTTCTTGACAGAAAATTCTGACTGCTTCCATTTCAGAGCCTGGAATTCCTTTTTGAAACTACAACACCCAGAAGCCCTTGACCAACATGACTAATGGTCCAAAAAGCATTGTATCCAAGCGCTGTTTCTATGTCGAGCGTTACAGGGATAAATGAGTCCAGAACATAAGCTGTGGCCTGAGTTTTTCTGGTAGTGCAAGTGAAAGCTGTATGTCTGATTATTAGCCCAAACAGAAGGACCCTGGAACAATTCCTTTCCAAAGCTTTCCAAATTACTAAAGGAACCAGACAGGGCTGCCCACTATCTCCGCTTTTATTTATAATGTGTTTGGAGATATTATGCAATAATTATGCAATATATTTCTTATCATCTGTATGCCGATGACACTCAGCTGTATCTTTCCACCCCTGATCTTTCTCTGGGTCTTGAACCGCAAGTTTCATCTTGTCTTATAGCTGTTTCTCAATGGATGTGGCACCAGTGTCTGAAACTCAATGTGTCTAAAACGAAGCTTCTTGTTTTTCCACCAAAGTCTACCATCCAATATTCCTTTTCTGTTTTTGTTTGTGATATCTCTATTCAACCTGTGCAGGAAGCTCGCAGCCTTGGTTTCATTTTTTATTCTTCCTTGTCATGTACCCCCAGATTCAGGCCATAGCCAAGGCATGCAGATTCTTTCTGTATAATATTGCTAAAATCCAACTATTTATTTCGGCCTCTACTGCCAAGATTCTGACCCGTGTCCTAGTGATCTTGTGACTGGATTTTTGTAACCTCTTTCTGGCAAGGCTTCCTCTTTCTCACCTCCATCCTTTAATTTCTGTCCAGCATTCAGCTGCATGCATTATCACATCTGCTCACCACTTCGATCATATCTCTCCTTTATTGTCGTCCCTCCACTGGCTCCCCCTCCCTTTCCATATTCAGTATAAGCTTCTGTTGATGACTTTTAAAGCCCTGCATGGGCTGGTCCCTCCTTATTTATCAGAGCTTCCTTTTCCTTACCTTCCCACTTGTGCCCTCCATTCTGATAGTCAAGGTCTGCTGTCCCAGCCAAGAATTTTTACTGCCCCGTCCTGGATCCGTCCCTTTTCACTTCCTGCCCCTAACTCCTAGAACCTCCTTCCCCCATGAGTCCAAGTCATCACATCTTTAATCAGCTTCAAAACTGAGTTAAAGACAATACTGTCCAGGGAAGTGTTCCCAGGCATTACGTGATTGTAGTCTAATGTTATTTTAATTTGTTGTCTGCCTTACTTTATTGAATGTTAACATGTACTAATATGTATTATATTTAATTATTTTGTAGAATGTATACCATAGGCGGGTTTATTTTATCTATTTGAATTGATTGTACAGTGGACCCTTGTTATATGCTGGGGTTTGGTTCCAAGATCCCACATGGGTAATAAAATCCATGGATGCTCAAATCCCATTAAATATAATGACATAGCAAAATGGTGTCCTTTATTTAAAAAATGGAAAATCAAGATTTTTTTATCTTTATTGCTTTTATTACATTAAAAAAAGCATATAGAAATTAAAATAAACTATAACACTTACACAAACCTTGACAATACAAAATACAAAAAATATAGGTTTGATATTTGAAATTTATATTTTTTTTAACATTTTCAAACCATCGATGCTTGAATCCATGTATAAAAAAATCTGTGTATAAGAAAGGCCGATTGTATGTACAGTGCTGTGTAAATTTACAGTGCTATATAAATAAAGCTTAATAATAACAATAGCAACAACAACAATAACACTGTAGGAAAGATTTTCAGCCCAGCAGCTTCTCAGGTAGCATCTGGGCTTGCCTGTTGCTATGCAGGCGTGGTCCATGCTATGCAGGCATGGTCTGGCTTCCTCTGTTGGGAAAGGGATGCCTTGACTAAATGAACATCAACTCAGTGGTGTAGTAAAAGGTTATTGCTGCGGGAAATTAGAGAATGTGACTCTAGATAGTGTTGATTTATGCAGTAGTGCTGGTGATGAAGCAGTGTTTCAACTATATCTGCTTTGTTTTCAGAAAAGAACAACAAAAGAACCAAAAAGGTGCCAAATCAGTCTGGGAGCAGCGAACAACTGAAATGCGGAAACAGAACCTGATGGCAAGTCGGGAGGCACTATACAATGAACTGGACCCTGAGGATCGATGGAAGGTCACATATGCCCGACAAATGCGACCAGACATGAAAACCCATTTAGACCGGCCACTAGTGGTAGATCCTCAGGAGAACCGGAACAACAACACCAACAAGACACGTCCCAGTGAGCCACCCTTGGAACCACACTTTAGACAACAACGACCTGAGGAATTCCTGCGAAAACCACCTCACTACCATGAGCATCCACGAGAGCCCCACATGTATGAGCACCCTGATTCAGGAAGCTTTGAGCCACGGCGCCCACGGAGTAGCAGCAAAGAAATTGACTTCAACCAGGAAAGTGGATACCATGACATTAACTACCCCAGCAAGGAGCACAATGCCATCCTTGACCGGAGTTACCATGGGGACTGTGACTCAGAGCGTATTAAGGCCCTGGACCCCCATCGCAGGCACCGAGGCAGCAAAGAAAGCCGCAGTGGGTCACCCCGTACAGCTGATGGTGACCGGGAACACCGGCGGCATCGGGTTCATCGACGGGCACCAGATGAGGGAGGGGGTGAGGAGGGTAACAAAGCTGAACGCCGGCCTCGGCATCGTGAGGGGAGCAGGCCAGCACGGGGAGATGTGGAGGGGGAGCATCCTGATGGAGAAAGGCGAAGACGGCACCGGCATGCTGCACAGTCTACCTATGATGCTGATGGCAAGGAACGCCGACATCGACGGCGGAAGTAAGTAAAGGTGGAAAGGATGCAGGATCACTGGGAACATCTGGCTCTTTGAAAGAAAGTTTACAGAAGGGGCAATGTGTGAACTTGCCATTTCATAAACCTACCATTGACAACTGATATGGAAGCAGTTCCAAGTAGTTGAAGTATACTTTATTTAGGGGCCTCTTCATACTGTACAATTACGATGCTATGATCCACATTAGATGCCATGTCATCCTATGTAATCCTGGAAGTTGTAGAGGTTTTTTTGGGTGGAGAGTATTTATAATTCTCAGCTAGAGAGCTCTTCTGTTGCTTGAAACCAAACGACAAACCCCCAGGGCTCCATAAGATGCAGTCATGGCAGTTCAACTGGAATCATAGTGCTGAATTGTGTAATGTGAATAATGGTGCTGTGTGTTGAGATATTATTGGAAGAGAGTGGCAGCAGAAGCATAATTTTAATGTGAGGAACAAATGACATGGGAATGGAGTGACATCATTAATGGCAGTTAGGATGAAGGATAGTTTGGCTACTACAGCTATGTTTTGTGTACGTAGCTCCCTGTATATGTGTGAAGGGATGGTAAGACAATGCTGTATGTGTGGAGAAATTATACATTTGGTGGTCTTCAAGTCATATTTGTGCTGGCCTATGTTTGAATGAGTTGTGTGGATATCAGAGCTAGAAATTACATATCCTGCTTGCTCTCATGCTAGCTTTTATTTCAGTGAGCCATGAATATGTCAAACTGTGTTTCAACACTTCTTTTCTTTTGGTATGCTTTAGAGAAAACCAAGGCTCTGGCCTTCCACCTGGACCAAACCTATCCACTACACGGCCAATCCAACAAGATATGGGGCGCTTGGAGCCTCCAGTGGCAGAGGATATTGACAATATGAAGAACAATAAGCTGGCAACCAATGAGACCTCAAACTCACATCCCATCAGTCATCCTCAGAATCCTGCCAAAAGTGGTAGCCACTCAAATTCCACACCAAGCCGGACTCCCCAAAATCCTCCTGTTCCTTTGGACCAGCCACTCCACAACTCTCAGAACTCTGCCAGTCGCCGAACCCCCAATAACCCTTCCAATCCATCCAGTCCTGGACCCCCTAAGAACCCTGAAAACAGCCTCATCGTCACTAACCCCACTACCCAGAACAATCCACCCAAAACTGCCAAGAAACCAGAGCACACGGTGGTGGAGGTCCCACCCACCTTCCCACCATCAATCAATAATGCTATCATGCAAGGTGAGCACCAAATGCACTGTGTCAATAGCGCTAGAGCCAGGTAACATAGTCACATGCATTTGAATTGTAAAAGACTGGATCCCATTTAGTCCAGGAAATGGTTAGGACCATCCAGTTCAAGCAGCAGGGAAGAAGTGTTGTAGCCATCTATTAATGGCACCAGTGAAGGCGTACAGGAAGTATTCATCACAGGCAATAGAAGGGAAAAACCTGCCATGAAACATGGGGGGGGGGCAGAGTAGGCCCTATCCCTTCTGCACCAGTATAATAATTCTGCCATCAGCTATGTTATTTCAGGCTGTGTGTATAGCCTTATGGTTGTGTCCATTTGTGTGGGTTCTGATTGTGTGAGTCAGCCTCTGGGATTCTTTCTGTCTTCTCTTTCTATGACTCTTATGTGAATCAGCTGCCTTCTGTTTCTATAACTCTTAAGTTACGTTGATACATATTTATTTGTGACTCTTGATTTCTGAAGGTTTTTTTTTAAAATGTATATATGTTTTGTTTGGACATTCTGGGGATGTGTTATGCCTATCAGACTGAGTGTATACAAATATGTCAGATAAGGGTGAGAATATTGCTACAATGACATCATTAGGAGGAGGAACCACTATGTTTGAAAATTCTTGCAGTCTTCAGCACATAGAGCAGAATGTATTCACATTTACACATGCACATTACTGTCTTTGTAAATATTTAGTCTTTCTTGTGGCAAATTTTCTTAATATTTCATGGAATACTGTCTAATGAATGAAGCATTTCATGGAATAGTGCCTGATGAATACATGAATAAGTATTCATGGTTCTCAGTGTGAATGGGATATTAAAGGGCTTTGTATGTCTGACACTACTGAAGCATGTCCATGCATGAGTATTTTCATCTTTGTGGTCTCTATGATTGACAAAAATAGACCACCTTATGCCTGTGTATGTACCTCAGATACATCTAGATCTAGGCTGTCCTTTTGTTGGCAACCTCACCCCTCCCTTTTGTTGATGTTCCTGGGCTCTTCTTACCTATATCACCTTAGTTCCTCTTTATCCCCTGCACTAACAGGAACTAATTAGGAATTTGGTGTTCAGAGTGAAGCTAGCTGTGTGAAAGAGAAAATTCCTCCTTTGTCCTTTTGGCTTTCTTTTTGTCTCTTATCTTTTTTATTCTTAATCATCTTCTCTCTTTCTAGTTTCATTTGAAGGTTATCCCTCTGTTACAGAATATCTTCTCTTCCTACCTGTATGTGAGTTTATGACCTCAACAGGCCTATTTAAAAAGTGTCTCAGGTGTAACCAAAAAATCCCTTCAGTGTATGACCTTTCACATTGTCTTTTGTGTTTGGAATAGAGGCATGTAGTGAACAAATACCAACATTTTGGGGTATATCCTCAGTAAGCTCAAAGAAACCAAGCCTTATGTTTAAAGCATTCCTTGGGGAAAGCACAATAAATACTTCTGGTCTTCCAGATAGAAATAAGCCTCTTTACATGGCTTCAGTAAGTACTTGCTCTCAGGTACCTCCATCTATGAAGCATTTCTCAAAATTGATAGCCTCTTGCCATCTACATTGTCATCACAACCTCAGCAGCAGCTGGTATCAAGAGCTTTTCTTTCTTCAGTCCTGACTTTGGATCAGATAAAGGTAGTTCGCACTCCAGGCAGATATGTGGTGTATTTGATTAAAAGGGCTAAGAAGAAGCCTGAGGGTAAGCATAATGAAACACCAGCCTTGAAAAAGTGGAAGACTCAATCTTCTGTCAACCCTCTGTCATAGAGTGAGTGAAGTTAACAGTTTTGTTGGTCTCTGCAGTGCTGACTATAGACTAATGTCCTCCAGACCTATGGAATCCTCACAGTCATCAAGGAGCCACCATCCACAGCCATGCCTTATTCTGCAAGCTGCCTCAATATCCCAAATATTGCTGTTCTCCCTTCCCACTTCCAGTTACAAAAAGGATACAAAGCCAAGGTGATGTACAATACTCTCTTCTACAAGGAGAGATCATGGGCAGGTCCTCCCTTTTGACACACCCCTCTTCAGATAGTCATATGCATGACAGCCATCAGTCTCGGGCCTTGGATTCACATCAGTCACAATCCCCAATACAACATTCTCAATAGACACTCCCAGAATTTCCAAGATAATGTCATCCATCATGGGCATAGCGATTTTTGACATTTTGCCAAAACTGACAACATCTTTCACCGGCTTCTTTTTGCTCTAGGGCTTTGACCAGACAACTTAAGTGTGAACTGTCTGTCCCTTCCCTCAAAAAACTTTTTTTTGTACTGGGAAGCACTAACGTCTCTACATTGGGAAAATCCTTCCTATGGGCATCCTTGTTCTAGTTGATATATATTATGGATACCTCTGGTGTATGGAAACTACTGGGACAAGTGGATCTAGTACCATTACTTACCCCTGACATCCCAACCACATGAAATCTGTAAAATTCACCTACACCTAAGCTGAGATCACCAGTGCTGGTTATTATGTCCAGACACCTGACCACTGCCAAGGGAACAAAAACCATTATCATGTGCCATGCCCCATGCACTTCTTTCTCAGCAGCTTCCACATAAACAGCTACATCTATTGCAGTGCCTACCATGAATCCACTTTCTGTGTCAGGTGTGGCACACGTGTGACTGCCACTTCTCAGCTGTCTGACCCTATTACTGCCTTAGTGGGATTATCTGTGCCACCACCAACACTGGACCCAGCTCTGAAACCAATGCATAGTAGCAAACAAGAGTTGTCTGATTCTGATAAGAGAGACAATAATTTAGGCTCCCTTTCACCATCTTTAATCCATCTTTCAACAGCATCCCCAGCTGGTAAAGTTACAGACTGCAGTTCTCAATTTCCCTCAGATGAGGTCTATTCCAGTGCTGACCAAGTACTGAGAATTGTCAAAGCATTGGAACTAGAACTCAGGCAAGTTCAGCTACCCATGACAGGTCCTGTCTTCAAAACAGTGCAGTCACTAGCATTGGCTCCTATACCCATGCTTAATCCTTTATGCAAGTTACAAAGGAATCCTGGAAACCCCCTGTGTCAATTTCATCAGCATCACTATTAGTTGCTCTTTTTGTATCCCCAGCCTAATTCCATAAAAGTAGAGATAACACAATCTGAACCCTCAAAGACGCATCACTCTGTACCCATGATTAAGGAAGGAAAAAAACTAGACAATATGGCCAGAAAGGTATATTGAATAGCAGCCCTGTCACTGAAAATCTCAAATTAGCATCATGCATAGAGGCTTACCAACACCTATGGTGCAAGATAGACCTCATTGACCATCTCCCTGAAGAAGAGATCATTGTCTGGTGGCACAGCAGGTCAAGACGTTTTAACATGCAGCTGACTCTGCTACAAAATCTCTGGTGAGAGCTATCTTCCTTTGTAGGCATGTTTGGCTCTAATCCTTGACCCCTAGTATCAGATGCAAATGATATGGTGGTGTTCCTACCCTTTTAACAAGAAAGGCTTATTTAACATCTTAGCAAAACAAGAAAAGTCTAGGGGGGAAATAGCACTACTGAAAGAGATAGCTCAGTTTTATTAAGTGCAGTATTCAAAGAGTAGTATATATAGCCTTACAACTTTGTGGGACATCCAGGATACAGTTCACATTGGCTAATTAATCACTTATTTACACTGGATGTGTCCACATAAATAGATAGATCTCTATGCAGTTATAACAGCTAACTTTTACCACTGAAGAAGATGCATGTCGAAACGCATTTGGTTCTATTTTTTAAAAAATTGTATTTGTTATTGGCTTGCATTGTTATCCCTTCGATATGTTCTTTTGGAAGTGCTTAAAGCCTTACTTGCACTCTGAATGTCTGATATTTCTATATAAATTGTTCACTGGTTGGGATGTATAGTTTTTAGTCTTGCATATACTGGAAATACTTCATTTTTACAAGACATTTTATATTCTTCAGTGCTTTCACCTTCAGGCCTAGCACACAGCCTTTATATGATTTTTGCTTGCCTGAAAGTTGGATAATATTTCTGACGTACTACTCTTTGAATACTGCACTTAATAAAACTGAGCTAGCTATCTCTTTCAGTAATGCTATTTCCCCTAGACTTTTCTTGTTTTGCTACAATTCCTTTAGGTTTAGAGTCACACCTTTGTGCCTTCATCAGCATTCTGTTGGTTATTTAACATCTTAACTGCCAAAAGGTGGAACATGCAGAAAAAAGGAAGTGAACATCTAGAAAGTATGGTGCTGAAAAACATTCACCTCATGTTGCTTTCAACCCCCAGTTCTCAGATAATCTAAACCATCTTCACAAGCATCATCAACCTTGATGGAGTCTTACTCATCTTTGTTTTTCAAGAGAAAGCACTCTGATGCCTGTAAGGGACATCTCTGTCTCTTGACTCGACCATTTCAACCTTGTTGCTCCTTTTCCTATTTCCTTATACAATACAATTCAGATTGAGGTATTGTGAATCTGATATGTTTGGCAAACAGTAACATTTGATGCATGGGTCCTAGATGTCATACAACAAGGATATGCAATTGAATTTATAACCTTCCCTTCCCTAAGATATCTTTCCATCACAGCATCATCACCTGTTCTTTGAGAAGAAATTCACATATTTCTCTGTAAAGGTGTGATAGAATGAGTCCCAAGGTCACAGATGTACAGTGATTTCTTCTCAAGATACTTGAGGGTTGAACCCAGTTCTGGACTTCCACCAAATCAATTCCTTTATTGAGATGCAGAATTTCCACTTTGTGATGCCTTTGTTATTGTGATGCTAGTTTTCTATGTTCAACCTTTGTGATGTCTTTTTCTATATAGTGATCTGGTCATTCCACTATCGGTTCCTGTAGCGTTTGTCAGACAGGGTTTATGCAGCCCAGATCTGGGGCTCCTGCAGATTGGGCAATTCAAAATGACATGTTATCAGAATGTATTTCCATACCTGGTTGATTTCAATGGGAGCCCCATCTGCGGGTCTTCCGCAGGACTTCCGAACTGGCTCCTCATTTTGGCACATTTTGACCAGTTCGCTAAATAAGGGGATTGACTGGAATCACATTGGGGCTCTGTACGATCTCACTGCGAATTGGTCTGGTGTGGAATCCCAATTTGCTTGTTCTCCTGACCACCATTGCAAAGAAATTCTCCCATGATGTCCTGCTGCAATTTGCCCCATTTTCTTCCGCCGGGGCTGGGGAGCGATCATGGCTCCATCGGGGCTCTCTCTCTCCTTCCCTCTCCTTTCCCACTGCAACTTTGGCAGAGGAGCCAGCCAGCGAGCGCTTTCTCCCTGCCTGCCTCTCTCTCTCTCTCTCTCTCTCTCACATGCACACACACACACACATATTTCAGCCACATCTATATCTACATCTATGCTCCTGTCATTCTCATCTATTTTACATACACACACACACACTCATACATACAGACAGACAGACACACACACACACACACACACACAAAGGGAGGGGGGAAGGTGCCTGTTGGGAGCTCCGTTCATGCCCTGCCTTTGGCCTGACCTAAACTGACCCTTTTCCTCCTGCTGACAGGTCACTGAGGCTGAGAGAAAGTGACCTGTCAGTTCCAACCAAAGTAGACCCATGGAATCAATTGGGAATAAAAGGGAAATGCAGCGCAGGCATATAACACTAATAATAATAATAACAATAATAATAATAAAGTCTCTTAAGTTCCAGGAGGTGACGTTTGCAGCACTCATTGGGCATTGGAAGTCTGCTCCCCCCTCCTTTAGAGCCAGATGCCAGGATACACAGATTCTATCATCAGATTTAAAATCTCTGGTGTATGTGTGTTTGTGTTGTGGTCATTTGGGTCAGCGCAGGTTATGATCTGCCCTTGGCCCCATGTTCAATCCCAAAATGCAAGCTAGTGCCATCTCTGTATCCTGCCTCCCACTCCCTTGCCACCCCAGAATGCCTCATACACAGGTAATAATAATAATAATAATAATAATAATAATAATAATAATTCCTCACCTCTGAATGCCAGAAAAGGATGCATTTTTTCATTCCCTAGGCTCCCCCCCAATTTCCTTAGAGACAATAGCAAAAACTGTATCACTTTGACAATCTGTCAAATTGGACAGAGAAACATTTTTAACATTCAGATTGCAACATTCCTTCGGATTGCAACATTCCTTCAGATTGCATTGCAGCAATTGATTCCAAGCAGCTAGCCACATTCTATCTAAATATAGATCTACCCATTGCAAAAAATATGAGCATTGACAGAGAAAAATAATTTTAAAAAATTTAAAACCAAAGGGAAAGGTCCCTGCTGGAAACCAGAGCCTTGTTTTGCTGTGCTCCCCTGACCTGGCCTGAATTGACCCCGTCAGTCACCCCCTTTTTGCCTCCTGTCACCCTTTTGCCTCCTGTCAGATTTCCCTTTTTTGAATTCCTCCTTCAGCTCTTTCCTCTCCTCCTCCTCCTTCTCACTCTCGGATGAAGGGGAGGGAATGCTCTGACCTCTATCCCCCCCTGGATATGCCCCGATTATGATAAGAGAAGGCAACTGCTACAAAGGGAAGGAGAGAACTCCCAGAATTCCATAGCATTGAGCCAGGACAGTTAAACTGGAGTTAAACTGGATTATCTCCCCAGTGTGGATGCAACCTACGAGAAGGCAACTGAATGACAGGAGGATGGGACTCTGACATTGGATTTCGCTGCCAGGGAAGGGAAACTAGAAGGGAGAAAGAAAAAAGGGGAAGCTGTCATTGACATAAGGCTAACATTCGCATGAAAGTGGAGCCAGGCTCCCTTCTTATCCCCAGAAGTGCAAAGGTTCAGGATGCCTTCAGGGCCCCACTGGGCATGCACAAGGGTCCCAGTTTGAATCGTTGGAACCCCCATGTTATGCACCAGTGTAGAACTACCATTTGCACTCACTCCACTTTCCCTGAATCCGCATCATGTGACTTCCTTCAATTTGATTCCCCCCCAGTTCGGAAGGGTAACGTAACAGCGACCAGGTATGAAAATATATTCTCATTATCACGTCAATGCAAATGGCCCAATCTGCAGAAGCCCCTGCAGAAACCTCGTGTTTCACCCTAGAAAATTGGTACTATCAGTTCAAGGTCTTACATGCCAGGTTATCTACATCCCCAAGGGTTTTCACCAAATGTGTGGTGGTAGTAGCAGTATGGCTTCAGAAGAGGGAAATAATCATTTTCTCATATATAGACAATT
Source organism: Sceloporus undulatus (assembly GCF_019175285.1). NCBI lineage: Eukaryota > Metazoa > Chordata > Lepidosauria > Squamata > Phrynosomatidae > Sceloporus > Sceloporus undulatus. The sequence goes on along the minus strand of NC_056523.1, from coordinate 123,392,379 downwards.
GGTTGTTGGTGGATTCACCATGGGATCTTCATTGAGACATCTTTTATACACTACTCTCACCCTTCTGATGGATTTAGAACCCATAATGAATTTTCAGAAATCAAAACTCTTATGCACTCAAACAATTCAATTTATATTCCGCACGCAAGGTTAGGTTGTGCATATTTTACCCAGTACAGGACTGTTAACCTATACTGTCTTGCTCATGTATTAGTAAAAAGAAGAGTAAGAGCCAGGGAAGTCCATGTGCTCCTGGTACTCATGACATCAACAACATTTGTGACCCCCCCTCACACAGCTTCAGATACGCACAGTACACCAATATCAACAACCGTTCCTCAGATTTCCAAGACCAGTTGTAGCCGCCCTGACTTGGTGGCTTTACAGTGTAAACTCAGCTTGCAGGGATCCCATTTTGGCCTCCCAAACCTTCTACATTGGAAAATTGTGGTGATAACATTAGTGGACTGGAGGACACATAAAGACCCATATTTGATCAGCAGCAGATGGTTGCCTCAGGAACATGTGCCACATATCAGCCTACTGTAATTCCTAGTGAATATGCAGGTGTTCAAGACCATTGCTAGAAACTGTTTGGTGGTGGTAGTTTCTGATGATACTGCTATGGTCTTTTATATGAACAGGAAGGAAAGCATGTGCTCAGAATTACTGATAGACCTCATGAAACAGTTCTGGAATTAGTACATTGATCACATTACTCATAACAGTGCATCTACCAGGACAGAACAACACATTGATGGATTTGCTGAGCAGGGCCAAGACACCATCTGATGAATAGGAACTCAGTCAATAAATCCTTCCATATCTATTTCAGAAATGGGACTACCCTCAGCTAGATTTATTTGCTACCAAAGAGTGTACAGTATGTTTCATTCTGCACAAGATGATCATGGGCAAGGGTTTCACTGGGGAAGCAAATGCCTTTCCAATGGGAGAGAAATATAGATCTTTTCCCCGTTCCCATGACAACTAGTCTAGTTGCAAAACTCAATGAGAGTAGGGCTGATTGCATTCTCATAGTGCTGTGGTTGCCATAATGTTGAGGTTGGGCAGCAACAAGTTCTCCAGGTTACCAACCATTCCCTACCCACTAACTCAGCAGCAAGGCAATGTGGGACACCCAGATATACACACATTAGGTCTAACAGCATAGAGAATAGGCCATTACTTCACTCGCACAACAGACTGCCAGAAAATTTTCTACCTGGAGGTCATCCAGGACAAATCAGGTAAATGCGACGGTCAGGAGTGCCTGTTATCAGCTTCGGCTGATACGCCAGCTGCGCCCTTTTCTGGAAGTAAGGGATCTCGAGACGGTTGTGCACGCGCTGGTAACCTCACGCCTTGACTTCTGTAATGCACTCTACATGGGGCTACCCCTGTGCTTGACTCGGAAATTACAGCTGGTTCAAAACATGGCAGCCAGGCTTGTGTCAGGTACATCTAGGAGGGACCACATTACTCCGGTTTTGAGGTCCCTCCACTGGCTGCCTATCAGCTTCCGGGCCCAGTACAAGGTGTTGGTTATCACCTTTAAAGCCCTAAATGGCTTGGGTCCAAACTATCTTAGAGACCGCCTCCTCCCATACAATCCTCCCCGCGCTCTCCGGTCCTCTGGGAGGAACTTACTGCAGCCTCTAAAATCTAGGCTTGCGGCAACCTCCCAGAGGGCATTCTCTGCTGTCGCCCCCAAACTCTGGAACGACCTGCCGGATGAGATCCGTCAGATAACATCATTAGACAGCTTTAAAAAAGCGGTCAAGACGGATCTCTTCCGGCAGGCCTTTCCAGATTAACCATCCCGGCCCAGGTTCCCAGGTTCCCTGATTCCCTCATTCCTCCCGTGGCCCCATCTTAGAGATGGTTGAGGATCAACAGAGGGATATCAGGGTTTTTAGTTTTAATTGCTGTTTTTATCCTTGATATTGTATTTTTAATATGTTATACTATTTAATACTGTCTTAAGGGGGGGAGGGATAAAGTGTTTTTAATTGTCATATTTTATATTTTACTGTTGTTAACCGCCCGGATTGGTTTGCCAGAGGGCGGTATACAAATAAATATTATTATTATTATTATTATTACCAAATGGGGGAAAGTTTCTTCAGTTCACAGGCACCAGAGTATTTCCCCTGCTCATGTTGAAGGTTCATGTATACTCAACATCTTTTTTAGTCTGGATGAGGTGTATGTAGCTGCCATTTCAGCATTTGTCTACCTACCAACTCATGGTTTTTGGTTTACTCACAATATTTGAAAGCTTTTCATAACCTGAATTCTTCAGCTTCATCTTTGGTCCCTTCATGGTTCTTTGGCATACCTCAGTAGTAGTTGTATTGTGTCCTGTGCAGGGAGAATGGAATAAATGTTAAATTAAATAAATAAATACCTGTCCAAGACATCAGTAATGCTTCTACATGATCCCAGCCCTCTTCTTTCACACATCATTACAGACTGGATTTTCATTCTAGACCCCAGGTCCAATTTGGGAACGCAATATTATATTTGGCCACAGCATGACACACTCCCACCATTCACATAAGTACATATCTAATCACCATTTGTGTAAGTAACAGAGATTGTAAATTGCTTACCTGTAAGTGTAGTTCTGCACTTGGTCATCTGTCAACTCACACAACCTGCCCGCTTCTCTTCTCTTGGCTCTGGCTTACCTTGATTCATTAGCTTCAGTCTTGGATGGATGGGAATAGAGATCATTAGGTGGGAATAGCTCAGAAGCAGAAGTAAGGAGGGGCAAGTTTCACACCGAAGGACTCCCGAGCTACAGATGTTTTAGAGGATGTAGCTGCATGGGCACAGGGTGAACCATCTGAGTTCACAGATGACCACTTGATGAATCTGTTTTAGGTAAGCAAACTATTCTTACCTGTGCATATCACGGGACTGTGTCCTGTGGCTCTGTGCAAAGGATTGTGTATTCCAGAATTATGTCTATTTTACCCTCCTTTGTGTTTGTACAACTATATGCTGCTTTACCAGTCCAAGCATGCATGGAGAGAATTCTTTATCCTCATCCTCAAATATGCCATCATCTTCTGCCAATTTTTTCTGAGATGGACCTGCATAAAAGAGTCCATTTTCAGACCACTCACCACAGGTTTCTGCATATCTAGCACTGGCTGGGTTAACTCTTACTAAAAACAAAACTGGGACTAAAAGGAACATATCAAAATAGTAGAATTCAAAGATATAGCCATGTTAGTCTATAGAATTAGTCTGTAGAGAGAATTTGTATCACCTTTGAGACTAACTGAAATAAAGAGATTGGCAGCATGAGCTTTTGTAGATCTCAGTCTACCTCCTCAGATGCATATCAAAATAGATTATTATTCTTGCCCTTCTCTTACTTCTCAGTCAATAAGAATGCAAACCCTGAGCCTCTGCCTAAGAAGGAAGAAGAGAAAAAGGAAGAAGATGATGATGATGGAGGAGAGAATGGTCCCAAGCCCATGCCACCATATAGCTCTATGTTCATCCTCTCAACCACAAACCCGTGAGTTTTTGTTGCTGTGGACTGAATGAAAAATGACTTTGTATGACAGAAACAATTAGCTGGAAATCAGAAAGCAAATGATTGGAATGTGAAGATGGGATACATGGCTTGATCATTCCATGTTTATGGTTTTATTGAAATGATGGAGGAGGGTTGAATATTTCAAGGGATGAGTCTATGGATCTTTAATTTCAGGTAAACTAATGTTTCTGAATTTGGACAGGGAGTAAGGAACACTGTACTGGTTAGGTTTGTGAGACCTAACCAAAACCAACCTGAGGAATACCAGACCATTGGTTTCATGAGCCTGAATGCTGACATTAATGCTGACTTGCTTTGGTTATTTTCTACATACACACAGATACTTTGGACGGTCCTGTATCCTTTGTCTGAGATAGCAAGAGAAAAATACCAATCTACTTGATACCATGATGCCACTTAATAAAGCATGCTTTTGCTTTTACATGCTAGGTTTCGGCGGCTCTGTCATTACATTGTCAATCTACGTTATTTTGAGATTTGCATTCTGACAGTGATTGCCATGAGCAGCATTGCATTGGCTGCTGAAGACCCTGTGCAGCCCCGTGCACCTCGTAACAATGTAAGTCTACTGTACTGTATGTTGTTCCACCTTTGTCTCTGAATCTTCACTGTGCTTTCTGCTTTTCTGTTTTCTAGCTGTGAACGTAAAGCATGAAATACTGAATGGAGACAGATGCTTCCAAAATGTCTTACAGATCATTGTGGGCCCAGGAGGACCCTTGGAAGGTTTAACTTTGTCCCAACCTAAATTTTCCTGAGCAGTGAAAGAGACTAAGGCCCATTACAGACAGCCGAGAAGTGGCAGTCTGCCACCGCCGCCGGTTGCAGCGTCCAGGAACCACAGCAGCCAAACGGCGTGGTTCCCGGACGCCGCAGAGAAGGAGCGCGAAAATCACGCTCCTTCCTGGGCCCCTGAAGAGATGCCGCAAGGCACTAGTTGCGCACTCGCGGCGTCACTTCCGGGGTGCGACATGTGGACACAGAGCGTCTGCTACGTCAAAATGGCAGCGGCCGTGTGGAATGGCCACCGCCATTTCTTATGGACTCAGTCCGTGGTAGGGTTAGGGGCATCTGGAAGAGACGCCCCTTTCTAACCCTAGCACGGACTGAGTCCGTCCTAGGGTGCCCGTCTGTAACGGGCCCTCCTTCAGAAGCAGATGTGTTCCTTACCTCTGGAGTAGCCATTGCAATCACTGTTCGCTAGTAGTTTTGGTCCCACCTTTTGCCTTTGGCCCTGACCAACACTAAACTGAGACTATTGTACAGTACTTTGGATGTATCATGAGAAGGCATGACTTATTAGAAAATACAATAATGTTTGGCAGGGTAGAAGGCAACAGGAAAACAGGAAAACCACATTAAAAGTGGATAATGTGGTGGTATGTGTTGTCCCTTGTAAAAGTGTATATCAATGTGGATGTATGTCAATATGTTTTTATGTGAATTTATACTTTCAATAATAAAATTATTTTTTAAAAAAAGTGGATAAATTCAATGAAAGAAGCCATGGTCCTGAGTTTGCAAGACTTGAGCAAGGCTGTTGACAACAGTATGACTTGGAAGTCTTAATCACAGGTCTTGGTGACAGTTATTAAGGGAAGGGACGACTGTACAATCAAGTGTTAGGTATATGTGTATATATATGTGTGAGAGAGAGAGATAAAGAGAAGTGCAAAACACACTGCAGAAATAATCCAATCTGAGACTGCCTTAACTGCCCTGGCTCATTTCTATGGAATTGCTATGGAACTGTAATTTATTGTGGCACCAGAGCTCTCTGAGAGAGACAGATAAATATCTCACAAAACTATAGTTCCCACAATTCTCTAGCATTGAGCCAGGGCTGTTAAACAGTCTCAGACTGGATTAGTTCTGCAGTGTGTTTTGGACCAGAGAGAGAGAGAGAGAGAGATCACATAGCTAAATAGACAAGTCTGAACTTCTTGCACATTACAGATATACAAAGCCTCATTTTTACAGAGATTTATCCCATTACAAAACAAACCCAAACAAACCCAACACACAGTGACAAAGAAGCATTCTTCTGCTTGCTTCTTCACATGATATTGAAGCACTTTCATTCTCTTCTAGTTAATATGCATTATGTTTGTTCCCTCTGAGAATATTTAAAAATGCAATTCAGAGTGGTATAGTCATTTAATGGTACTGATACTATATTATTATGGGTAAAACCCCAAACAACTTCTTCCCATCTCTTTCTTTTTCTGAAATGCTGCTGGCTGGGATTTTAGTAGGTTAGAAGGGAGGTGGTGGTAGAGAAGGAGGGAGGGAGATAAATCATGACCTGGCTCTGGGTAGCTTACACAGCACTTTCTTTTTCAACAACTTTAATGGACAGATCCCATGAGACATCCCTAAGGAAAAGTGAGTGAAATAATTAGAACAGCATCCCCACTGAGGGTGGGCAGGAGGCACAGTTTCTACTTTAGGCTTCTCTGTAGTATACAAAAGGAGCCTTGGTGCTGGCAAGAAGATAAAAAGCAAAGCCAGATCTAGAGTGGACATTTTGTTCCACCATTGAACAGCCATGACTATAAATACCCCATGAAAATGGAACCCTCTGTAGATTGGAGACTTGTGACTGACAATCATGGAAATGTGATTACTCACCCAAAGTAGAAATGTGATTATGACAACAAGGGATGTTTCCCTACCATACAAGGCAAAGGGAAGTAAGCAGATATGATAATCTAAACCTTCTTTTTCACCTTTTACCATTGCTATCAAGTGGATATCTTTATTCCCCAGCTGCCACCATTAAACAGGCCTTGAACATCTGAAGTTTAAATAATAGAGTTGCTAATGTTCTGTGGTGTGGTATTTAAAGAACGGGATGAATAATATGACATCCATCATTATTTTCCAGTATACAGTACAATACAGTACTGCAGCTTACAATGCTCTCATACTTGGATTCATTTTCAGGCTTCTACCAGGCTTCTTTTTTTCCAGTGTTGCATCTTTCTACAAAAAGGAATAGTTCTTTTTTGTTGTTGTTGTTCCTCTCTGTTTCTTGACTAAGGGTTGAGACAGACCGGCAGTAAGTGCCGGCTTGAGGACAGTGTGGGTGCATGGGGCTTAGATGACACATACCCCAACAATGCGCCCAATCCACCATCACACCACCCACCCAACCAGACAGTGGGCAGTGTTGCAGTGCTCTGGTGGTGCAGTGTTCAGATGGTGCAAGCTACAGGAAGAAAGAAGAACTGCTGCTGAGGTGGAAAGGGTGGCTTTTTTTCTGCCTCAAAAAGGAGTGGCATTTTGCCATTTCCTTTTGGGCTGGAAAAATGTGGATCAGGGCCACGGTGTGCAGCCCCGATCCAACGCTCAAAGGGGTGGTGTCAAGCTACCCCTTTAGGGCCATCTGTACCAACCCCAATTTGACTATTTTCCAGCTTTGCTTGTCTAATTTTTTTTTAATTCTCCCTCCCAGCCTTTTAGTCCAGCTATGGGAAATTTCTGGTAGCTGAGGAGCAACACTGAACACACAGCCCAGAAACAGCCATTCTACATTAATGATAGCAAGCATGCATGCATGCATGCATATACAAACTGATACATGCAAACACACATAAATGCACACCCAAATAAATACACACGCATAAAAGGAAGGTCAAACTTAGATTATATGTTTAGCACATTTTTGAAAGAGGCACTGCCTCCCATGGTTAAAGATTCTTGCCATAGCATGTGCGTTTCCTCACTTACATAGCTTGCATTTTGCATGATTTGCTTTTGAGATAGGTCACTGGAAGGTCAACACAGGCTTGATTTGCAAGTCTGACTCCTGAGGCACCTGTACCGCTCAGAAAATCTGCAGATCACTGGGGTGGTGAGAGGAGTTAGCTTTGTCCATATCTCAGCAATATCAGGCAGAATCATAGGGATGGGGCAAAGTTAGAACTTCCCCTGAAACACACACCAGTTGTGATAATTTATACCTCTGGAGTGGAGGGAAGTCTTTAGCTGCACTCCCATCTGATTTCCAAATATCACCCCTCTATGCAGGGTCCCTCTGTTTGATTTAAACTTAATATTAAAAAGGCTATCACAAGACTCTGAGCCTATAGGGCACACCAATGCAGAGGAAGCCTTTGATCATACGAGGAGTTCCTGTAAGTTCAGCATGGGAGCACTTAGCTCATAGCCCATAGGAATCTGCCAATGATTGAAATCTGCATAAACCCCTTAACGATGGGAACAATTATGTGTGTGATATTCTGTGTTTGCAAGTAAAACAGAGATTCAAGAGTATCTCCCTTCAGAAGAGCTATGCCTTTGTTAAGGAACATCTGTGAGGATGGCTGGGTGATTCTCAACCTCCTTGCTGATTCTCTAACCTGAAAAATCAATTCAAGTCCCAAATTGCCCTGGAATAGATTTTGCCCTGTACATGTGTTCCAACTCAGTCTCGGTTGAGTTCAGATAGCCACTCTGTCCATTTCTCCCTTGATTTCTCACCACACTCAGGCCAACCCAGGTCCTAGGCTGCATTTTGAGCCAAACTCATTTACCATGTCCCCCGATCAAAGCTCCATGCCTGAACCCAGTAATGTATTGCCCTCTGCTAAACACTCTAAATCGCTATCAGCTTTATATTGTTAGCTCATGTATGTGTATATGAGCGGGTGGGGGTTTCTTTTTTCTTTTTTTTGAAAGCTGATTTTCCTTTTGCTGTTATAAATAAAACTATATTTGGACCATGCATTCTGAAATTTAGTTTTTCGGACCCATTATACATAGGCCTGACACCAGCTTTTTAGTTACCCAAAGCCATCTCATGGCCTTTTCTTTATCTAATAAAATTCCCCTATTTGATTATTCACTGTTGGTGCCCTCTTGGTAAAACCACTGTTTGGGAAACTTGAGACCATGTTAACTATGGTGACTTACCAGTTTGGCACAAAGATGCATGCAACCTGACTTACATGATTTTAACATCACATTACACATTTTTGGTACTGTGAAGTGACCACCTTAGCTATAGCTGCCATAGGCACAAAGCTGATACAAATGGAAGGCGCTTTTAAGTTTCCATTACTATTTTTCATATATACGTTCTCACAGTGCAAATTCCATAACAGCAGTAGCATAAATAGAATATGGATGATTCAAAATCTTGATAAAAATTGAGAACCTGGAAAGCTTTCCCCTTTATATTAGCACTTCCCACAATAGAATAATAGAATCCTGAGTTGGAAGAGACCACAAGGGCCATCCAGTCCAACCCCCTGCCATGTAGGAAATCACAATCAAAGCATCCCCATTGACAGTTGGCCATCCAGCCTCTGCCTAAAGACTTCCAAGGAAGGAGACTCCACTACACTCCAAGGGAGTGTGTTTCACTGTCGAACAGCCCTTACTGTCAGGAAGATCCTCCTAATGTTGAGGTAGAATCTCTTTTCCTGTAACTTGCATCCATTGTTCCGGGTCCTGTTCTCTGAAGCAGCAGAAAACAAGCTTGCTTCCTCCTCAATATCACATCCCTTTAATTTTTAAACAGGGCTATCATATCACCTCTTAAGCTTCTCTTCTCCAGGCTAAACGTCCCCAGCTCCCTAAGTCATTCCTCATAGGAGATGGTTTCCAGACCCTTCACCATTTTAGTCACCCTCCTTTGGACACGGTCCAGTTTCTCAACAGCCTTTTTGAATTGTGGTGCCCGGAACTGGCCACAACATTCCAGGTGAGGCTTGACCAAAGCATAATAGAGTGGCACTATTACTTCCCTTGATCTAGACACTTTACTTCTATTGATGCAGCCTAAAATTGCATTGTCCTTTTTAGCTGCTGCATCACACTGTTGACTCACATTCAACTTTTGGTCTACTTGGACTCCTAGATCCTTTACACACATAGTCTCGTTCAGCCAGGTGTCCCCCACCCTATATCTGTGCATTTCATTTTTCCACCCTAAGTGTAGTACCTTACATTTCTCTGGGTTGAATTTCATTTTGTTAGCTTTGGGCCAACTTTCTAGTCTATTCAGGTCATTTTGAATTTTCATCTTGTCCTCTGGGGTATTAGCTGCTCCTCCTAATTCGGTGTCATCTGCAAATTTGATAAGTATGCTCCCAATTCTGTCATCCAGGTCATTGATAAAGATGTTGAATAACACTGGCCCCAGGACAGAGCCCTGTGGGACCCCACTGGTCACTTCCTTCCAGGATGAAAAGGAGCCATTGTTGAGCACCCTTTGGGTTCGGCCGGTCAACCAATTACAAATCCATGTAATAGACAGAGAAATAGTCAGAAAGCAATTACTTCAGTACTTCTGGATAAAGAATAGCAAGTTTCCTTTCTTACCTGTAACTTTGAATCTTCTAGTTGGAATGTATTGACTAGATTAGTTTTTCTCCTATCCTCTTGGCTTTGAGGGAGCAGCAAAAAAAAAAAAAAAACCTCAAAGGTATCTCATTCTTTTCATTTTTCCTCATAGGTTCTCCGTTACTTTGACTATGTCTTCACAGGTGTGTTCACCTTTGAAATGGTTGTCAAGGTTAGTAACTGGGGAACTGGGTTTGGGCTTATAATCTCAAGAAAAAATTATCACTAGTTTGCATGATTCTTCTACCTGGTTGTAGAACAGACAATTTCAAACCATCAGTATAGGGCTGGTTAGACTGGATTTTATTTCTGTATATTTTTTTGGAGCAAAAACAGCATTTGGTGGGAATAATAAATTCTCCTGAAAACCTTCAAAGGAACATTGCCTACTAATTGCTGACTGTTTGTGGCTATTGATCTGCATTGGAGGGTAGCTTTACCTGTGCAGTTCTGCCTTCCTGCATGCTTCCCCCCCTTCCTCCTCCAGCGGCTGTCAAGCATCAGAAGGTACTGTTGCTACTTAATGATGGGAAAGAGAATGAAGAGGGGTGATTTGGACTGTTGTGCTCCCTCCTTGAGAATTCGTCTTCCTCAGAAGATGAAACAAACATATCTGAACAGATCCTTGATAGCCAGCCAAGTCCTCTTACAGATCCACAGGATTCACAGCAGGAAGAAGAGTTGGATGAAAGACATCCAAACCCACAGGAAAGGCAAATACCCTCTCATGCAGACAGAGCAAAAGGCTATGAAAAAAGGCTAGGCATACACAGCTGTGTAGCACACTCTTGAAATGCTGTCTGAACTGTGGGCATCGCTGAGCTGGCTGGGAGCTTCCTTCAGTTGAGTTACCAGAAGCAAACTTTCAATTCACCTCTCAACCTCACTTGGCTACTGTGAGTACTTTATTTACAACCCTTGGACTGCCATGGGATCTTGCAGCTCCCCTGAGACTAAATGAAAGAAAGAAGCTCGTAACATGAGCATTCATAGACATGAGCCTAATTCCTCAACACTTCATGCATTTGAAGAAGTAGGCTCAAGTCTACAAAAGCTCATGCTACCACTTCTTTCTTTAAGTTAGTCTCAAAGGAGCTACAAGACCCCCTGACATACTGATTTCTCATACTAACACAGCTATGTCTTTGGACCCTTGGACTGTTTACTCACTGTGCTACCTTGGCTAACTGTTCAGACTCTCTTCTAATTTATGGCTTTTGACCGTGGACTATTTGGCATCTGATACAACTTGTTCTCAACTTTAGGCACTCTGAATTCTAATTTGGCATGAAATCAGGACACAGACCATAAAATAGCAGCTGCACTCATCTTGTTGGGGGAGGGAAGAGAAATGAGGGGGTGCTAATGTATCAAGTGCACCTTTCTTTTTCTTCCCCCAGAAATACAGAACAGCTATGTCTTCATGGTCTGAGTAACCTCTCCCTTCTTCTCCTTTCCTCCCCTTTCCACTGGTAAGAAGCAGCAGCAGCCCCTATCAAGGCTTGACAATTACCTGGTGGGGAGGCTTGAAAATAGACTTCTGTAGCCCAACCAAAAAGGGACATATGCTCATGCAAGTCATGTTTACGCATATGTCACTAATAGTATGCCAAACATTGGGTGCCTCCACTTAGATGATCTTTTGGTGCCATTTTCCTGAACTGCACTGTGTCGTCCAACTCAGTAGAGACCCTACCTACTCACATGTAGAAGTGCTGACTGGAACCCATTATGCTTGCTTATGTGCAGGGGGGAAGGGAGAGAGAAGGTCTTCTGCATACTACTTATTTTCTGTATCATATGTTTGGCTCTACATTCTGTTTTTCAATGGTGCACTCTAGACTGTAATACCAGTAGTGACTGTATAGGCCAGTCCCTTTTATTCAGTCATATCAGGCTCTAGAGCTGGTCCTTCAATTTAAGCAACTTATCTTAAATACTTTGTTTACACTCCTGCTACCTGATTCTTAGAATATTCTATAATAACAATGTGACAGCCACTGAAGGCAGAAACATACTGATAGATTTTCAATGTGTGTTTGATATTTTCCTAGATGATTACAGGAATTTCAAAGGAATCTTTTTCTAATATATTTCCCTGGGGGCATTGTAATATGTAAACTGGGCCCAAGGAATCAAGGGAATATTTTTCATAAAAGATTACTGTGATGAAGAGAATTACTCTTTGTAGGCTCTTTGCCTGCCTAATGTATCATGTGAGTGTAGCCACACTGCAGAATTAAAGCAGTTTAACACCACTTTAATTGTGATGACCCTATCCTACAGAACCGTGAGTTTTCTAGTTTGGTGAGGTATTCAGCCTGATCTGTCATAGATAGGGTTGCCATAAGTCAGGACCTCCAAACCAGGACAAATGTAGGACAACATTTTCAAATGTAGGACACTTTTTAACTTTTTATTGATTAAAAGACATCAACAACCATCACATAAAGAACAAGACAAAACATGACAAAACAAACAAACAAAAAGGAGAAATACAACATATATCAGAATATACTATTTCAGATATGATACAGTAGTCTGTAATCGTTGGTTCTACTTTAACATTGAAAGTTGTTAATATTTCTATCTGCTTCCACAAATTTAATCAAAGGCATCCAACATTTTTTCCGGTTATTCCAGTCCTTATCCCTAATCAGACAAGTGAGCTTATCCATTTCTAAGTAGGCCATCAGTCTCATCCACCAATCTTCCCATGTCACCTGACTTTTTCCTTTCCATTGTGAAGCAAAAGCTATCCGAGCCGCCACTATCATATAAAACAAAAGTACACCAAATTTATCTTCTAATCTATTGTCTGTGATCATATTCAATAAATAACACTTTGGTTCAAACTTAAATTGGCAACCTATTATTTTTTTGAATTTGCTCATGAACTTGGATCCAATATTTTTTGGCATGATCACAATTCCACCACATATGCAGAATAGACCCCACGGCCTTTTCACATCTCCAGCATAAGGGACTGCTGTTTTTGTAAATTTTTGCTATTTTAGCTGGAGTCAAGTACCACTGATTTTGCATTTTACAGTAATTTTCTTTGAGCTCCACACATACAGTATGTTTCAACCAAATTTTCCATGTTTTTTCCCACTGCAAGTCTTGAGCCCATTTAATCATTGGTGGTTTCACAGATTCCTCATACATTTCATACTTCAGTAAGAATTTGTAAAATAAAGATATTTTCTTTGGGTTGTGGGAATAACTAATTTTGTCAAAGTCTTGGGCCTCCATTTCAATACCCATTAACCTGTTATCCTGCATAAATCTCTCTTTGATTTGACGATACAAAAACCAATTTATGGAAACTCCCTCTGCAATCATTTCTTCTTGTGATTTCAGTTTAAGCTTATGGGTATCCCTATCAGTCATAACCAAATCTTTATAAGTCAACCATTTAGTAGTGCAGATTGCAGCATTTTTATGAAAAGCCTCATTAACCGATGTCCAATAAGGCAATTTCTTAAATAACACTCTATATTTTAGCCAAGCCTTAATCAGAGGTTTTCTTATACAGTGATCAAGGAAAACAGTCCCCTTTGGATTTATTATATAAAAGATAGGCATGTATCCCATATGTTAGATCTGCTGTTTCCAGACTCAACAACTCCACATTTTCCAGTTTGACCCATTCTAACAGCCACTCAAAGCAACACGAGTAAAAGTAGGTTTTCAAATTTGGTAGGCCCGTACCACCTCTACTCACATCATCTTGCATATTCTTAAACCTAACACATGGTTTTTCCCCATTCCAGATGAATTTACTAATTTCCCTGTCCCACTGTACAAAGGGTTTTTCATTTGAAATAATTGGGATAGTCTGAAACAAAAAATGAGTTTCGGGAGGATATTCATTTTTACCGTGGCGATTTTTCCAAGCCAGGATAATCCCAGATTATTCCATCTACGCATATCATTTTTAATATTTTGCCAGGTCTTTTCGTAATTATTCTTATACAAATCCAGATTTTTTACAGTTAACCAAGTTCCCAAGTACTTTATTTTATTCTTTATTTTATAATTTGATTTAGTTTCTAATTGGACTTGGTCTGCCTTACTCAAGTTCATTACAAGCATCAACGTTTTTTCTTTGTTGAGCACTAAACCCGAAACATTTCCAAATTGATTTAAAATTCTATTCTCATTAGTTATTTGCTCAATTGGGTTTGACAGGGTAAGTATTAGATCATCAGCATAAGCTTTTAATTTAGCTTCTTTCCCTTTGATTTTAACTCCTACTATATTTTCATCATCTCTGATCAGATTAGTAAGTACCTCCAAGACCAGTATAAATAAAAGTGGGGACAAGGGACAGCCTTGCCAAGTACCTTTATAAATTTTTATCTTTTTTTACTTTTCTCCTTTAATTATCAAATTCGTTCACTGTTCTTTATATATTTGATCTATCCAACCACAAAATTCATTACCAAGTCCCATTCTTTTAATAGTTTCCTTCAAAAAAGACCAATTTACTCGGTCAAAGGCCCTTTCAGAATCCAAAAAGACTAAGGCTAATTTCCTATCCTTTTTCTTCCCATGATATTCAATAATATTTAATAAGTGCCTTATATTATCTTTCATTTTTCTTCCTGGTAAGAACCCTCTTTGATCCTGATTTACCCATACCTTGAGGATCTTTTTCAACCTGGTTGCTAATATGGACGCGAAAATTTTGTAATCTGCATTAAGCAGAGCTATTGGTTGATAATTTTTAGGGTTCGAGATGTCTTTTTCCTCTTTAGGAATTAAAGTTGTGTTAGAATCTGACCATGATTCAGGAATTTGTCCCACCAACATATTATTTAATGTCATTTGCAACAGGTAAATCAACTCTTCCATAAAAATTTTGTAAAATTCAGCTGGGAACCCGTCAGGTCCTGTGGCTTTGCCACGCTTGCTTTGATGTATTGCATCTCTGATTTCTTGAAGTGTTATTTCTCTGTTTAATGCCTCCCTTTGTTCTTCGAAAATTTGAGGAATATTTTCCCCTTTCAAATAGTTTAGGATTGCTTTTTTTTGACATGGCTTCCCTTAAACAAGTAAGTATAGTAGTTAACAAAAATCTGTTTTATCTCACTTTGTTTGCTATATACATTCCCATTATGATTTATTTTTAAAATTTGTTTCTTTTGCATTTGCTTTCTCAATCTGTAAGCTAGAAGTTTACCCGGCTTATTAGCAGACTCAAAGTACCTTTGTTTCATATATTTCATTTTCTTATTTAACTGATCGACCAATAATAAAGAAATCTGATTTTGTATCATTATAATATCCTTCTCTATGTTCTTATCCTGTCCCTTATTTTGCAATTGTTTCTTTTTATATTTCAGTTGTTCTTGTAAGTCTGCCAAATTTTTGTTCTTTTCCTTTTTCCTTTCTGTACCTTTTTTATATAAAAACCTCTTATAACAGGTTTCATTGCATCCCAAACTACATGGGTTTCAACCTCATCATTTAAGTTTTCTTTAAAGTAATCTTTTATTTATTTCTTTACTTCCACAATGGTTTTTTCATCATTTAACAGGGTTTCATTCAGTCTCCAATTATAATTTCTATTACCAAGCCATAGTTCCATAATAACAGGATTATGGTCTGACATGACATTGGGGAGCATATCTATTACTTTCACCTATGAGCAGAGAGATGTTGAAATTAGAAAAAAATCAAGTCTAGCCCACAAATTATGTGGTTTAGGAAAAAAAAGTAAACTCCCTACCTGAGGGGTTTCTTAATCTCCATACATCTGACATGCTACAAAAATCCATCAAATCAGAAAAAGATTTTGGTAGTTTTCCCTGTTTGGGTTTGATTACCTTATTAGCAAATCTATCTTGTTGGGGATTAATTACCCCATTCCAATCTCCTAAAAGTATAGCTGCATCAAAGGTTATTGCTTTAATTTTGTTCATGAGGTTTTGATAAAATTTATCTTTTTTCTCATTTGGTGCATATATTCCCAGAATTAAGTTTTTTTGTGCTTGGATATTTATCATAACACCTAAGTACTGTAATGTCCATTTTTATCATTTATTACTTCCACCGCTTCTAAACTAGGTTTAAGGTACATTACGACACTTTTTTCCTTCTGTCTGCTGCTGAAATAAAATGTTGTCCCAATTTAGGGTTTACCACAAAGTTAGTCTCTCCTTTCTTAATATGTGTTTCTTGTAAACATACCACATCCTTTTTCAAACCTTCTAAATAATGATTTTTTTTTCCTTTTTATACATCTATTAATACCTTTGACATTCCATGAGATGACCTTTAAGCTGTTATTCATTCAGGATTATCGTATTTTCTTCTAAATCAATATCTTCATGAGTATTCTTTCCCAGTGAATACTCTTCCTCGGGTTTTTTGTCATTTTATTGTCTTTTTTCCCTTCTTTTTCATCTTCTCTCAAGATTTGAGTTGCATCTTTTCTAGGAGTTATCTCAAGTTCTGTAAATGTAACACTAGATTGCAAGTTTTTAATTCTCCATCCTCCTCTTTCTTTTTTTTCCTCCCTGAAATCTCCTGTTCTAATGTTAGCTTTTTCTGTCTTGGATTGCGGAAGTAATATTTTTTGATGTTTTGCTCATCCTCTTTATTTTGTTTACTCTGTTGTGTTTGTTCTTTTTTATGATCCTTTGATATAAATTCAAACACTTTCTTTGCCTCAACAATTGTTTTAATTTTATATTTCTTTTTTTTATACCAAAGTATAAGTCCTTCCGGTATCAACCATCTATATTGTATATTTGCCTGTCTTAAAAATAAAGTCAAAAAATAATCATCCTTCTTCCTTCTTAAGATTTTCGCTGGAATATCTTTAAAAATCTGTAGATCAGCTTGATTTATTTTAAAGAGGGATTCATTATGTTTTCTAATTAGTAAATCACGTATTCATTTATTCAAAAACTTATTACAATGTCTCGAGGGAGCTTCTTTTGTCTCGCTATTTGCGAATTTAGTCTAAAGGCCTTTTCCACACTCAAACAAAAAATTTGTATATCAAAATCTAAATATTCAGCCAACTTGGGCATCAGAGACTCATATAGATCGTCATTTTCTATTTTGGGTAAACCCCTTATTTTCAAAGATTTCTCTCTTAATTTATACTCCCATTTTAAATTTTCATCCAATTGAATGTCCTGTTTAATATTAAACTCTTCCAATTTCTTCTCCTGCTCATTCTGTTTCTCTTCTATTACATTAATTTTTGCTTTAATTTTTACCATTTCTGAGGTAGCTTTCTCTACAGAAGATTTTATTTCTTTCAAATCAATTCTAATTTCTTTGCGTATATCGGATTGAAAATCTGACATTTCTTTTTGTAGTAGTATCATTTTTTCTCCTAGGACACTTTTTTAAAATGGAGGACACATGAAAAAATTTGATGATTTTTAAAAAATGTTCATATAAATGCATGTTTCTAAGGCATGATCAAAATGGAGGACATTTGGGCATTATTCCTAGACATATGGCAGAAATACACTTCCCTTTCTGGCCAAACACCACCACCCCTCCCCCAATTCCAAAACACATAACAGCACATTTGGGCATTTAACATGGCTTTACTTAACATGGCCTCTTGCATATTTCAGAGGCTTATTGCATAACCAAACTCTTTGGGTTTCACACTGAACATGGGTTCACATGGCTATGCATATTGAACATGTCAAGGTGGTTTAACAAGAAGTGGATTTGCCCTCGGATTCAACTATACTTCTCAGTGTGTACTTGGTCAAGGGACTTTGGTTTTTCTTCACTGCGCATGAGTTTGTAAAAATCAGAGCAACTTACATTGGTCGTGCCTCAGAAGCTGGCTGATATCAATGTCACCATCATCATCATCATCATCATCATCATCATCACCACTATCATTGTTAAAACAAAGCAGACCTGTACAAATGGAATGGAAATCCTCCTCCTCCTTCCTCCCTCACTCCCTCCCTCCCTCCTCCTCCTCCTCCTCCTCCTCCTCCTCCTCGCTGGACCCAGCCCGGCCCACGTGGAGACCAAATAGAGGAGCTCCTCCTCTTGAGGCTGGCCGGCCAATGACGGCAGACTGGAGCTCAAACAGCCCTGCCTCCTGCCCGCAGCTATTGGCCAGCCAGCCAGCCCCAGGAGGAGAATCTCCTCCTACTTAGCCCTGTGCACAGCCCTGCAAGAGCACACAGGGCTAAGAAGGTGCCGGCGGCGTCGGTGGCGGCAGAAGCTGCGTTGGTGTTGGCGCCGCATGGCGCACAGCGCAGCGCAAGACCCGTTGGAGGGGCCGCACACAACAGCCAGCGCAACCACCGCCATAGGTGCCAGCCACTGCAGCGGACCCGGGGCAAACCCAGGTCCAGGGACGAACTGGGACGGCCTAGTTCAAAAGCGGGATTGTCCCGCCAGGGGGCGGGTCATGGCAACCCTAGTCATAGAGCTCTGGTGCCTCACAAAACTACAAATCCCAGGATTCTGTAGGATATTGTCTTGACAGTTAAAGTGGTGTCAAACTGCAGTGTGTTAATTCTGTAGTGTGGCTACACCTATGTCCACAGAACTGTCTTATTTGAAGTATACTTACATATACTTCATCTTAAACAGTGCCAGCCCTACTATTGGGGAGAGTGAGGAGATGTCCCAGGCTTGCCCCATGAAGAGACTTCCCAAGAAAAGAACAACAGATCACTAATTGTTTTTTGTGGGTTTTTCAGGCTATGTGGCCATGTTCTAGAGGAGTATCTTCCTGACGTTTCGCCAGCATCTGTGGCTGGCATCTTCAGAGAATGCTGACCTGGAAGAGAGTGAGTATATATTCACTGTGTGATCCTGCGTATGGAGAAGTGTTTCCCGTGTTAATCTATGTATTGTGCTGTTGTTGATGGTCAGACCTCAGAGTTGGGGGATATGCAAAAGAGGATTAGTGTCTGCTACTTGGTGATCATTGTCTGCTGGAAAAGCCTCTGACTCTGAGTGGTTTCTCATTTGCATTTGCTGAGTCCTGGTTTTGGTGTTCTTCAGGACTGGTAGCCATTTGGCTACCATTTGGCAGACACTAATCCTATTTTGCATATCCCCCAACCCTGAGGCCTGACTATCAACAACAGAAGAATATACAGATTAACATGGGAATCACTTCTACTTACCCAGGATCACACAGTATATATATATATACCCACTCTCTTCCAGGACAGCATTTTCTGAATATGCCAGCCACAGATGCTAGTGAAATGTCAGGAATAAACTCTTCTAGAACATGGCCACATAGCCCAAAAACCCAAAAAAAAAACCTATGGATGCCGGCCATGAAAGCCTTTGATTTCAGATGACTAATTGTTTAATTTATTATTACAGTAGTCTTGCTGGAAGAAGGAGAAGCACTTGGAAGGGAGGTGCCATAATAATTTGACCAAGCATAGGTACTTTATCTTTTGGGTTGAGCACCATTTGCTCTACGTCAGGTAGAAAAGAATCTCAAGTGAGCCCTGAGAACTAAGACCTGATTCCGACTCCTTTTTAACCTGGACCACAAATTGGTTTGAACCAGTCCAAATGACCCTGGTTCCCACTTGAATTGATTCACTGAAGCAATTCAGAGAGGGGGGGCACGTGCTAGACCCATTTAACCTGCGTCTTTTTGACGCTGGTGTTTTCCGCATCTTTTTGGATAAATCGATTCTGCACAAGTGTGAACTAGATGCGGATTGGAATCGATTTAAATTTGCCCTTTGGCTGGCTGGAGCAGGTCCATTTTGAACCAATTCATTCGTGAATGTGAACCACAAGTGTGTTATTTTACAGGTAAAAATGTGATTGGGGCAAATGTCGTGGGAACCAAACTCCACTGTCAAATCGATCCATTGATTCGGATCACAAACCACTTTTTTTGTAAGTGGGAACGAGGCCTAAGATCTATTAAGCTGAGGTCTAAGGAGGTGGAGTGATAGCTGGGCCATACAAATCAATAGAATGTGATACTAACAGTTGTCCTCAGAATGAGATGTCTATAAATGCTCTTTTTCATGTATGCTGGCACACCATGTCCTCAGTCATAACTCCTAAGTGTCTTATTGGGGTAGGAAAGTTATCTCTCATTTGGGTAACAGTCCCAAATACAGATCTTTGCCTTGGGTCCCCTCTCATTGACTGTACCGTTTGTTGTATTTGCTAGTAGTTTTGACTTAGACCACTAGATGACACCACAGCACCTTATAAGTTATTACTGCAATTCTTCTCTGAAGATGCCAGCCACAGATGCTGGCAAAACATGAGAAATAAACTCTTGCAGAAACCAGCCACGTAGCCCGAAAACCCCACAAAAAACTATCTTCCAAACATGTTGTGCCTGGGAGTGCCTTTCAAGTAATGGCATTAGGATGTATGGGGGCTTCTGTTAATTAGTTTTAATTCAAAATCCTAGAAATTCAGTTATTTTTTTAAGGTTCTTTCATGAGTTACAGAGAGAAAAACAGCTCTTACACTGCATTTGGAGTTCCCAGCTGCCTGTTTCTTAAGTGGTCATTGCTTACTCTCACCTCTTCACAACTATTAAAGAAAGGGCATAGTGAAAATACTGAGACTTGTCTCCATTTACTGTAGCACTTGAAATGTCTTTTGGTATAATGGATGACTTGTAATAATATGTTTACCTGCAAAAGCCAGTACAACTAATGAAGAATGCTATTACAGCACTGTTTGTGCTGGCCAAATGGCCGTAATAAAGTTGTTGGTGTTGTTGTTGTTGTTGGTATTATTATTATTATTATTATTATTATTATTATAGCACTGTGGATTCTGGGAATGGTGTGGGATATGATAACTCCAGCAGCACAGAGTACTGTAAAAGAAATCACTAGTCTCATGTCCCTCCAGCCAAACTGTTTCCTCTTCCAGGGCCATCGTTGTTAAATCGGAGGGGGCGGAGATTATAGATGTGTAGAGAAGAAAAACAGTAATAATATTTTGGAATGCTAAATACTTGTACATCAGTGCATACTTCCCAAGATCTTTTAGATCAATTTCTAATATGAACTGGACATGAAAATCATTTTAATGTCATTTTCTGCATTACACATGAACACTAGATCTTGCACCTGAAGTCTGTTCAAATCATTTTTGTTTCCATACAAACCAGTCAATTTTCTTTTTCTTCACTGTCTGCTTTGTAAAGTGATCAACAAACTTGACTACTGTACCTTTATTAGAATGGAAAATGTAGAAAACTGTAATAACTCATTGATACTAGAAGACTGGTAATCTCAGTACGATAGTAACCAAGGAACTAGGCATAATGACTCAATTGTCCTGTATCTCTTTGCTTTGGTTCCTTTTGCAGATGATTGATTTAGGATTGATCCTACATCGAGGCTCTTATTTTCGGGACCTGTGGAACATCTTGGATTTCATTGTGGTCAGTGGAGCATTGGTGGCATTTGCCTTCACGTAAGTTTCTTAAGAGAGCCATAGCATTTGCTGTCCTTCACCTCTTTCTCGAGAACACACAAGCCTTTTCCCTTCTACAGTACTTGAAAAGGCTCTTGTTGAAGCTTGCTGCATGATGGGTCTTGTTAATAGTTTTTAGCACATAGCCAACTTGGTCCTACTCACTGTCCTTTCCTTCATCATGGTCCCTCTTCTGGTGCCACCATAAGTCATTGTAGTAGAGCATGGACACTCCACATGTATGCGCCCTCCCTTTGCCTTGGGATGCCTCTTGCATGTGGAGCTTCCCATGAGGGCCGTCTAGAGGAATGGCAGACTGTACTTTGTACTTTACAGGCTTCTTATTGAGTTCAAGGTTATTATGGGAAACTGAGCCACAAATCCCCAGCAAGAATGAAGCACAGTATTGCCTGAGCAAACATACAAGTGTGTGATTCTGCCTTGACTAATTAAAAGACTGAAAAAATTCTTTGCAAATAGGGCTGTACTAGCCTCTAGTCTAGGCAGACTAATGGAAACAGCTGATTAAGTGTAGAATAAGCTTATATTTACAAGTGTTACATGTAAAGAATTTCTCTATTAATTTATTTGATCGTAATCCATTACCCAAAATAGGTGAAGAAGCTGGTGTAATCTGCTCCCTTTCAGACTACAACTCACAAAATGTCCCAGACAATATGGCCCACTTACTGAATAAGGGAGTCTAGGAGTTGTAAGCTCTGCTGCTGCTGTCTTTGATTGTTCCTGCTTAGTGCTCAGCTTCCTGGTTTCTTCCTGGTACATTTGTAATCCATACACTAGGAAACTCAAAGATGTGATGTGGGGTTAGAAACAAAGCAAAAAACAAAATGTAGCTTGAGCCCACATGTTCACCCAATTCTTAAGCTGCTTTAAGTTTTCTTTGTTTGCAAAAATCTTGAATTCATTTTTCTCTAAAACAGGCTATATGACATCTTTCAGATATTCCAAACAATATTAACAAAGAGCTAAAACTAAGTCAGAAGTGAACTTTCAGCTCAAATTGTGCAAAAAAAAGGAAAACCCTAGATATCATGTTGACATCATTTGCTTTTGTTTCATTTCCACATTCTCCCCCCCCCAACTTGCCACCACTGGTTTTGTGGCATTGCATCTTCCCAGTTGCTCTTACCTCTAAATGTTCCTGCTAAGATGCTTTCTTATCAAATATTGTGACTGTGTAAATGGTAACCAGTAGCTACCAGGAAGACGCAATAATTTTCTCTCTCTTTCTCACTCCAAACATTCAAAAAACCTCCCCTCCCCAACTTTATAGCCTGGCTTATCTTTTGCAGAACTTTGACTCAGTTCTAATAGACCTGCACTCCTGAGTCTTAAACAAAGCCCATCAGTCCAGGTGGAAATATAATCTAAAGTAAATATTTCTTTAGTTATCCAGATGTATTTATAATGAATATGAAAAAATAGACCCAATACAAGCTCTGAAAAAGTACATCATTCTGTCCTATTTTATGAAGACAGCAAAGGCAAAGATAAACAATATGTGTTTTAATCTAGATTTTGGTTTTCAGCCAACTAGCTAAAGAGCCTTCTAGCTGATTTTCAGTTTCTCCTTAATAATATGTGGTGTGTAGAGATGACTTTACTTTCGCAGAGATGGCCCCAACTCTTCTTGCTCACTTTAAAATTCTCTGTCCACAGCAGATAAGCAGATAGTATCCATTATTCTTCAAAAATACTCGGGCCCAAACTGCCCCATATGTCATGTAGGTCAAATGGGGTAAATCCATACACCTATCATTCAGTTTTTAAAATGTTCTATTGATTAAGCTGCTGACTGCTAACAGGAGTTTTAAATATTGAAGACTGACTAGACATCCTGGGATTAATTTATATAAGTATCTCACAATACAATATTGTATCCCACAATACAATATCCCTCATCCCAACAGTGCTCTTTCCCCCTTCCAGATTCTTAGCACTCCCTCAGTTTTATTTTAACATGATTTTTTCACAAATTTACTCACAGCCCATATTGCTAATATTCTCTGCTACTGGGAATGGGGGTAGAATTGTTTCCAGCCTTGCACAACACAGCTACATCATGATCCCACAGAAATGTCTTAAGATTTTCTCTTCCTTTTCTTAGGATTCTCTGAAAAATTATTAGTGTGTTTGGGTGAAGCATATATTGCTATAATTAGTCAAATTCAGCATAATATATAAGCTAAACTAAACACTAATAACATAAGATAAAATGAAAATGAAAAATCCCTGTGACAATGAGGTAAAAACTGAAATAAAAGGAAAAGGGTGCTGATGTAGATACAAGTAGGAACATTATCTCAGAGTAGAGTGCAGGAGTCTTGGATTTTATTTGCTTTCTAGCTTTGATGGAAGTGTGGAATTCTAGTGGGTTGAAATCTTTGAAAGAAAATGTGGTACGCAGGCATAAGATGGTTGAAAAGGAAGAAAAAGAAAATATTTGGCTTATTTTCTTATTTAAGCAGTTCATAAAGCCCATTGTCTTCTCTGCATAACAGTTCCATAAAGTGTGTCTGATCAGACCCCAGCACCAGGTTTCCTGTGTTACCATATGAAATAATGAAATCAAAGAAAAATAGGGACATTCTACTTGTGAGGATCCCCACACTTACATCCATCCTTTGCCTGCAGGGTAGGTTGCAGCAGGTTGTGCACAAAGCATGGTTTCTACCATGATGGTTTAAGTGTGCCTTGGACCAGATGAGAACCATGTCCCCCAATAGCTACTGTAATTCTGGCAAGACAGATTGACAGCCAGTTCCTTTGTACAAATAGGTTAAAGGGGTTTGGACCAGAAGAAACTATTAGATGGTTGTTGTTGCTGTTTATCTGATATTATCAGTGCACATAACACTTTAATGAGAAGTGAATGTGGAAAAGATAACCTCTCTTGCCAAAAGTACCTTCAATTTAAAGTTCTGTCAGTTTAGGAGATGGCAAGGGAGAGCAAGAGAAACAAAAGCAGTTGCAGCAACATTTTGATTTCTATCTGTTTAAAGAGATGAAGTTGTATATGTCCTTATTCCTGTGAAATACCTTTGTCCCAGTGATATGCAAAATTAGGGAGCTCTCCTAAAGAGGGGGCACTTGTCATGATATACAGGACACATTTAGCATCAGCTCTTACTCTTACTTATTATACACATCCATATCATGTTTTTCTGTCTACAAACTATAAGGAAAGTAGGTGATGACACAACCGGCTGGATATTTTTGGATTGCTGTAGTCAGCCTTTCCCCTGTGATATTCATACTACTTCCCTCCCCTGCCTGCATGTTTTACACCCCATTTCCTGGCTCTTCCACACATTAGCAACTTTCTTCTGTAATGGGGAAGGGGCTTTGCATGGAACTGCAAAAGTGCTTATGGACTTCCCAGAACTGTCTACTTCCTGATAGCACTTGTGTGCTTGGAATTAAGGGTTTCTGTCACCAGTCTTCCTCAGGTGAGATTTAATTTGGAAGTATTTCAGTTTCTTTTCCTACTCCAGATGGCTACTGTAACATGTTACTTTGTCGTTCTGTTGAGCCCTGAGACCATTGGCAGGGTACTGTGATTACAGAGGCAGCATTTCAAACATTCGGTTATGGTTGAAGGTCACAATGCTCAGCTTCAGAAGCAGATATTATTTTTATTTGGCCTAATAAACCATCTATTATTTCACACTGGAGAGTCAATAGCAGGACCTGAGAAAGTTACTTTTAGGGCTACAACTCCCATAATCACTCAGCCACCACAGCCAGTGGCCGTTTTGGCTAGGTGATTCTTGGAGTTGTAGCCAAAAAAATTAACTTTTCCAAACCTTGGTCATGCAACTGTTTTGGTTTTGCAAATAGCCATTTGCCCAAGAAAGAGCAAAGACTCCAAATTTGGTGTTTTGTGACTCCTTCATAAAACTAAGTGATTTTTCCATCAGTAATTATTTCAAGTGAATCTAGACTAGTTTCAGTATACAGTATTTCTTGAATGGCCTGGATAGAAATGCTATTAAGGGGAAAGAATCAAGGGTCAGTTCCTAGTGCTTCCAGAGAGGCCTTTTATATTGAGGTTGCCATTCCTTACACACGGAATTTTAGAGGAGAGGTCAACAAGTCCAAGTGACTGTGGCCTAAACAACAACTTTTATGTGTTCTATATTTATAACTGCCTCTTCCACCTTTTTTCTTTCTATAAACAATTTGTTAAGGAGGAAAAGGTTAAATAGCTGCTCAATCTCTTTTGCATGTGCTAGGAATCATATATCTGTAAGCACCCACAGAATTTTTGTGAGCAGATATGTATGAACCAGTGCCATAATAATGTAAAGGCAAACTTCAGTAGTGTTGTGACTAAGATGTATGTACATCATTGCACAATAGAAGATGTTCCTGGTACTTACACAATTGAAAAGTGTAAACTGTAAGTCCAGCCTGCAACAGATGTGCTTTTCTTTCAGAGATTCAGCAAGTAGGTACATACAGTACATAAACACACCACACCAGCACAGCTTAAACTCTCAGCTTTGGAAGTCTGAGTGGAGCAGTGCCTCTACTTCAGCAGCCATAAATGAGTATAGCTGCTGATAATGGTTATCTTCCACAGCTATATAGTTGCAGATGATGATTATTTGCCACAACGATCAAGAATGTGGAGTTTGGAGTGGGAAGCAACATGCAAATAGAACCTGATCTCATTTTCTTTGATAAGCCTCAGAGAACTGCAGCTGTGGAAGAATGATAGAATACTGTTAATTTCAGACAGTAGCTTGTATTTTGAAAATTCATGCAGACAACCTTACAAAGATATTACAGGCGATGAAGTTTCTCAAGTACTTTTCACTTTCATTAAACCTCCCACCTGCTACTGCACCTTTCCTTATCTCTCCATTTTCCTGCACGGTAGATCATTGGCAATCTTATTTGTTCCTCTCTTGTCTCTCATTGTTATTCATCAGTGCCTAGAAACTTCTTTTTCAACCAGTCATGCCAGCTTCAGTTAACTGTAGAAGGATTTATATCCTGTTGTTGTTGTTATTGTTGTTGTTGTTAAGCCATTGCTATCACTTGACTGTAGTATATACCATGCCGTGTTACTTCATACTCTTACATCAATAATAGTCATACCAGTGTCTCAGCAGTTAGATTCTGGGCTGGGAACTCCTCTCTTTTAGACCGGAGATTGCATCCATCCCTGAGGAGTAGAAGCCATTGCTGTACCTCAGCTTGCTTTGTTTGTCCAAAGGATCCACAATGGTTCTGGTGGTGAAAGCATGGTCTCACCTCACCACCACAGATAAAGTAAATTAGTAGAGCTACATGAAAGAGTATTATTTACACCAATGTATGGATAGGGATCAAAAACAGCTACATTCTGTTTAAAGTCCTAAACTTTAACATCCTATTGGATTTCTCCCTTCATCGTGCAGTGAGGCTTACAGCATGATTCTGTGCATTTCTGTTTGGAAACCATTCACAATGAGTTCAGTTAGAATTATTCCTTAGGAAGTAAGTTTCGGGGTCACATTAACTAAAAACCCGACTGCTTCCCAATAGTCAGGTTGCGGGTTGCTATCGGGTATTATCACTCATAATTTCCCATTGATTGTACCAGGCGATTACAACCCAGCTGCATCCTGGGTCCCAGGCGTGCTTCAAAGGCCACTTTTCCAAAATGGGAGCATACCATCTTGGAAAAATGGCCTCCCAAGGGTTCTGAGGCCTGGGATGCAGCTGGGTTGCAATTGCCCGGTGAAACTGGCAGCAAATTACAAGCAATAATACCTACCCGCAACCCTACCATATCCCATTGGGGAGCAGTTAGATTTTTAGCCAATGCAATAATCTCCTTATTCTTTCAGTTGGTTTCTTGTATATTATCACCTCATCATCAGACTTTGCTTTGGAGCTAAAAAGAATGGAATTGTCTGGTTTTAAAACATTGCCTTCATGTGCCTAATTTCATTGTAAATTAGGTATCCACAAATTCAAGCAAGTGAATAAAGGTGATAAGTGGTAGATAAAAAAGTGTTGAAGAGTAAGAGTTGCATAAATCAAAATCAATGCTGAAAACAATAACGAGTTGCAGTCAGAATGACATTAATAAATTCGAAATAAGAGATGAATAAGCCCTTTGCAAAATTATCTAGCTGATGCATTTCACAGGTTTTTTTTAAGGGGGAATGTTAGGATGAGGAAGAACATGCAGGTTTATCCATGTTTAGTGTAAGAGATGCAAAGACATTGTTCGGTGATGCCAGAAGCTTCTACTGTGTTCAGTAACTATAACTCTAGCCTGCTGAGTTGGCGTGGAGGATTTTTCTCAACAATTGAGCTCTCCTCCTGCTCATTTTAAGTATCTCCAGTGAAACAAATGTATAACCCATAACCTCCCTCTGTTTCAAGGCAGCAGTTGAATAAGAATGTCCTGCTTGATGCAGGCACAGCAGCAAATGTGGTACAAAGGTTCCCCCAGGCAGAGCCTGGGTTTGGGTTCATTGGGGTTTATGTTGTGTGTTCTCTTTCTGATTGTTACTCACTTTCCTTGTCTCTTCCTTTCACTGCCACTTCACAACAGGAACAGCTCACGGTAAAGTCTTTCTGTCTGTCCGTCTCTCTCTCTTCTCTTTCTCCTTCTCCTTCTCCTTTTTCTCTTTTTCACTCTTTAGTATGCATTCTGTTTACCTGCGTGATTTCACTTTTACATCGCTTTGAATGGCCAATGTAACTGGAAGGGAAGACATCTTGGAGCTCTTTCTATCTCTCCAGACATCAGGCATTCCATTAGTTCTGTTGTATCTCACTCTGAATTGGAATCCTTGTCTTCTCTATCAGGATTACATTCTGGGGGGCGCGGGGGGGGAGTAATCAGTTTACTAGCAGTATAGAGTACCTGAATTCAGGATGGTACTCTGTTCATTAGCCATGATGGTCCAGCAGGCAGCCTGTTTGATTGACTTCAGCCTTGAAACCCAGCATTAAGGCAGTGGCTGGAAAAGTTATTGGTATTGGTGGGGAAACCATGCCTTGTGGGACTTTAGTAATGCCTGGCTGTCTTTGGCAGCTATGTTTGACATAGAGGAATTTCCCCAAAGCCTGGTACAATCCCTCATACTAGGCAGAAACAGCAATGGGAATTTGTTTGTGAGAGGCTTCCCCACCCCCACCCCCATCTTCCCCCATGTTTTATTCTACTGAAGTGGGCATTGGAGAGCAGTGGTGGCTCATCTATCAGGGCCAAGATCCATTGTTGGCAGAACAAAGGCCTGTTACAGACTGCCAAAATAAAGCTGCTTCGGGTCTCTTTGGAGGTATGCTATTTAAATGATGCATGGGTCCTAAGAGTCCGGAGGTTGCGCCAAAGCCACACTCCATTCCTAAGCACTGGAGTGCAGCTTTGGTGCAGCTTCCGGATTCTTAGGATGCATGCATCATTTAAACAGCATACCTCCAAAGAGACCCGAAGCAGCTTTATTTTGGCAGTCTGTAACAGGCCAAAGTGAACTAAGATGTGATATCAAGTAGGGCATCCCCATAATTTTGGAAATATATTGTTCCCTTCTGTTCTGCAAGCCAAACACACACACAACCCCCCCCCCCCCCCGAATGTTTATCTCTCTGTTTCCACCACTGCTAAATACGATGCTGGAAATGTGCAATTTGTAGGGTGTCAGGACTAAAAAGACTGCTAAAGGGATTGGGATTGCTGGCATGGGATTTGCATCTTCCTGCTTGTTGCAATACAAAATCATCAACCAGACTGGCCTTTGGGAGGATCATAATCAGAGGCTCTTCACTGAGCGGTTCTGTTGTGATTGAATATCTGCACAGTCAGATGTCTGAAAACCACCTGTCCAGGGATGACACTAAGAACAGATTTTGCCACCTTGATTGTGCAAGCTTTGTTTACTTGTCAAACCAAAAGCGTCAATTAATGCTCTCTAGTAATGTAAGTTAAGTAGCAAGTCAGTAGTCCTAACAATTTTTGTACAGTGATATTACTAAGGCATTTCTTAAGCTATCCCCACAATACAGTATATTCTATTTCTCAGAAAACTGAAATGATACACAAGCTATATTGCCCCTCACTTGGAAATTTAGCTCACTATAAGCATATGCCCTAGCATTCCACAGAGGGCATGAAAGTAATACCACTATCTATCATACAGAAAACACTTCCTTGTTTGGGTTGCCCTCCAAATTGAGAACATGAGTGATGTTCAAGAAAACAATTTTGCTCCTCAAAGACATTTCCAGTGTTCTTAACCATCAATGCTATGATGGCTTTGGAAATACTATTATGTCTGCTGTTATTCTTGTGGTGTCTTCAGGTTGTTCAGACTTATGGTGATCCTAAGGTGAATTTATCACAGGGTTTTCGTAGCAATATTTCAGAGGGGGTTTGCCTTTGCCTTCCTCTGAAGATGAGAGTGTGTGTGTTTCCAGGTCTGAGCAGGGATTCGAACCCTGGTCTCTAGAACTGTGGTCCAATTCTCAAACCACTACATCATGCTGATCTCACTATTATGTTTAGACAATCCAATATGATTGCTTTGGAGTTAGAGTTGGTTGTTGTAACATGAGAACCTGTTAAACTTTAAGAGGATAGCAAGGAAACACTTGAAGGTGTTCTCTGTACACATTCTGGCCTGAATCTCATTGTCAGTCTCAAGTAGAGTAGACCTTTTGGATGAAATGCCGAGTTGTAAATTGACACTTAGATAATTCAGCTGGCTTAGTTGGTCTGTTCTGGTTAGATTTAAGCCCCTCCCTTGTGATCCTGGTTTATAGTCAAGTGCACAAACAGGCAAATGGGAATTTGCTGACAACTCAGATCTGAAATTGTATATGAAAGAAGGAAAAATAGCACCTTGTTCAAGGCTCATTCTTATATTGAGTAGGAATGAGCCCAATGTTGCTAGCATGCTGTTCTTTCTTACATCATGGTTTTGTACTTGTTTTGATAGTGAGATTCTAGTTGGTATCTCATTTACAACATTGCTGCAAAGCTCATGCTCGAGGAAGATGAGGGAAGTTGTTTTATATTTCTCAAAGCTAGACATAAAATTGACTTCAAGAGGAAATAAATGGGGTTGAAGCAATTGGAGTGGATACATATATCTTATGTTTTCTTGTTAGCATGCATGGAGCTCTCAGCATGTGCCTTGTGAATAGAGGGGAGAAATGGACGTTCCCCTTAGAGGTCAGTGCTGGGGAGAAGGTTCTGTAGAGTAGCAGGCTGGACAGAGAATAAGAGCCAGTGCAAATGTTCAAAGTGGTATAGTCTCCTAAGGGCTGGACCACTTCAGAATTAATCTCTCCCATGTCAGAAAATGTCCATGCATCAACACTGATCTAAAATCATTATTCCTAATGGGCTAGCTTCCCACATGCAAGGGACTTTTTACATGAGAAACATTCAGATACTCTCTCTGCATTTGGACATGCTACAGTCTCAAGCAGGAATTCCTATGTGATGTTTTTCAGTGTTTCTAGTTGCCTGTCCGTTACTCTTCTGGTAGCACACCATCACAGCAGGTTGTGTAATCCATTTCTGGGGCTATGCAGCCACTCTGCATGGTATTTTTTCTTGAGGTGTTCAATACCACAAAAAGTGGGGGATTACTCCTCCTCCCCCCTGCAAAGTAAGGGGGGCCCATGAGGCTTAATAGGGATCCATGTCCAGCTTTTCTAGTTTCTGGAAAAGAAGATTTACAAATGGAGGCTTGAAGGATCATGGAGCCACATTCACAGCCATGATGAATTACCAGCCATTTTTGGTGTGGTCTGAGTGATGTTTTTCAGTGTTTCCGGTTGCCTGTCAGTTTGATAAATTTGAATAGTACTGGTAAGTGTCATTCTTTAAGCATATAACAAAAATATCTTTGACAATATATCAGCTTTATTATACATCAAAAATTGAATTATTCTGTAAATCTACTTTCTTCTTCAAATGATCTTTCACTTGCAGGTTCTTGAATTTAGCTTCCTGTACTTTTCCTATTCAGATACTACTGTGTAAGTTATCTGCAAAACAAAACAAAACTAGTGTGCAGTCCTAAAAGTGTTAACATATTTGCTGTCCCTGTGGTTTGGATTCTTGAAGCAAATGTAACATCATATATTTAGGATCATTGTTTCAGGGTATACATAGCTCTTTCCTTTGCTGTTTTTCCTATATAAGAGATTCTGTTGAAAAACTCTCATAGGCATGCACAGACATGCATGCATGCACACACCGGTCCTTCTTTTTCATGTTGATATAACCATACACAGCTTCATGTTTTCATTTTCATTTATATACCGCTTCAAGCTGAACTAACAGTGTCTAAGCGGTTTACAACTGTAAGATAATTGCCCCCAACAGTTTGGGTACTCATTTTAGCGACCTCGGAAGGATGCAAGCCTGAGTTGAGCTTGAGCCCTTTTGCTGGTATTGAACTCACAACCTAATGTTTTTGAGTGAGTGGCTGCAGTACAGGCACGGTGCACACAAATGCACAATTCAGAATATATAACAAACACATTGGGGAAGTTGTGATCTTGAGACACATGATGTACAGTGGTACCCCGGGTTACGAATATAATTCATTCCGCGGCGCCGTTCATAACCCGAAAGATTTCGCAACCCGAAAAAGCCATAGCCGCTAGCGCTGAAAGCCGCGATTTCGTGCGAAAAAGCGCCGAAAAGCACCAAAAAAATTTTCGTAAGCCGGAAAAAAAAAACGTAACCCGAAACAGTTTTTTCCTATTTAATTTTTTCGTATCCCGGAAATTTCGTAACGCAGTGATTTCGTATCCCGGGGTACCACTGTAGTTACATTTCACCACACTGTGGAGTTGTGAGATAATTGTACTGTCTTTGGAGATTTTAAGACAGCAATGCTGAGCAGTGGAGGAGGACAGACAGTGTACTACACCACATTGGTGGTGGTGCCAATGAGGATTGTATTATTAGCGAATTCTGGGATTCAGAAAGAAATTGGAACTAATTTGAGTACTTCTTTTGAATGCTTTATTGCTCTTTTTCAGGTGCTTTTAAAGAGCATCTGGGAAAGAGACATGTTTAACACTGAAATACAACTACACATCACAACACCATCTGTTTCTATTCAGTGGTTCTACTGGTAACAAGAGGCAGTTAAAGAATCAGGGAGACTGTGAAGCAAAACTATTCACTGAAAGCATCACCAGCGTCTTTTCTAATATGTGGAGCACAGGCCATGGGACTGAACGTGCTGTCTCCCTGGTAACAAGAGGGTACTAAACTTTTCAGTGCCCATGGATTAAAGCTTTTCTCAGGAGGATAATAGCTGATCAGGTGAATGGAGAGATACTGAAAGAGCACCTGAACAGATAAAGGGGTAGATGAAATTGAAAGCCTATAAAGGGAAGTAAAGAGTCTGGTAGAGTGGGTACAGGGGACTGACATTTGGAACAGATAGATGTGGCAGATAAAACAGAACAGTTTCAGGGCAAAACATTTTATTTAGGAAACGCAAAGCTTAGAAATTTAGTAATGTGGATCTTTTATGCCAGACCTTGAAGGGATTGTGGAAGACAAAAAAGAAAAGAAAAGAAAGGGATAGCAATGAGAAATAACTTAGAGGTAGTTCATTGGCATTGTAGAGCACTGTTCCAGCCAATGTCTGCAAAGCAGCAGATGCTATGAAATTATCTGTCTCTTTGGCAACCCTGCCAGTATAAAGACATGGGTCTCACTGTCTCTCCCTGCTCTTCTGCCCCACCTAACATTTCTCTACAGAGGCAGCAAAGGGAAAGACATCAACACCATCAAATCCTTGCGTGTCCTGCGTGTTCTCAGACCCCTCAAAACTATCAAGCGATTACCAAAGCTCAAGGTATGTACAGGGTAGAAATATAAGAAGATGCACCCTGGCATTGTTGTTGTCTGAGAGCAATGTGTATGTGTATGTAAAGCAGTAGCATTTAAAAGAGAAAATAACATAGGTGTGGTTAGAATGAGAATGCTGCACCCAGATTTCAGGCCCTTTCAAGAAGCATCATGGGAAATAAGGAAAGAGAGAAAGGGGCTCTTAGCTAGCACCCCTATATTCTTTTTCTGTATGCAGCTTTCATGGACAATGTCATTTGGAATGGGGGCCTATTAACTGCACCTGTTTTTTCTAGCAGGACTCCTGTGCTTCTGATATCTGTGCTACAAAGCTTTCTCCTTCCCGGTTATCTCCATGCCTGGATAAGCTGTTCCTATTAGCTTTTGGCTGTCATGTAGCTATTAAAGACACAACAGCTCTGCATGCTAAAAGGTAACAGGGGGTTCTGTGGCACCTTAAAGACTAAGAAATTTATTATGACATCAGCTTTCTTGGACTTGAGTCCACTTCATCAAATGCATGAAGCATTGATGACAGTCTTATTATCATCAACACTGCGCTGTGAATGATCACTGTGCTTACCTTACATACATTCAAGCTTTAATTTGATCGCCACAGTCTGTATTTGTTGCATTTCATTTCCCCTTGACCTCATATTTTAAAAAAATAACAATTTCCTCCACACCTATATAAATATATATTTGCAAACTGAAGATAATATTTCATGAATCTGACAAAGTGGACTCTAGTCCATGAATGCTTCCTATATATTAGTCTTCAAGGTGTCACAAGACTCTCTGTTGTTTTTATTGCAACAGACTAACACAGCAACCCCTCTGGAAATAACTAAAAGGATGGCTTCCTTCTTTTGGGGCGATAAGTCATTGTTCTGTTCTCTGGACACTGAAGTTCAGGATATTTTGGGTAATGCTGATCATTTTAATGAATGAAATCTTTCTGAGGTCATGTGAACAGGTTAGGACTTTCTGCTTCCCTTTGAATTTGCCCAGCCTGTGAAGTTGACCTCAGAAAACTTGCTCTCTGTCCCATTGTTGGCTAAGATTGGATGGGCAGGTACAAGAGACAGGGCCTTTTCCATGGTGACTATAAGATTGTGAAATACCCTTCCTCTGGAAATCCACCAAATTATCCCTCTCTTTTCACATAACTTTTGAAGATCTTTTCTTTCAATAAACGTTTAGCTGCTGTGTTAAGGAATGTTATGGTCTGCTGCTTTTATTTATTTTTTAATCATTTTAAGTGCTGATACTTTAGTATTTCATACTGCTTGTAAATTTACTTGATTTTATATTAGGTTGTTTTTTCACTTTTTTCTTTCTTTCTTTCTTTTATAACTCCTGGAGGTGAAATTGCAGAAGAGCAGAGTACAGTGGATGACTATGATAATGATGATGATTTTTCAGGCAAACCCTTATTGTGCCCTCTGCTCTTCCTTAGGCTGTCTTTGACTGTGTGGTAAACTCACTCAAAAATGTCCTCAACATACTCATTGTATATATGCTGTTCATGTTCATCTTCGCTGTGGTGGCTGTCCAGCTCTTTAAGGGCAAGTTCTTCTACTGCACTGATGAGTCAAAGGAGTTTGAAAAGGATTGCAGGTATGAAGCCTCTGTCTGTGTGCCAACCTTCTGCTTCCAGAGCTTGACTTAACTGATTTTCCATACAGCATGAGGACAGTTTCTAGGAACATATGGTCATTCAGCTAAACAATAAAATAAAATAATTATCTTAGTAACTCCAATTATTTCTGTTGACTCAAATGTTAAATTGGTGTAAAATCAGCCTGAGTGAAATCACTTAAAATACAGCTCTGTATATATCTCCTCTGAAGTAATGCCTGTTGAGTTTAATGGGGCTTATTCCCAGGTAACCGGATACTGAATTGTGGCATTAACTAAACAATTTTGCTGTTTACAGATTGAACCTGTCATTGACTTGAAATAATTCAGCCCTACTTGAGACCAGTGAGCTGAAGTCCAGTTGAGTCAATCCTAGAAAATAAACAAAAGATAGAGACTGTACTCACTCTCACAGAGACTGGAGGTCTAATCACTGTCCTCCACTCAAATCATAGTGGATCCCTGAAAGATTGCCCGCTCTCCGTTATGTGTAAGCATGGCTCAGTGTATTTCTGTTGATCTTCTTTCCCAGGGGAGAGTACTTGGTCTACGAAAAGAACAATGAAGTGAAGGCTGAGAGACGAGAGTGGAGGAAATATGAATTCCATTATGACAACGTGTTGTGGGCACTCCTTACTCTTTTCACTGTGTCTACAGGAGAAGGCTGGCCAGAGTAAGTCATTCAAGAGAAGGAGGATTCCCTTCTAGGGGCTGGCTGGCTGGCTATTCTTGGAGAAGTGCTGGATTAGATCAGCCACTAAACCTGTCTGGGTGGTTTATGCCTTGTCATATGAAAGCTCTTCGAAGGAAGAAGAAAGTGGAGGAATTCATTCATTTTAATGCTGATAGAAAACCGGAGAAAGCACAAGAGCATGCATGTGTGTGTTTCAAGGGGTCAGTGTACAATGAAATTGAGAGTGTAGAATTTTCTTAGTTGGAGTTTTGTGATTCAAGACATTTACCTTTTCCATTTGGAACTTTAAGGTTAAGCTTTATTAAATTACAGTATTAAGTCTGAAAGTGTCTTGTGGGATTTTGAATAGAGATCCCATTTTTTTCTGGTAGCCTAGCACCTCTGCAAATGAGTAGAACTATCGGAGCAGAAACTGAGAAACCATTTTTTTCTTGTGTGGCCCATAACTGTATCTCTCTTGTGCAGTCCATAACTAGTCAGTTCGCTGTAACTTAGGCTGCATCCGCACTGAAGAAATAATGCAAACTGACAACTCTTTAACTGACATGACTCAGTTCTATGGAATCCTAGGAATTGTAGTTTGTTGTAGCACAAGAGCTCTCTAACAGAGAAGGCTACATATCTCACATATTTCACAAAATTACAAATCCAACAAATAGTTGTGCATCGGATTGTACTTCCTGAGAAGTTGCATAAATCTCTGTACTATAGAACACAATCATTTTGCAAGCATACACATAACAATCTCTCTCTCATTTTTTATTTGGTCAGCCTTAGCTATTTGACTGGTTCTCAGTGGGTGAGATCAAGACCATAACAACTGTTTGTACAATTGAAGGATCCAGTATAATTATGCTGGTGTATATTTTATGCTACACTAAAAGTGTTACAGGATCTTGGTACTAGTTACTGCCCTATGACTTTAATGCAACATGTAGTTAAGCCCTAAGATTAAATGTTTATTATTAAAGATCTTGGAGACTGTTGTGATGAGGAGAAAGTGGCATACTATGGTAGGATGAGAGATTTAAAAACCCAATAGCATTTATTTATGAGTTTCTGGAAGATGCATGTACAGACAAATAGTTTTAAAACTATAGTTTTTTGTGGGTTTTTCAGGCTATGTGGCCATGTTCTAGAAGAGTTTATTCCTGATGTTTTAAAACTGTGATTACAGGTGCCCTAAGAAGAATGTTTCAAATATAATGTTTGTGTTTCAGGCTGATCTCTCATTTTGGAAAGACTGACATTACCAATATTGTGTTTTCTTGATTTACAGATTTGTAATATTTTTTCTTAATTTTTAAAAAGCACAGAATTGTTATATGGTATCTCTGTTTAAAATGCCAGTGCTTAGACTGATAATCACATGGGGAAAAGAATCCATCTGAATGAATGCATCTTCCTCTTCCTCTGTGCACCCCAGAGGAAGAGGTAAGTGCTATCTTCCCATCCATTTCATTCCCATCTGCGGTGAATTTTTCCAGTTGCCACTTTTGCTGACCTCTGGATTAGACTCAAAGTTTAATAAGATTCATCTCACTGATTGATAACAATCTCAAAAGCTACATCAGATCTTGCAGCTGATTTGAGTGACGTGGTCATTTGATTTACAGTTATAAATTGCCAGTGTATGTGAGATGTCAGGACAGACTATACCAAGTTGGCTTGACTTTTGAATTTCTGGAACCTATCTCAGAAGCATTGGGTGCTGCTGCTGTCAGGTGGGGCAGTGAATCTGATGGATAATTCACAGGGTTCTCTCTGTTTTCCCTTGTTTCCTCTTTCCATCTCTCCTTGTTTTGTCTTTTCTGCAGTGTCCTCAAGCACTCGGTGGATGCTACATATGAGAATCAGGGCCCCAGCCCTGGTTATCGCATGGAGATGTCCATCTTCTATGTGGTCTACTTTGTGGTCTTCCCATTTTTCTTTGTCAACATTTTTGTGGCCTTAATTATCATCACCTTCCAGGAGCAGGGGGACAAGATGATGGAGGAGTACAGCCTGGAGAAGAATGAGGTGTGGCATGTGATGGGAATGGGCCATGTGCCCATGGGCAGTGTCCAATAAAATGGTTTGGCAAAACAAAACAAAAAAACACCTGGAATTTTTAAAACCCCAAAAGATTTCTAAAGATTCTCACCCATTTCTTCGTGGCCGATTCTAAACTTTTGTTTGGTAGAAAGATATTCTGGTGGAATAGGGAGGGATGGTTACAAGTGGATTTGACTGGTTAGTTTTATGGCTTGCAGTAATTAAAATATATTGACAAACAGTTAAGACAGTGTAAGAGCAGATTTGTTACAGAAAATAATATCATGAGGCCTAGTGCATTTTGACCACATGTCTCATCTTGAGAAATTTTTAAAATTTATAATTTCAAAATTCTGGAAAATACACAGCAAAAAAAATGGGTATTTTTTAAAAGCATACCTAACGGCAAAACCTTATTATTGAAAGCTTCCAGAATAATCAAACAACACTTTAAATAAGATTTTTAAGATCCATATTTTAAAGGACCTCAGTCACTTGTTATATAACCTGATTAATATACCTTGGTCAAGCTGTGTCTTTTTGTAATGTCAGCATATTCTGTGGCTGACACATGAAGAACCAGAAGAAACTAGTATTTCCTCAAGTATAGAGTTTTGAAACTATCATTAAAGTATCCTTCCTTCCTTGCTTGCTTGCTTCCTTCCTTCCTTCCATCCTTCCTCGAGAAAAAAAATCTTTTCCCTACTTAGTGGCATGCATATGTTCAGTTTCCTTCCTTTAAAAATGGTCATAGCCCATCTCAACAAGGGATGTAATTCTTTGTTAATTTAGGCTTGGTATAGACCAGCTGAAATTTGGGCTCAGTAGGGCGAAGCGTTCACATGCTCCCAAGCCCTACCGTGTGCCACGGGTGCCATCTTGGCACACCACCGTTTACACAGGGTGAGCCATGATGATGTGCGCTGTGTGCCGCGTCCAAATGGCACAGCACACAAGGGATGTCATAGCACCCCGCCAGGCCACTTATGGCACCTCTGTAGTGGAAGGAAAAAGAGCCTGTTCTGTGACTCCTTTTTTGAGTGGATCATTGCCACGGCAATGATGTGGAGCAGAAATTGTACAGCCCCTTTGTTTTGAAGGAAGGAACAAGTACAATAATTTTAACAGTTTTCTTCCCAATGTAAGAAAGTCTTTGAAAACTACTTAATTTTCACAGTTCAATACTTATTCTACACAATATTTCATTTAGTTAGTGTGCGTGAATGCGTGTGTGCTTGTGTGCAACATTGTCTGTGCAGATAAAACAATATTTCTGCACAGAATATTATTTTCAGTACAGACGAATGTGTAATTTTTTACAGAATGTGTCCCAAACTGCAAAGATTTTCATCAATCCAGAATTATCCTTGTCAGAGTTTCCCAACACTTAAGAAACACATTTTTTTATCAGATGGGGTTCCTTTTTTATGTCAAAGATCTCATTCCCAAAGTGGTTGACTATATCCTTTGCATGCAAAAGGTCCCAGAGTCAATTCCTGAAATCTCCAGTTAGGACTCGGAAAGACTCCTGTCTAAAATCTTGTAGATCAGTGCTACTCAGAGCAATTGTACCTGGACCACTGCCAGTCCCTGAACCATTAACTGCTGCTTCCTGGTGAGTTTTCACAAAAGAAAGAAGCAGTTGTATCCAAGGTACACAGATTTAAAGCAGTTCTCTGGCACACCAGAAAATAATAATTGCCAGTCCCCTACATCAGCCTGCGAAGCACCACTATACATTATCCTGAGCTATATAGACCATTGATCTGATTCAACTTAAGGCAGTGTCTTGTTATCTCCATCTGCTGAGGTCTGCATGTTGCTGGTGATTAGATGCAGAGCCAAAAGTGAGTGGGTACCCTTTATTTCTCTATCTTTCTGCAACCCATTCTCCCTCTCTTTCTCTGCCTTTCCTTATCCCTGTGAGCTGCTGAAAGAGGGCATTTATCACTTGCAGATGGCTTTTGAAATTAGGCTGGTGGTTGCAGGTTGCCCATCCCTCACTTAACACACAGCCTAATGATCATATTATAGCTGAAGAGCCTATGGAAAGCAGAGTGCATTACACCTATTAAATGAGCAGGACTGGGATTTACCACGCAAATATTTAAGTTTTCTAATGATGCTTCTGGG
The DNA here is from genome assembly GCF_019175285.1 of Sceloporus undulatus. Classification (NCBI taxonomy): domain Eukaryota; kingdom Metazoa; phylum Chordata; class Lepidosauria; order Squamata; family Phrynosomatidae; genus Sceloporus; species Sceloporus undulatus. Next base: position 123,352,662 of record NC_056523.1, on the reverse strand, counting down.
ATGGGCCTTCAGACATCCATGCAAATTAGTTCTATTTCACAGGAGCAAATTTATTCTGTGTTGTTGGTTTCAATGGCACTAGTGCTACAGCGCCATTTTAAGCATAATTTTCTGAAAGCACAAATACAGTTCTGGCTGAGAGTAACTAGCTATTTTGGATCCCATCTCAAGAGAAATGTGGGGTATAAATCTAATAAATAAATAACTTTATGGTGACATGCATCCATTTCCTAAGGTTATACTTGTTTGGCAGATTTTAGAAGCAAATCCAGAAAATATGCACTTTCCCTGAAATATAAGTATCAGCCTTTCCACATGACATTTGCAGCCATTCTAAGTCTCATCACAGCTTTCCTTGTCTTAAAAATTAGTGCCAGGTATAGGTCTTGCCAACCATACTGTTAGTACTTAATGTACTATTTACTTAATGTGCTAAGAAAAGCTTTCGTAGTTCTTGTAGATGCATAATGACGTATTGTCTACAGGAGATAATACAATTCTTTTGCTATAATACAGTGGGTCCTTCCCTTATAGGGGGATCCATTCCTGAACCCCATCCCCCACCTGCACAAGGGAAAAATGTGTATGCTTGAGCCCCATTAAAAATAATGGGGCTCATGCATGTGAACGCATGTGCCATTGTTTCCTTCCGGCCGCGGCTTCAGCATAAGCTGTAAGCCGCATATGGCGTGCCTGCTTATGCTAATACTGCATCTTTTCAGTCAATAAAAGAAGAAAACTGAAGATCAATAACAGGCATTTTGTGGGGGGGAAATTAAGGGGGTATGTTTGGAATTAGACTGTCCAGGGTAGGAGGAATCCAAGCTTGCTTTTTCTCCTTATCGTCTTCCTCTTGAAAGAGGCCTCTGCAGTCTTCTTCACTAATGCTTCTATCTTTTTTTCATAGCGAGCTTGCATTGACTTTGCCATCAGCGCCAAGCCACTCACCCGGCACATGCCTCAGAACAAGCAAAGTTTTCAGTACCGTATGTGGCAGTTTGTAGTTTCACCACCTTTTGAGTACACCATTATGGCCATGATTGCCCTAAACACCATTGTCTTAATGATGAAAGTAAGTAGGAGCCAAATGGTACTATGAATTGGCAGAATCTACATGGGATCCATTGGTTGTACATGGGGAGGGAGGGGTTATCCTGGCAATATTTACTCCCCTGGCTGTATGTATGGTATAATTGCCTGAGCTACTTGGGTCTAGATACCAAAGTTCTGGACACTTAAAATCCATAGCTATGCAAAAACTTTTAAGCTCTTTTTAAACTGACCCATTTGTCTCTTCTTGATCTTCTTAGCTAACCTAGAAAGACTAACTACCCTGGATGTTAACAGTAACAATCTTCCTAAGTTCAGTGTTGTTCCTGTCATCAATGGCTCTTATCCTGACCCTGTTTCCATTCTTCACCAATGAGTTCTCTCTCCCTTTCTCTTTCTTTCTCCCCCTCCCCCATTTCAAATAGTTCTATCATGCCACAAACTTATACGATTATTTACTGAAGATGTTCAACATTGTTTTCACTGCCCTGTTCTCCTTGGAGTGCATCCTGAAAATCATTGCCTTTGGATTGTTGGTAAGTACCTCTCTTTCTAGACATTATTATTATTATTATTATTATTACTACTACTACTACTACTACTTCTACTACATCATCATTCGTTTGTTCGTTCTTTCCTCCTTTTTCCCTAAAACAGGACTCAAGGTTGCCTATGAAGTAAAGCAAATATAATATCATTAAAAAAATACTAAAGGTCAACATTAAAATGGAATTAAATTATCAGTAACAATAAAAACAAATAAAAACATATTTTTTTAATTTAAGAAGCAAATAAAAACAGTATAGTACCCTATTAAGAGACCTCTTTTTTTTAAAAAAAAGATAAATTCTCAAACGTTTGTCAGAATTAAAAGAAAATAAGTATTTGCCTGCCAATGGAAAAGACCTTTCTAGCCTCTCTGGGTGGCTTATGTCACACTTTACCAAATATTCCTATGAAAGTGATGGGAATGAGAGAAAGCCTTTCTTGAGGATCTCAGAGCCCAGGCATGCTCATTTAAGGAGACAATGATCTGTCAGATATAAGGCTTTATAGGTGAAAACCAGCCCTTTGATGTGTGCCTGGAAATGGACCAGTAGCTAGTGGAGCTGTTGTAGCATGATCCCTGTAACCAGACCCAGTTAACAATCTGGATGTAGGTCATTGACAACTGAAGCTTCCAAACATTTTTAAAATGCAGTCCCATGTAGAACACATTACAGTAATCCAAACAGGAAGTCACTAGAGTATTAGCTTACTTGCTAATTAGCTTACTTGCTGTTCACCGCTATGATCTTTGGAATAGCAGTATATAAATAAAACAAATTATTATTATTAATTATTATGTGTCAACATGGCCAGATAAGGCATCTCCAAAGGGTGCACTTGCCCCAATAGCTTTAAGTATGCTAGAGCATTGCTAACCACTGCAGAAGTATGGACTGCAAGGCTGCATCCAGGAATACACCCAAAGTGTAAATCTATGTCTTCAGTTGGAGTGTATCCCCATTTAGCATAGACTGAATCCTTGTCCCTGCCCTAATCTGTCTTCTGATTGACCAGGAGTACCTCTTTAATGCCTGGATTAAGCTTCAATATGTTTGGCCTTATTCAGTGAATACTGAGAGCAGACACTACTGTTTGTTTGTTTGTTTAGTTTCCTTGGAGTTTGATGGAAAGGAGAAATAGAACTTGGTATCATCAATATACTGGTGGTACCAAACCCCAAACCCCTGAACACCCATTTGCCAGAGGTTTCAGGTATATGTTTAATAGTATGGGAAACAAAACAGAACCCTGAGGGAATCCACAGGCCAGCAGCAAAGAACCAGAAATCCCACACCACCACCTTTGAAGAAAGAACAGCAGTGTTCTAAAACATTGTCCCCAAGTCCCATCCCTGCGAGGCAGCAGTTTCTAATTTTGATATACTATGCCATAGTATATCAAAAGGCAGTTAGAACCAAGAGGGACACATTTTCCCTGTCCAATTCCTAGTGAAGATGACCAAAGCCATCTCCATCCCAATGACTGAAATGGATCAAGATAGCCCATTTCATGTAAGAATCCTTGGAGCTGGAAGGCTAACACATATTTCAATACCTTGGCCAAAAATGGAACATTGGATTGGTCAATAATTGTCCAGTGTAGTGGGAGAAGGGGAAAGCCTTTTAACAGACACCTGTCTCTTTTAGGCATTTTGAAATGCTTCCTTATTGTAAGGAGCGATTACCCATACCCTTCATCTATACACCCAGTCTCCCTTTGACCATTTTTATGAGCCAAGAAGGGCAGATGTCTAACACACACATGGTAGCCCCTCTTCTCCAAGGATCCTGTATACTATTCAGGTTGTATAAATGGAAAAGAATCCATTGTTAGTGGACAAGCAGAGTCCAAATGTGCATTCACTGGATCTGTATCAATGCTACTATTTCTACGAATGTGTGGTGATTTTGTTTCTCTCTTAAGAGTCTTTAGAGTCTCTCATGACATAAAAAAATTGAAATTGAAACCAACATCATTATCATGGACTTTGCTTTGAATGTGTAAACTGTTTTTCTTAGTTTGTGCCTGGTTGGCCCATCTGGATGGAACAGCTTTTCTTCTTTTTAGGAAAAGCAGCTGGTAATCAATATGAAGGCCAGGCAGAAACTGAAAACAGCAACTATAAAACCATTAGATTAGACTGAAGGCATGCAAGCAAATTATTACCTATAGTATAGGATGCACAACTTTACATTGAAAGGAGTATGTTAGAGTAGTTGAGAGTAATGCCATTAGAAGACTAGACTCTTTCAAGAATATTAGACCTGCCAGGGTCTGAAGGAAAAATGTTCAAAGTGGAGACACCAGACTAAAATGGACACATCCTCTTCAGGGAATAAACAACAGAAAAGAGTGGATAATTCCAGTGGTAAGGGTAGCAGAATTCCAGAAGGAAAGATGCTGGGTGGCAGTAGCAACAGGAAGTGGAATATGTCTTAGAAGTGGTGGCAGTGGTACTTTAGCTAACTCTTGTTATTAAAGTGAAGAAGGAAACAATACCAATTACTTCTGAATGTCTTTTATCATGAAAACACTGTGATGAGACAATCCAAAATGAAGTAAAGGATGGTGCTAGAAGGTGAGACCCCAGGTGTGAAAGGAAAGTCTAAAGCTGCACAACTCATGTAACAGGAACATAGAATGAGAAGCATGAATGAAGGGAAGCTACAAGTTATAAAACAAGAAGTGGAGCCTATAAACATTGAATTATTTGATGTGAGCAAATGAAAGTAGATGAGAATAGGACATTTTCAGTTAGATTACATAGTGTTTTCCTTTGTAAATAACAATCTAAGATGTAACAAATGCAGTCAGGAACTATAATACAAAGTCTGACCAGATACTGTAATATCAATAAGACTGCATGGAAAAACATATCAGTATGACCATTTTCCAAGCTTATGTTCCAGCTGTAGAGACAGAAGAGGAAGTAATCAGAAGATTCTGTGCTGACATCCTGGAGAAAATTGAAAACAGCATGTTGATAATCATAGGTGACTGGAATGCAAAAATAGGAAGCAGAACAGAACCGTACTGTATTTAGCCTAGGATCAAAAAAATGAGTACCTTACTGAATATTGTAATGCCAATAGTTTGTTCATTGTAAACATGTTCTTCAAGCAATTGAACAGACAACTGTATGCATGGATGGCAGTATAGAAATCATTTAGGCTACATATTTTGAAGCAGAAGATTGAAAACTCCATTCTCTTTGCAAAAACAACTTCAAGAGGAGGATGTAGCACAGATCATGAACAACTATTATCTAAAATTAGTATAAAACGAAAGAGGAATATTAAATCATAATACTGAAACATAATCTAAAGAACATCCCTAAAAATGGAAAGATAGTGTGAAGAACAGATTTGTACTACTAAGCCTAATTGACAGGAAAATGCCAATGAAGAATGCAAAATGAGTTTGTAGCCAACAAGAAAGAAGATGTTCATTTGGATTACTGATGAAACTCTTCAAACATTTAAGAGCAGACGAGAAGCAAAAGATAGAAATAGGAGCGGAATCCTAAATGCAACTGTTCAGCAACCTGTAGGTAGGAACAAAGAGAACTATTACACTGCAGAGAACTAGAAAAAGACAACAAATAGAAAGAACAAGATAATTCTTCTCCAAAATCCAAAATCACACCCTGAGGACTACCATTAGCAGCCAACAATACACATGCAAATCACTCCTGCCTTTCCAGATCACACAATATATATAGCCAAGTCCTTTCCAGGCAAACATTCTCTGAAGATGCCAGCCACAGATGCTGGTGAAAAGGCAGGAAGAAACTCTGCTAGAACATGGCCACATAGCCCGAAAAACCCACAAAAAACTATGGATGCCGGCCATGAAAGCCTTTGACTTCACAATCATTCAACCATAGCAATAATCTCATGCAAACAAAGTGATGTGCCATATTTTAAACAATGACATTTTGTCATTTATGGTCTAAGGAATGATAGATGTCCCAGTCGAATACAGAAAAAAGAGGGTACAGTATTAGAGATCATATTACATACATATTGGCTAATAGAGCACATCAAAAAAAATTCACAAGAAAATTAGCCCATACTTTAGATCATGAAAAACTATGGAACTGTCATGACATTTTATTATCCTAATATGTAACTTGTACTTTGAGTAAGAAGCCACTGTCAGGACAGAAAGTGGGAAAACAGTGGTTTCTGATTGGCAAGATTGTCAGACAAAGATGTATTTTCCACCCTATTTGTTTAATTTACACAGAGAATATATTGTATAGAAAGTGGGATTAGACTCAGGAAGAAGGTGTAAAAAGTAGAGAAGGCAATATAATTTATTACACAAAAATGACACTATATTATTTGCAGAAAATTGCAAAGACTTGAAATGACTACTGATGAAAGTTAAAGAAAAATTGGGGGAAGGGTTACAGCTGAATATTTTTTTAAAAAAAAATATCCACAGATGATATGCATAACTTTAATGTGGATGATGAAAACATTGACATTGATGAAGATTTTCTATGCTTTGGCTCATTTATAAATCAAAATCAAGACTAAAATCAGAAGAAGGTATTTTAAGTTTTGATATATTGATGTGAAAACTCGACAGCAAAGAAAGCTTACAATAAGAAAATCAACCCATTTGAAAGGTTATGCTAAGGAAGACTTTGCAGACTTTGCAATCACCAAAAAGAAAGAAATGCATGCAAGAGCAAATCAAGCCTAACTTTCACTAGAAACTAAAATGACTAAACTGAGGATGTTGTACTCTGGGTGTGTCATGACTTGTTGAGGGAAAATGATAATGTTTAGCAACATGAAAGATGATAGGACTTAATCAAGGGAGCCATGCTCAGGTCTTGAGTTTACAAAACCTGAACAGGGTTATAAATAAAAGGGTGCCTTAAAAGGCTATCATTCATAGGGTCACCATAAGTCAAAGTTGTATCAACAACACATAACAACAGCAGGCATTGGAGTCAGTACCTGGCAGCTTCGGGGTCAAATCCAGCCTACTAAATAGTTCTATTTCTTTTTGCACACCCCACTTTCCTCTTTACGAATTTCAGATGCAACAAAAATTGTAAATGAACAGTATCTGCCTCATCAACACTTGATAATACAGGCCTTTTTGTTGTTGTTAAGGATGAGGTCTTGGATCTCTACGTCTTACTCCTCTACTCTGCTCAGAGTGACTCTCCACTAAAAGTGGATGCTGCTTGCAAGGGCTCCTTCAAGAACACATTTCATTCCTGACCTCAATCCTTCCTATTTGCTATTAACTTGGTTTTACGATTTGGCTTTATTCATTTATTAAGAGCTGTACTTTGTTTAGTCAGATTTGGAAGACAACTGGCTTTCACTCCATAGAAGACCCCAGCTGACAAGGGAAAGAATCCCCAGGTGGAGTCATACTGCTAGGCTTATAAGCACCGTATTTACTTTTATAGGTGTTCTTTTACTGTCCATGCAAATAAGATGAGGGAGGGAAAAGGTATACAGTTGTTGGTAGCCTGCAGGGTCCACAGACCTTGGTCTTGCTGGCTGAGAGCATTGTCTCAAGCATTTATAGGGAGCAGCTTGCAGTCAAGCATCCCTCTTCTCTTGTCCTTCTTTCACTCTGGCTTAAGACTGTTGATGGCCAATAAAATGATCCCATGGGACCACATCAGGTGATGTAAGACATGCCCCTATATACCCTAATTCACACACACAAATGATGGTGTTGACCAAAGAGGGAAGAAGCCCCTTCTTGTTATTTATATTTTCCTTTGCAATTTATATCACAAGAGCTGTAGTGCATCTGAAAGATAATCTGGAGGGGACTGGGGGGGGGTGAAGTAGTTAGAGTGGTGATTTCTCCGTTCTTGTTGCTGTTGCTTCTGTCGTGACTGAATGTTGTCACCTGTTTGCTGCTGTGTGGCTGTTCCTTTTCGTCCTTTGTTTTGTTCTTCCTTTATAGAATTATTTCCGTGATGCCTGGAATATCTTTGATTTTGTCACAGTTCTGGGTAGCATCACAGACATCTTAGTGACAGAGTTTGGGGTAAGTTCAAAACTGTGGTGGGGATAACATTCTGGGGGAGGGAGGCATTCTGTAGGGAGTGGGGAATAAGAATTGAAATTTGAGGATCTCCTGCACCATGGAAGTGGGTCACTAAGTAGGATGGGACCAAAGAATTCAGAGATGGACAGCACAAAAGGTAGTACAATCTAGAGGAAGCAGTCTGACAATAGTCTTTGGAGTGGTTATTGGTCAGCAAATAATTGACATTATTATTTTACCTGTTATCTGGAGAAAGTCCTCCAAGTGCAAATGACCAGTTCTAAATTCTTCTGTCCCTCTTCAGTATGGTCTGTATTCATACAAATTCTGACACTAAAGAATTCCAATATGGGAAAGTGGACACATTCTGTTGAAAGACTTACAGTGACTGAAGTTCTGAATTGTCCAAATAAGGTAGTTAACATAGGCACAAAGAAGCCAAAATCATTCTAGTGAGATGTTTACAGCAAAACCATGATGAAGCCACAACCTTTCTACTGTGAGAGTCCAAAATTGGGAGTTTTTTCACAATGGCTTTTGCCATCAACTTGCAACTTGAAAACAGCTTGTGTGGGGGAATGCTTTGCAGTGGATACAGAAATTAAAGCATGTATATCTGCCAGTGATTCCCAAACATATGAGCCAGGCTAGAAATTAAGTCACCAGATATTAAGTTATCAGGCCTAAAACCCACAAAGGAGGGAGCTCACTGCAATCCTACGTTGTCTTTAGTTGTTCTAGTGTTGCTTCTTTCGAATGAATCTCTGCTGGGGACTCCTTCTGTTATATATCACCTTCAAATGGGTTTCCATCACTTCATAACATAATAGAGGTGCAACTAAGTTGCCTGCCTTCAGGAAATGATATATGTTAGATCTCTGCCAAAGCCACTATTCTGGACATTTTTGCCCCCTTCTATTCACAACATACAGTCAAAATAGTGACTTGTAAGAACACAAACAGTTGTATTCCTCTCTGATGAGGTCATTCATTCTGCTTGCAGTTTAAAAGTGAAGAGCAAGTACACTTTATAAGAACAAGAGGTTTGCCTCCAGTTTCAACTCAAAACTTTGTGTCTTTCCTTTGATAAGTTTGATATAGTTGTGTAATCACTTCTGTCCCATAGCATGTAAAGTGGTGCTTATGCATCACTTCTTTTCAGTATGTGTACCTCACAGACATATATGTTATGGGTGAAAGCTATGAGTACCTGCAGGGCCATGAGTTGCTAAAGTGGACATGCAGAGAAAAGAAACATGCTATGGAGGTAGATGTAGCTGCCACACTTGTTATGGGTTTAGACACAAGTATCCTATAAAACTTTTAGGTGTTCTTCCTTTTGCTGCAATGTGTGGAGTGGCCCTGGGTAGGATATTCAGGGTCACTTTACAGACCATGTTCTATAATACACAACAGAGTTTGTCTTTATATCCACAGCAGCTTTGTGTAAGGATTGTCAGTCTGTATTGCATGCTATACTACTGCTGCTGGGTAGTGTCATAACTGGGATAACCGTCTCGCTGCAGATTAGTTTTTCTCTCTTACATTGACCAAGGACAACACTCAGGTTGCACACGAGCATGCAGTTAGTACTGCCCATTTTTTCCCTTCCACCCACACCCAACCTGCAATGAGTGGCTGGCAGAGAGATACTATGGGTACATCTTGAAAGCAAATAATATATGGCATGGGAGACCTGTAAATGTATCCTTCACTGTCTTTTTATTTTCTTCAAAGTAACAGCCGGGAGAGGTTTCTTATTTTAGGAAGAAGTTAACACTTTGTGATGCTGTTTCCCCATTCAAAATCATATCCCCCCCCTCCCCAAGCTGCTGTTTGCATTACTTGAGAAAAAGGAGAAGTCAGTCATACCACTCCTAATTATAGCAGCTGTGGAGTTATTTCATACTGGGAAGTGCATGGGGGAAATATTTACACATAACTCACTTTTCTTTCCCGGTGCTGCATTCTCATCACTTAGCACGCAAACATACTTTAGTAACTCTGAAGTAAAGAATAAGGCATAGGATGATCCAGTCACAGATCTCCCATGTTACTTGTAGTTTAATCTTGAGTAAGAGATTGGGAGGAGGAGGGAAGAGATCTGAATGGCATTTGAATTGATACTGTGTAATAGAGCCTCACAAAACGCATAGAACTGAAGGATGGAAAAATCCACCCTTTCAGTGGTCATTGTGCAATTAGAAAATATGCTTCCAGCATGAATGAACTAGGAGCCAATATCACACTCATAAAGTGTGGGAAACTGATGCATTAATCTTGGAAAGGGATCCACAAGATATGTGGCATAACCAGGAATGGAGGTGTTTTTTCCAGTTGCTTTTGATAACTGCAAACTCCTGTGGTCATCTTTCTCAAAGAGCCTTGGCCATAACAGTCTTCTTCAGTTTCAAACAAAGCATAAATAATACTTCAAATTCCTAACTACACAGATTATCACACCAGCCTCCTTTCCTGCTGCAGTTACACAATTAAATTAAAATGAGGATACCACACCCATTCTCATTTGTGAAACCAGAGCTATTGCCCCCATTGCACTCCCTTCTGGCCCTCTCCCTTTATCCTGTTTCCCTCCTTTATGCCTTACCCAGCATGACTTTAAGGAGGGGGGTTGGGGGGTTGGGGGGTTCAACTTTTTTGTGCTATTCTGGAGCTCTGCAGCCATGATTTAAGCCTTAAAAAGTTTTTTAAAACATAAAGTGAGGTTGCAGAGCTCAGAAATTGCATGAAAAACTGAGGGAGGGGGGATAAAAAGACCAGCGAGAGGAAGGGGGGATGAGGCGACACTGACCCCACGTGTTTAGCAATCATGCAACTGCCCATAGGATTCCAGCATAGGTGCTTTTTCCCATATGCAGGGGGAGTCTGGAATGGATCTCCCCCCCCCCCCCGGTATAGGAAGGACTCACTGTATAATATAACATTCCAGTATAAATATGCATGGTATCCTCCTTGTGGTTCATAATCTGAATGGATCGGTTTCTTCAGTTGAAGTTTTATATATATCCATACAATTTCAGGTTATTTTATTGTCAGTTTTGTATGTAAACATGAGCAGGGAGATCCATGCATATCCACCATTTTACTAATTAGAAAATAGACAGGTGGATAAATTTCTCTCTCTCTCTCTCTCTCTCACACACACACACACACACATACACACACACACACACACACACACACACACCCTTCTCAAGAAATCATCCCCGACCTGCTAATAGTTCTGTGGGTAGGGGATTTACAGGGCTAATACTTCAAAAGAGACTTTTATGTAGCAATCACCTTGCTGTATTCTGATGTTTTTGTCTTCCAGTTGCAACCCATGTTTCCCCATCAACTTTTTCTTACCACAGAAAATCTGCTGAAGCAGAAAGAGCAAAATGAATGCCCA